>NW_027182696.1:600000-900000 GCF_040807025.1 Struthio camelus
ACCAGCCCAGGGTAGTGCTCCATCAGCCGGGCTGCCAGATTCACCTTCTGGCCAATGACTGCCGCAGAGAGAGAGCACGCATTCACGTACCTATGAAACCAACCCGCTCCACCCTTCACCGCCAACGGCTGCATCACCTCCAGCACAGGCAAGCCCCAAACCGTTGGCAGCACAACCAGCAGGAACAACAAGGCTCTGAGCCTGGTCCCCCGCACCGCAGCGGCGCCCGCTCTGCCTCCCTCATTCCCCACAGGACACAGGCCAAGGCCTCGTCCCAGCCCAGCACATACGGGCAACAGGGTGTTCCCTGCCGCTCTGCCTCTTCCTTTGACACGCTGCTCCGGCTGAACAGACCCAGCCCAGCCACCCGCTCCTCAGCCAAACACCTCGTACCTGTGTATTCGTGCCTCACGCGATGGCCTACGACTCCGCAGAACACCGTCCCGCTGGTAACCCCGACAGACACGGCCCTGACACACACGGAGAGCGACAGGCGCTCAGCAGCGCCCGCGCACAGGCCTGCCTGCCCACCTACCTTCACCCCTTCACCCGGCTCCCCTCGCACCACCTCCCGCCCTGGCAGGGCAGACCTCGGGGACCTGCAGAGCTCCGCAGCGTAACGCCCCCAGGTGAAAGGGGCTCCCGAGAGCAGCCAGGCAGTTTTCAACCCTTCCCCTAAGGCCTCACAGCTGTGACGGGCGGAAAGTCCCTGACTCCAGCCAGCCTCAGCACGCCTCCTCGGCGCGGGCAAGAAGGGCACCTCTCAGGGCACTGTCTCCTTCCTCCCAGGGACAGAGGAGGCCAAGCTAGAGGGCACGTCTCGCTGAGAAACCATCCCTCCCTCCTTCCCCCGCGCAGTCCCAGGCAACGCGCCTCCCCACTCACTCGATTTTCCTAGGCCTCGAGGAGCACGCCTTGGAGATTTGAACAGCGCTTTCCAAGGCGTGAACGCTTTCGTCGGGCAGCTTCTCTCCAGGGAGTCCAAACACGCACAGGAACGTGCAGCCCTGCCAAGGACAGCGGCAGCACAGCTTGGGACAGCGCCTACGGCAAACGGCTCATGCCGTGCGAGTCGAGCCGCTGCCGAGAGCAGCAGAGCTTCAGGGCAACCCCCAGCCAGAGGGTGCTGATCCCAGCGCCGAGGCAGAGCTGCTTCTCCTTTCCCCGCTGCTCAGTAGACCGAGAGAGCCACTGCCCTCTCGTTTGCTGCCCACACTTTTGCGGGGTGGGCTCCTCCCCCACACTCACTTTATCAAACATGGAGATTTTGTTGATCTCGCCCTTGTGAGGACGGATGATCTCCAGCATCATCACGCTGCTGTCCTGGATAGCCTTGCAGATCTGCGTTAAGTTGACATCGGCAGCAAACTGCAGCTTGACAAAGAGGCAGGTGACCGGCCGTAGCTCGGACAAGTAGTCCAGGGGCTGTCTGTCATCAATCTGGAAGACGAGAGCAGCACACCTTCAGCAGCCAGCTCTCCCCGAGAGCTGACTGCCCCCAGCAAACACCAAGCAAGAGCCCCCACGTGGGCAGCAGCACGCGCTCTCAGCGGAAGGAATAACTCCTCCCCTCGGGGCAAAATAAACACAGCTCCCGGCAGCTGTGGCCATACCTTCCTCAGAACAGATGCGGGGACGTACTTCCGCAGCAACTTCCCCAGAGCATGCCGAGGGGCCAGGGAAACAGCAGGCCTCAGGATGCCTAGGGAAGGAAAATCCAGGCGGTCACTGGCAGGCTGGCACTACGAGCCTGCCTAGGGAAAAGCAGTTGGAAAGCAGGGGCTGGCACTGGAACTCAGGGAGAGAAAGTCTCCTCCAGTTGCACATTTCTTCCTCTTGCAGGTGCTCAGCCAGAGCAGGCCCCTGGAAGCAGGGGGAAGCAGCGAGTGCCTCCGCTGAAGCGCACCAGGGCCAAAGGCACAAATGCTGACTGCAAGGGGGAGAGGGCAGAGGGCGTTCCTCGCTGGCCCCTGAACAAGCCCGCCCCCACCTTTCTGGGCAGCCACAGAACGTCATGAACACGGGCCTCACCTGACGCCTCAGGAGAACTGTAGTTCAGCTGGGCTCGGGTAAACTTGGAGAAGATGTCTTCGCGTTCCGACAGAGACATCCGTTCCATGCCTGTAACCTAAAGGCACACAGTACAAAAACGCGTCGAGGACAGCTCCAGGACCCACAGAGGACAGTACCCGTTGAGGCAAACTCTTCCAGCGCCTCCTGACCCCCTCTTCAAAGCCACCCAGCAGAATCCAGAGACAACCCTGAGACAAAACTGCTCCCCAGCAGCTACTGCTCCCCACCTACGGGAGCACCTCTACACCTAGAACTCCCTCCACGCGCGTCTCCTCGCCCTTCTCACACCTTCCTCCCTCACAGCCACGTCCACGCCCAGGCCCTCAGAATTGCTCCAGAGGCCGTCCCACCCACCTTCACAGCGCTTTGGCCTTTAAGTCTCTTGGTCTTGATCTGGTTCCGGTTACAGAGCTCCCAGCAGCTGGGTGACAGGATCACGTCACTTGCATTGGCAAGGTTTTGGGCCTGCCACACTTCACCCACGGCCTGGCCAAGGATCAGGAAGTGCTGCTGCTTTTTGTCTCCAACAGTCAGGAGGGACATATGCCCTGCAGAGATCCCTGGTGAGAGACAAGCACAACTGATGCAGAGAGCATTTTTACCTCCACAGCCCGCCACAGCTCAGCTCCTCCCAGGCCAACTTTGAAGCTCAGCCCTGGAGCCAGGCTCTTCCGCTCAACTGCTTCGAGCGCAGGCGTCCCACTTGATGGATTCAGGATCGATCGTGGCCGGGGAGGGGGTCCTAATCAGGGGCCCCACACCGGCACGTTGGCCAGCCACCGGCTCACTTTGCATGCAGGCAGCTCGTGAACGCCTGCCTGAGAACGCGCAGCAGCCTAACGCAGCACTCCCCGTACCTATCTTCAGTCGGAGCTTCAGACCCACGTCCGTCTCACGGATCCTGTACTTCTCCTGGATTTGCTGGCTACACTGCAGCACCAGGCTGATGGTGTCTCTCAGCTGCGTGTGCTTTGCTCTCCACAGCACCAGCACAGCATCCCCTGGGGAAAGCGAGGGGACAGGGACGGCTCTCGTGACACCTGACGCTCCCTGACCTGCACCCACCGGCCGGGACAGCGGAAGCCAGCAGGCGTGCCAGGGAAAACGCGTTTGGGTGAAGGCATCCTCCTCAACTACAGCACCCTGGCCACAGGCACACCTCCCCCTCTGCCCCGCCAGCTACAACTGCAGCCACGCTGCCAGGGCCTGGGACGGCAGCTCCCCCTGGGCACCTGCGTGCCAGCAGAGCCACCCCTCGGGGCTCTGCCGGCTCGCGCCTCTGTCTCCCCTCTCCCCTCGCACTCGTCTGCAGCTGCAGCAGACAAGGCCACGTCTCTTTTACGCACACGTACCTGCAAACTTCAAGATGTCTCCACCAAAAGCCAGCAGCTCTGCAGACCAAAAAAAAAACACAAGAAGAGCTGCAGCTAGGCCTTCTTCAGGAAGGCCGCAGGACAAGCCGCTCTGCTCAGACAGCAGCACAAGAGCAGCGGTGCTTTGGGGGCACAACTTAGCAAACGGAGCAGCTACACTGCTCACAGGGACCACAGCCCTGGGACCTACGCTCCTGTGCCCTGTGACAAGGCCCCAGGGAAGGCAACGCACACTTTGGTCAGCGCCCCCATCCCCAGCTCATTTGGGCACTAACACTGGCTAGATGCCCCCGCTCCCCCCTGCGCCCCAACACCAGCAAAATCTTCCTCCATCACTGAACAGCGGTCACTCCACAAGCCCAAGGGTGGGTGCTGAGAAAGCGGGCACCTCCTTAGTCTTTGTGGGGAGCAGAAAGCACCTGCCAGAAGAGCCCAGCTGCTCTCGGCGGCTCTCAGCCCCATAGGAACCCCCAGCCCGCGCAAGGAGGAGGCGGCGGCGGCAGCAGCAGCAGCAGCAGCAGCAGCAGCAGGCTGCCCAGCACCTCCCTCTCGTCGTGCCCCAATCCCACACAGTCCTGCAGAACGGCACTTACCCTCCAAAATGTCACCCATGTAGCGATTGAGGGTTTGCGTTACCTCATCCGCACCCCGCTCTATGCTGATGCTCTGGCTGAATTTCTCTGTCAGAGCAGTGAAACCTGCAACAGGGACACACAGGCACAAAGAAATCAGGACGCGTCTACAGGGCCAAAGGACCTGGCACTTTCCACGTCGCTTTCAGCCAGCCAAGAGAACCACGCTCCGGGAGAACCCAGGCGCGCCCCTGACAGCAGCCACAGCCCTCTAATTCCACCCGCGCTTCTGAGCGCTCGCTGACGGGCGCCTTCCCCATGCTCACACCCACCCGTTACGCCTAGCTCCTGCACTTGGCTGCCACCCTCCAGCGCGTCCCCCGGCTGCCTCCCCTCTTGCCTACAGCCAGGCAACACCCTGAGCTAGAAAGCCCACGAGGCCTTTGCCAACTAACGCAGCACCTGGCCAGCCAGCTCCTCTGCGCAGCAGCTGCTCCTCCAAGTTTGCCCTGACAAAGACTAACAAGGGGGAGGCAAGGCAGCCAGGCCTCCTCTCCCAGGCCTCCATGAGCCAGAGCCTGGCCCACCTCACACCTCCCCAAAGCTCCAGAGAGAGCACTGCAGGCAACAGCGCGGGCCCAAGCTGCTGCTCCGGCAGCCTCAGGGCTCCCTAACGCACGCTGCTCTGAGCAGACGGCTGACCACAAGCAGGCCGCAGGGCTGCTGCCAGCAAAGACCACCCCCGGGCTGTGACCTCAGCTACGTCCGAGCGCTACTTCCCCAAAGCGGAAGACCTCAGTGGCAAACGACATCTCCTTTGACCCCTTCTCTACCACAGGCGGGACGACCAGGGCTCCAAAAGGCCCGCTAAGTCCCAGCGGCTCGGGTCGGGGACTCCTCCTCAGTGCCCGCCCTTCATAACGCTTTGACCCACCTGACACATCAGCAAAGAGCAGCACTCCATGGAAGTTCTGAACGCAACGGTTCTCCTGCTTCAAGTCCTCAGACAAAAGCAGGTCGGGGACGTAAGCAGCTACTTCCCCCAGTTCTGAGCAGTGCTTTGACCTTCGCTCCCAGGCACAAGACATCGTCAGCGCCCTGGGGTACCTGCGGTACCTCAGTACGAGACGACCCACCGTGCCCACCAGGGAGGACGACCAGACACCACTGCACAGCGTTGCGCACTGGCCTTTGGGAGGCGCGGCTGGCCCTCTGTCACCAAGGGGCCGGGGGAGGTCACAGTCGGCTCACAGTGACATCGTCCGCGTGTCATCATTTACCTGTCCACTGTCGCCTACGCTGATCCGGCTAACAGTGACAGCCTCGGCAAGGCACCGCTTACCCAGCAACTGCCGGGAAGCTGCCCCCCGCTCCCTCCCTACGCCGAGCCGGTTGCTCAGAGGTGGCTAGCGCGACGCAGTTGTCTCCCGTACAGAGCTGAAGGAGGCTCGCACAGCGACTGACCTCCACCCGTGGCCGAAACAGCAGCTGCTTCCCACGTTCCCAAGCGCAAAGGGCCTAACAGACGTGCTGACAGCCAGCAGCCCAGGCTTCCCCAAAAGCACGGCCACTGCAGCACGCAGCTGGGCGTTTCCGGGGCTGCTCGGAGGACTTGTATTTCTTTGCAAAAAGAAGTGGGGCTTTCCCGGGGGGGAAGCGGGGGACACAGCCAACCTCCATCCACACGGCTCCTGGGGGAGGCCGGGAGGAGATGGACAGGGCTGGGCCAGGACCACGGCGCACCGACGTATCAGAGAGGGCAAGACAAAGTCCAAAGCCGCAGCAGGAGGCAGCTCCAGGTCCCTGCTCCGAGTGAGAACGCTGTTGTAAACCTTGCATGCCCCAGGGAAACAGAGCCACGCTGGGCACCCTGGCTCACGCACGGCCCTCTGCCTCCAGGCAGGCAAAGGCAGCTCCCCGTCCACCTTAGCCGCTGCCCCGAGCCACACAACTGCTGCCACCAAAGCAGCAGCACTGAGGAGAGCCGGGCTCTACGGGGGACGAGGGCTAGCAGCCAAGGCCGCGCTCCGCGCGCGCCAAAGCTGCCCTTCTCCCCAGTCGCTCAGAGGAGCAGCTGCACGAGTTGGCGTGCCTGCCACACGGTGACACTCAGCGGCTGCTTGCCCAGGCAGCCTCCAGTGTCCCTCTCGGACTGTGCCTCTCCCTCAGGCAATGGCCAGGCGAGGGAGCACCAGCCCCTCCCAGGCCTGGGGGACCAGGTGCTTTAGACAAGCCTGTGCCCTTGCGCTGCTGACCTCAAACAGCAGAGCACTTGACAGCAGAAACCAGCCTGCCTTCTTTCCTGCTGCCTCAGCACTCAGAGAGAGGCTACCAAGATGGTCTCTCTTCTTGCCTCCAGAAGGCTCCCCCTGCTGCCTCGGGGCCCACCAAAGTCTCCCAAGCAAGCACAAGTCACTTGCACCCAACACACACAACTGCAACCTGCTGGCGACAGCCAGGCACACACACCGAGCCAGGCCCAGGTTCGGAACGCTGCTTGCCAGCCCAGCTCACACGCTTCCTCCTTCCTCCTTCCCACGAGGCAGGCAAAGCGGTCACCCGTACGGGAGACTGACGATGCAGGCCGACCGAGCAGGCTTGCTCTGCCTCCTCAGGAAGAGCGCGCAGCAGCGTGACGACGCCTAGGCCAACGCTCTCTCTTGCCAGTGAGCAGCAAGGGCTGGCTGCTCCCCAAGGCAAGCTCAGCTGGGAGCTGGGCCGACCCCAGCACAAGCAGCGCCCTCGCCCACAGGGGCATCCCTCTTGGCTACATCTATATGCACACACGTACATCCATTCTCCACTAAGGAGCTCTCATCCGCATCAACCAGAGAAGGCAACAGGATGAGGCCGCTAGTGCTGTTGACTTTTCTGACTAGGGAACACTTCAAACCAGTCCCGCTTCCAGAAAAACACCCTCCCACCCTCCCCACCTCAGCAACCACTTGGCCCTACACCAGGGCCAAGCTCCTCCTGCAGCCGGCTCAAGCGCTTACACAGCGCCACAGGCAACTGCACTAGGGCGAGGGGGAGAGAATTTCTTGCACTGCTTTACAGCCCTCGACTCTTGTGAGCACTAACAACGGGGGTGGTGGCTTCCCCGCCGCCTAGCTTTCCCAATAAACCACAGGCCAGAGACTCTCGTGGCACGCCTTCAGCGTCCTCTTGCTGTGGTCTGTGACTCCATACAGAACGCTGAGATGATGGCAGTGTTTCTTTATTTAACCCCTGGAAGAGCATCCTCGCTCGGCCGTGCTGGCAGCTTCAGCAGGTACCTGCAGCTACAGACTTCAGGCTTTGCTTGCTTCAGCTGGGGAAAACGTGGCGCTGTCTCCAGCCACAAGTCTCCCACGGGGCCCTTGCCAGTGAACCACCGCTCCTGAGGAAAACAAAAGCCCAAGTGAGAGCCGCGAAGAACAGGAGGTCCCCAGAGCCACAGGCGCGGTCCGGGAAGGCAAGCGAGGCCTCTCGCAGTAGCTTCTTCCACCCATCACCCAATTTGCCGTGCTGCAAAAGCCTATCAGGGAGGGCAAGGAGAGGGAACGCAAAGGAAACCTCCTCCAGCCAGGTTCAGGCTGGCTCCCAGAGCTGGCTCAAGGGAGAGGCAGAGATTCCACTCCACCGCTCCTCAGCCCAGCAGAGATGCTGGGAAGGAGCGGCATGCTGCAGCGCCTGCTGCTCCCTCGCGTGTCCTTCCAGCCCCTCCTGAGGGAAGGGCATCGCAGCTGCCACTGCCCTCCTGCTGAGGAGGGCTAGCAGCCCCTACCAGCTCGCCAAGGACTTTCGGCACACGCTCCTGAAGCTCGCTGGGGGCTTTCCCTACGTGGACCTGCCGGAGTACAGTCCGCGCCACCTTCTCCTAGGGCATGCCAAACCTCTGCCCAGGGAGCAACTCAGAGGCAAAGAGGATCCACTTACAGCGCTCATCTCCAGCCAAGTCTTCTCCAGGAGGTTGCCATTCGCCTCACAGGCTTGGAGGCCCTGCCTGAGGCACAACAGGCTCTGGTCTTTGTTACCCAGCATGCAGAAAACGTACGCTTTCAGATGGTAGGCTCTGGGGTAGAAGACGGGGCTTGTAGAGCACCGAGCAAAAACCTCTTCCACAAGCTACCGAGAGAACAACGGAGAGGCACGTCAGCAGAAGTCATCGAGCTGGGCGATGGCTCGGCACTGAGGACCGCACCTATTCCCCAAAGGGGAAAGCAGCCGCAAAGGCACAAGGAGCACGCAGCTAGCAAGGCTGAGATACCACACAAGTCTCTCCCGAGCCATAAGCCCTCACATGCAGCAGGCATTTCAGCAGGGCTCACTAGCTAGCTCATGGCTGTGCAAGTCTCTTCTCCTGTCTTGCAGACCATTCCCATCCCCACAAGGGAATCCTCACATGCCCAGGAAGACCCCCGTCACCTCACTGCCTTCTCTACCACCTCTTGCTGCCGCCCCATGGGGGAGCAGCCTCTTGCCATGTTCCTCTCTAACCCACTACCACACTCTGCCTCTAGCCTGGCTCCATCCCAGCGCGGCTGCTTCGCCCTGGCCTTGCCAATCCACTGCTGCTCGCAACACAGCTTTCCCTAGAGGCCCCTCACAGCGTGCACACCCCCCTCCTCCTCTTCCCTCACCCTTAGAGCCCTGCTGCGGCTCTCCCGGGCCCTCGCCGAGCTGCGCTCAATGTTGTTCCGCAGCACCAGCGTGTAGCACTCCAGGAGCCGGCTGCATGCTTGGGTGGCCAAAACGGAGGCGTCAGCTCTCTTCAGCAGCCTCTTGGCCTTTTCAAAGGGCTTCTGGAACTCGGCCCACTGCCCAAGCCTTCCAAACCTACACCGTCCAGAGAGAAACACACACACACACACACACACACGTTTTGTAGAGTACTTGATCAAGTACTCTACACCCCAGCGACGGCCGCCTTGTTGGACAGGGCACGGGGGACACGACAGGCCCAGAGCTCCCACCTCCCCTGCCAGAACCACTGCCTGGGCCTCTCGCCAGTCTAAGCACCTCTGTAACTTACCAAAGAGCCAGGGACGAATACAGTCCAAGCAGGATGCTGTTGTGCGAGCTGAGGATGTGGTTTGCTTCGTTCTGCTCAACGAAGCTCCTGCACTCTTCAAATGACTTGTACTCCCAGCCTGTAATACAAATGCATCGCAGAGAAGCAGTGCCGCCCTCCGCTGCCTTGTTTTCCCTCGGGCATTCGTAGCAGGACAAAGCTCAAGCACAGCTGGAGAATTTCTGGGCAGGTAAACCACTCAGAGAGCAAGCAAAACCAAACAGGAACAAGGCAAGGGCTGGAGTTCTAGCCTAGCTCCTCAGGGCTAGTCAAGCGCCACACAAATATCTATTCCCTTTTCTTCAGCAGCTTTCGAGCGCTGACAGACACACGCTGCCATTGACCAGCAAGCGACAGCCACTCCATAGCGTAGGCTGTTAGATGCCTCCTGGTCAGGCACATCCCCCAGCACTGCTATGCCCGCCTCCCCAGGAGCCAGAGCAGAGCGAGCCTGGGAAGAGGTTTCAGAAAGGGGAATCTCAAAACACGGGAAGCAAAGAGGGAAATTGCCAGCATTTTGAAATCACTCTGGGATCACCTGTAGAACATGCAAACAAAGACAGGGGAGGCAGGAAAGACAGACAAAGACACACCCAGAGCCAAAGAGCCCGGGACTCGGCCCAGGAAGTGAAAGCGTGGCTGGAGGCTCTGGCGTCCGTGTTGTAGCAGGAGAAAAAGCATCTTTGCAAGCCTCCTGGCTCTCTGGGGCCCTCCTCACTGAGCACTTACCAGCGTAAAGCAACAGGTCTAAGCAGCAGGAGAAGAAGTATGCCTGCCCAATGATGCTGTGCTCTGCAGCCACCTGCTTCTCGAGCCTGCGCAGCACTTCCTCACATTCTGGGTACCTGCGGAGGAACACAGCGAGCCTCCAGGGAGCCTCTCCGCGGGGTGGGATCCCAGTCACCACCTCCGGACGCTCCCCGCTCCCCTTCCCATCATCCCGCTCTCCCTGCGCTGCTCTTTCTGGCATCGCCATCAGAGGTTCTCCATCAGACAGTTGTTCATCTTTTGGCAACAAGTCTCCGGAGAAAGGCCTCAGGGACCCCGGCCCAAACGGCAAGCCCCGGAGCAAAACTCAGGCATCCTTCCCATGCAAGCCAGTGCTTTCCCATTGGCTCAGCAGCAGAGCTACTCACCTTTCCATCAAAGTCTTTGTCAGGAAAAGCAGGCCAAAGAGCACGCACAGCTCCCCACTGCCCTCCGCACTCGCCCACATGACGCGTTTGCTTCGGAAACTGCTCCTCTCGAGACCTCCCCCTGGACGACTGCCGTCTTGGGCACCGGTGCCGCGTGGCATGGAAAGGCCCGCGTCCACCCAACCAAACATGGCTAGCGCCCCCAACACAACGAGCGCCTCCCTGCGCTAGGCTCGCTCCTAAACCAGGCCTGGGAATTGCCTGCGGCAAGCGCTACCTGGCAAGGGCCAGAACCGAGCCAGGAACTGTTCCAGCAGTTTCACAGCACACACTCACGCTCCCCAACAGCCAGCCACGGTCCTTGGCATTGTTTAATTTACCAGCGTCCATACAGCCAGCGAGTATCCAATAAGAAACCAAGCAGCCCTCTTTGCTGCGCGCAGAGAATGACACAAGAAGGATCTCAGGTGGCCCCCCGACCCTGCGCAACCAGCAGTCTGTCCCGCAGCAGCATTACCTCATCTGCAGAAAGAGCGCCGCAAAGAGCGTGGCGAGAACCTCGCAGTCCAGGTCGGGCTTCTCCAGCTCCATCCACAGGCTCTTGGCGCGATAGCCTGCCAAGAAAACAAGCAGGCTCGCACAGGCTCCCTCTGCGGAGATGCCTTCTCGCAGGCAGCGGGGGCAGTACGTACCTACGTCGACAGAGAGGGGCAGATTCCCCAGGCTGAGGTTCAGATGGCTCAGGGCCTGGGCAAATTTGGCGGCCTTTAATACCCCTCCTCCAAAGAGCTCGACGTCAGAGCTAAGCTGGATGGCCGCCCGCCCGTACTGCAGCCACTCTTCCTGGCAGCCCAGGTCCTGGCAGCACCGCGCATATTCCATGTAGGACAACAGGATCTAAAACGGTCCAGACAGGAGACTGTACAAGACTGAATGTCGCCAGGGTGATTCTCTGGCCTAGACGGCTCAGGGCAGAAACCCAACGGCCAGCTTCTCTCTTCTCTTCTGCTCTCAGGGCTCTCACCCCTACGACAAACGGTTCTTAGGACTGCCGCTGCTAACTGCGGCCGTGGCGAGACGAGGGCCCCAGCGGGGTGCTGCCTTAAAGCCACAACCAGCCCAACGCTTACAACGGTGAAACAAACGCCATGAGAGCGACTACCAGGAAGAAGAGCAACGCACGTCTGCTGGAAGTTTGTAAAGCAAAGTTCAGGGACGGGTACCACTCCGTCGCGTTTGGCCTCTTCTTGCCGCCCCGGGCAGACCCTGCTGGTACTCTAGGCGGGCCAGGGGAAAGGAGCTATGTCAGAAACGCGTCTGCTGCCGCAGAGAGGAGGCACTCACGTGACTCGCATCCTCAGACTCCTCGGCCGTGTTGACCTTCATGAGCGCTGCCAGGCGCGACAGCCTCCGGCCGCTGGAAGTGCCCTCCAGGCTGAAGAGCTGCCGCAGCAAGGAAAGGCAGTGGCTCTGCCGGAACAGCCAGGGCAGCCTCTCCCTCCTGCCACACAAGAGAAACCGCTGGGCCACAGCCACTAGCTACACAGGGCCAGGTCAGGCAGGGCCAGGGGAAGCAGGGCGACAGAGGAGGCAGCTGCACCTGCTCCCAGCAGGGCGGCAGCTGATGCAGGCCGGGCTGCAGGCATGGAAGCGGCAGAGCCAAGAAGCACCACCGGGGAAAGATCGCTGCTAGCGAGAACGGGTTGGCACTACAGCCCAGGGAGGGCGAAGCAAAGCCGGGCACCGCGAGGGAAAGGCTTGTTCTACGGCAGCCTTGCACCTGGCTGCAACCCCCGAGCTTCCTCATTCTCACACCTCCCCTCCACTTACCCCTCCATGCCCACGTCCTGCTCCTCCCTGCCGGCTCCCTTTCCTCTGCAGCCTGTGCTCCCTGGGAACATCTCTCTGCTCTCACCCCCACCATCCCCCACAAGGCAACACGTGCCCGCTCCCCCCACCCAGGAGCCTCCAGGTCCCTCAGCAGCTTTCCCCATGCTAACACCTATGCTCAGGGAAAGTCTGGGCTTAAGCCGAGGCAGGTGTGGGCCTAGGTGCCCGGCACCACGCAGGAAACGCCTCTTCCTTCCCTTCTCTTTCCCTTCGGCTTCTTACCCTGCCTCTTGATGAAGGGAGGACTCTTTGTTCTTCCTGTGGGAGGCACGCTCTGACTTCTCCAGCAGAAACTGGAAGACGACGCCAGCTGAGGTGAGGGGCAATTTTCTCTTCAGCAGGCTCAATGCCTTCCTGAGCGTCTTCTTTGCCAGCTCCACGCAGCCCATGTTGTAGCAGACCTGCACAGGAGAAGGCTTCTTCAGACAGTCCCAAAGGGCTCCGACTGAGCACGCACCACATTTCAAGGCTCTGCCTGAACCGAGGCCGAGGCCGAGGGCCTCGACCGCTTTTGGCCGGAGGCTGAAGCGCTCACAGGAAAGGCTGCTGGTAGCGGCCGTGCCTCAAAATGCCAGGCCTATCGCCGCTGCCGCCACCCCCCAACAAAGGCGTCCAACTCCACCCACCAGCAGAGCCCTCAGAACCTCCCTGGCACTTTACCTCCCCTTTCAGGCTCAGGAAGGTGGCTTCTTCAAAGCAGGCAAGCACATCGGCTTTCTCAGCCGCTGAGCTCCTCACGACCTCTGCTTTCTTCAGGTTCATAAAGGCCTTGGAACAAGCACACGGAGAGCAGGTGAGCGTCGGTGCAGAGCCTGCATCCAGCCCCATCGTTCCCAGTTGCCTCCAGCAGCTCTCTGAGGAGGGCACGCATCTGCCCCTGGCGATGCCCACCCTAACACAGCCCACGGGCACGAGTGCTCCTTCGCACCACCTCCTGGCGCGTGCGCCTTGTGCAAAGGTCCTGCTTCTCTGCCCCGCCTCCCTTGCCCCAGGAGAGGCAAACGGGGGGGAGAAGCCTGGCTCTGACGCCAGCGGTTCAGCCCCAAGTCCCCACAGAGGCACGTCCTAGTGCAATGGCAAAATCGGCTTGCCCAGGACAAGGCAACTGAGAGGCCTCCTTGTGCAGTGGGCTCCGGCAAGCAGGGCGACTCACCAGGTAGTTGTCGGAGACGTGCAAGTAGGCAGCCGCGCACTCCAGCAGGTAATAAAGGGCTCTGCCATCGTTGCCCATTGCCATGTGGTGGTGAGCCAGCGGCACAAGCACCAAATCCACAATGGCCCTGCATTCACAGGCACACGCGGCACCGGGCGTCCCTTTGGCCTTGCTGGGCACCGTAGCTACGCGTTCCGTCCTGGCCAGAAACTGCTCTGCCGCTCTACTCAGAGACAAAGATCACGCAGAAAGACGACGCACGCTAGCATCACCTATACCGCTCCGTCTGCCTAGACTAACAGCATATTCTAGCGCAGCACAAGCAAGGCCCTGTGCACACGCGCGTCATACGGGAGCGCTGGGTTTCACAGCCTTCCCAGGCGTGCAGAGGGCTGGCCGCTTATTCTTTCAGCCCCCCGCATTCACAACCACAGTTTCCCAGCAGCGTTCCACATTACAGTTGACACGGGCGACCCCCGAGTGGCCTGGCTCCCCCCATCCTTGCTCCGTCTTCCCCCTGTGCTCCTCCCTCCCTTCCGCTCTTGCCTTCCCTCCTCGCTCGAGAGCTGTGGCTCTGCCCTGACTGCAAGCCAGTACCACTCACTAACACAGCGCTTGGGCGCAAGATTCGTTTTCTTCCACTGCAGCAACGTCAACCCGCGCGCGCTGAGCAGTCTTCTCGCGCGCCGTAGCCCCAGAGCCCAAGGCGAGCGGGGCCAGGCAGGGCAAAACGGGGGCGAGGAGCAACATCGCCCCTTTCAAGCCCTAGCAAACTATTCCTTTGGCTTTAGCGGTAACAAGATCCACGAGCACGCGATGCTGTTGGTGCCTTTGCTGACCCTGCTCTGGAGCAACGCTGCTCTTGGCCACAGGGAGGAAGTCAAGCAGGCCTTTCTGCCACCTTCCAGCAGCCCCCCTGCTCCCGCTGGCTGCTTTGCCCCTGCACACCTCGCAACATTGCTCTCCTACAGCTAGGAAGGCAGGGCTGGCTCCGCCCTAACGTGACCATCGTCACCCTGATCCCACTGGCTTCCTCCAAGAGGCTCATCTCCAGGGCCACCCCATCCCAGCTCCCACCCAACAGGCCAGCTCTTTCCTGAGCTAGAGTCACAGCCAGCAGGCACAACTGCAAACTCCACTTGCCCCCTCTGCAGACCCTGAGCCCGCTGACTTCCCAACGTAACCAAAACCTACTCTCCTCACCGAAAAGTCTCCTCCAAGAAGCTCTTCTCTTTCTGCAGGGCTTTTGCAGTACCTGGAAACAAAGCACGAGTTAAACGCTTCCTCACCTCACACGCGGGAAGAGCTGCATCTTGCCATGCTCCATCCGAAAGGGGAGGAGAGCAGAGTCAAAGGGACCGACGGCAGCTCTCTTCCTGGCCTCTTCCCCCGAGAGCTGCCTTCCCGGCAGGGCTGTTACGTTTTGGGCAAGCGTAGCACACCCACCAGGAAAGGCGCCTCAGCCTGCGGGGCCGGGGGGTGCACCGCAAGGCTCTTGTCACTGCAAGGACATGGGCTGCTCTCCGGTCATTCCAGGGAAACGCAGGAGGGCGTTCCGGGGCACAGAGGCTCTACGCTGTGCCCACAGCATGGCTCTGCTGGTGCAGCTGGCCTCAGTGGAGGACTAAGCTAGTCTCAGGGAGGCCTCTCCCCTCTGCTGACAGCATCCCTAGGCTTCAGCAAAACGCTTCTGCGGACGGCGCTTCCATTAATTGCGCAAGCACAGTGCGGAGGGCCCAGGCTCCAAAGCACGGCAGCTAGCATACCCGGAGTGGCACGGAGCTCATCCCTCTTCAACTCCTCCTTTCTGAGCAGGGAGGCCTCCCAGCTGGACGAGCAGCGTTCGCTGGCACGGTCGTCGCAGCTCTCTGCCTCCCGGGCGCTGCCGAGGGCCAAGCGGTGGAAGGCCACAAAGTCCCCTCCGCCGCAGCACTGGCACTTGTGCGCTTGCCTCTCCAGGAAGGCCGCGCACTTGCGGTGCATGGCCACCCTCTGTCCCTTGGGCCACAGCTCGTAGGCAGCCTCCCGCAGCAGTGGGGCGCAGAAGGTCAGGACGCCAGACTGCAGCCTCGCGGTCTTCTCGGTCTCGCCCAAGCACCGCTTCTGGGCACCTGAAAGGCAACGGGGCTTCACATCAGCCACAGCTGGGGCCACAGCCGGGGGACGAAAGACAGGCCTTGGCGTGGATCCTTGGCAGGAAACCAGCGCTCCTGCACTCGGAGCCTCGCAGCGCTAGGGTGAAAGGGACCGTTTGCCTTGCCGACACCAGCACAGCCTGCGCAACAGGCTACTGCCCTGCGCTCTCCCTCCCAACGCACAGCCTTCAGCTGCACTCCCGCAAGCAGCTGCCGAGGCTGCTGGCAGCAGAAGCAAGGCCGGCCATTTGGCCCATTACACACCACCGGAGGGGGCAGTGCAGCGTGCCCTGGCGAGCCCCGCCAGGCACACAGCCGGGAGCAGCAGGAGCCTACCACGCTCCCGGGGGCGCATTATCACCACTTACCGCTCTCTTCCTCCAGAGAGGTGGCGGGCCCCTTGGTGGGAACACTGCTGCCTTCTGGCACCTTCCCAGCATTCAGCCACTTCAAGATGTTGCCTCTCACCAGGACATTCAACGCCTTGTTCATCTTGGTCCTGGTCCACCTGGGAAGGAGACGTAACAGCAGCTCGGTGGTAAACGTCGGCCCGATGACGGCTGCGCACTTCAAGACCATCCGCTCCGAGGGCTTCATGCTGTCCACCTCAGCCAGCGCAATCCCTGTCAAAAACAAGCCACAGCTCTCTCTCTTGCCCCCTCCCAAGCCTGAGGCTGCCGAGGCTGCCTTAGCTTCCCCACACCAGACGCTACATTTGTAGCCTTCTTTCCTAGGGACCAAACCCCTTGGGCAGTCGCAACCCAGGGCACACAGACACCCAGCCTCTCTCTAGCCCATGCCCCGGGAAAGAACCTCCGTGCAGCCGCCAGCCGCCGCAGCGGGGCTCGGCCCCTCACCTTTCAAGGTGGAGGGAAGCACGATGCTCTGCAGGTTCACGTCAGGTCTGATGGTGCACACCCTGCGCTCCTTCCCCGCGCTGGAGCTCCAGGAGGCTGCGGCAGGGGAAGCCTCCGTTACAGAAGCTGAGCGGAGCAAGAGAGCAGCGTAAAGCGATTTTCAAAGGGAGACGATTCAGGTCGTCACCTCCTGCTTGCCCTCCATCTTCCACCCTTTAGCATTCATCCCCCCCCGGGCAGGTCTTACAGCAGCTGGGCCCTGCGCTCCGTGGCAGCATAAATCCACCGCGCGGCTGCACCCAAGGAACACTGCAGCCACGCCACTCTCCGCCCTGCTCCACAATAACCGCCCCCGTTCATGCTGCCTCCAGACAATACCAGGGCTTAGCTCAGTGCCAGGGAGCGTCTCTTCCCCTCCTTTGCAATTTTCTGCCCCGTCCGCATTGCTTCGCCCCACAAAGCCACCCAAACTCCCCAGCCTGTGCTTAGGCTAGCCCAGCAGCAAGGCATGCAGGAGCCCACGCCTGAGCCAGGCCAAGGCCTCTACTGCTGCAACACCAGCCTGGGCCAACTTCACAGGGGAAGCCCAGGGCAACAACGCGCTCTGGAAGATGCGCCACAGCAACCAGGCCGTCAGCCACAACGGCGCTTACTGAAGAGGCTCTCCCACTTGTCCTCCATTTTCTCGCCCTTCCGCAGCAGGTGGAACAAGAGCATGTCGTGGCGCTTAAGGTCGCTCAGCAGTTCCTCGCAGTAATATGGGATCCCGTAGCTTCTCTGCATCAGGAACCTGGAAAGGAGCAGATCCAGCAGGGACTGACACAGGCAAAGCAAGGTGGGACACGTTTCAGACCAGCCTCTTTGCCACAGCTACACCTCCCTTTTGAACAGGCCAGCACTCCCACTGCCTTTGGCATCTGAGCTGCCCGGAAGATACAGCGGTTGCTGGAACGCGCAGGAAAAGAGTCGCGCGCAGTGCCCAAGGCACAGAGCTGCAAGCCTCGTCTCTCCTGGCCCCAACAGCCTAGATGCTCTCCGGCACCAGTGAGAGCCTCGGCCCCAGCAACAAATCGCCCCCCACTGCCCCACCACGTTCGTTCCCTCCTGCCCTCTGCAGCGGGTCAACCCCTCGCAAAGAGCTCCGAGGCCCCGCCTGGGACTTACGTCTCTAGGGCCCTGGGCACGCTGACAACTCCCAGCTCCCGGCAGGCTTTCTGCACAACAGCTGAAGCTTTCAGCTCTCCCAGATGAACGTGGGTCGTTTGCTGCAACTTCATGATGTCTGCTGCAGCTTCGCAGAGCCTCTGTCTTCCGTAGCGAGCAGGAGCAAAGCCCATGACCACAAAGAGCGGGACATCTCTGAGCACATGCGACATAACAGCCCAGGAGGCAGAGTCGATGTAGTGCGCGTTGTCGATGACAAACAGGACAAGCTCGTCTTCAACGATCTGAAACAAGCACGTTGGTCTGGGTGGATTCTGAGGGATTCTCAAGCATCTTCCACAGGACAGACTTTGGCCGGCCTCTCCCCACACAGAGGACGCGCAGAAGTCGCTCTCCTCTCCCCAGCTACCTCTTCGTTCGGAATCTCACCCGCTCTTCCGTGCTCCGAGACTCTTAAGGTCCCTCGGGCACGGTGGCACGGAAAGACACCGTTCCTCCTCCTCCGGAGCACATGCCCTCCAACTTCACAGGAGCAAAGTTATCAGGGGGCATGGCACGCGGAGTTTAGCCTCTGCAGGGCAATGACTCCGGTACACTGTCCTCCCACCAGCTCCCACCACTCTCCTGCAGAGCCCTCAGCCTGCAGCCTTGCTTTCCTTCTCTGACCCAGGATGGGGAGAACGGCTCACCTTCTGTAGCAGTTTCTTGAAAACCAACCCCAATTCCGTTGTCCTTTGAGCGCCGCTCATCTTGGACACCTTCTCCGACAGGGGAAACTGGCCAGAAAAGCAGAGTCACAGAGAAACAGCCTTTCAGGGCGGTTCAGCACACCTGCCCACCACGCAAGTCCAAGCGAGCAAAACGCCTCTGCTGCCCTCAGCATCTTACCTCTCCCCCCACACAGGGGAGAGGAGACGCAGCGCGCACGTCACCGGGAGCCTACAACGGAGGCCCTCTGCTGAGGGTCTCTGGCAGAGCTCTTGCAGGGAGGCATGAGGGGGGAGAAGAGCTTCTTCCCTCGCCGTGGCAATCGCGCGAGGGAGCAGGCTGCTCACGCACCAGTGAACTCAGCACCAGCTCATCGGCCCCCTCTCAAAGCCTCTCTGCAATGCCCTTTCCAGGCTGCTGAGCAAGACACCAGGAACTGCCTGCAGCAGCCTGGCACCTGCACTCACCCCTAACAAGGAGCCCCCTCGCCCCCCTCTTTGGACCCACAAACAGAAGCCCAGCCTGTGCTACCCTCCTGCTACTCCCACCACGGAGCTAAGCCCACTCCCCAGCACGGTGTCCCAACCACAACAGCCACAGGACGGCTCACAAGCAGGCCTTCGCCACGGCCACAGAGGCCTCTCGCTCTCACCTTAACGACGAAAGGCACATTGAGGAGGCAGTAGCTGCTCTCTTCCACCAGCCCTTGGAGCTTTTCCTGCAGGGCGAGCTCTCTGGCACTGCACGATTTACAGGCCTGCAGGCCCATGGCCACAGCCAGCACCATGTGCATGGCAGAGTAGACCTGCTTCAGGTTGAGCTCCAGCGCTTCCACAGCCACTACCCTGCCATGCAGAAGCAAAAGGCACTGAGATTCAGAGAGGGACCCAAGCAGCCGCAGGCTTCTCACACTAAGCTCTAGGGGAGAGGCGGAATCCAGGGCCACTTGGGTTTCTTCTCTTGGCTCCGCAGCTACGGCCAAAAGCCCTGGCTGAGCTCGGGCTCTACTTTGCTTGGGGCCTGGCCCAAAGAAGGAAGCTCAACAGCAGTGGCTCCAGCAGCCACCTCTAGCTCCCTCAAGAGGCAGCAGGAGGGCACGCAGCTGCTCCTCAGCAGCAGCTCCTGCAGGCCTTGCAGGGATGCTGCAGTCCAAGGGCCACGCACCCGGGCAGAGGGCAGAGGGGCTCCAGTAGCCCACGGACATCAGCGGCTGGGCAGCGAAAGCGTTCCACAGCTCCCGGTCAGCAACACTCACCTGAGCCCAGCAGCCTGGCCTAAAGAGGCAAGCTCCGTAAGTAAATGGCTCTTTCCAGAGCCCGTCACGCCCTCAAACGCCATGATGTGGCTTGCTTTCTTAGCCACATAGGCTTTCAAGTAACTTTCAAAGAGGGCAATCTCCTCCTCCCGACCTGGGAAGGCAAACAAGAAAGCGACCCGTTGCAGCGAGCTGAAAAGCAAACAGCCGTCGGCACCCTTCTCTCTCGCCGCCGCAGCGGGTCAGTCGGACCCAAGGAAATCTCCTCCCCGATCCCAACTACGGCCATCCCTTTAGCCCTGAGGCTGTGAGCAACTGCACACTGGAAAGGTCCCGCCACGCTAGCTATGCAGCACGGCAGGGAGCATCCGGCGCACGCCTCACCCTGCTTCCCACCTCTAGCTGCGGCCCAACCCCAAAGACAGGAACCAGCTAGGAGCCAAGGTATGCACCAAACCCTTAGGGCCACGCCAGGCAACGCCATCCCTCGCAAAAGCTTCTCCGTTCCCAGAGCGGAACTAACAGGTACCGACGGCAACAAATTGGCCTTCAGCAGACCAAGGCGTTCTCCACCTACCGAGCAACGGGGAAGAGCTGGGCCTCTCCTTCGTAACATCCATGCCAAACATGCTAGCGGGAGGAAGAGAAAAACAAAAGCCAATGAAGTAGGCAGAAGCTGGAGGACGTAGAGCCACGCGTGGAGCTGAGGGTGCGCTCCCGGGGACCCGCTCTTCTTTCGAGCCGGAGCGAATCCTGCCCACGCTCCCACTGGCCCAGCAGAGAGCGCAAACACCAAACGAGCACTAGCAAAGCTGCAGCCAGGAAGAAGCCCAACGGCCACAGTGGGACACCACACAGCATCAAGACTCGAGCGCCACAGGCCAAAGCCCAAGGAAGCGGAGACACGAGCAAGAAGCCAGGCAGTGCCGCTGGCTAGCACACTGCTGCACCCCGCAGGACAAGCCAAACAAGTCTCTGGTCCTGCCTACTGCTTCCCTGGCCTTTGCTCACAGGCAGCGCTTTCGAGAAGCGGGGCCCTGCAACAGCTGCTGTCAAGGCAAAGACGGGCAAGAAAAAACACTTCAAGCCACGACGTGCAACAGGACGACAAGGGTCACTTCTTGGGCCAAGGCGCCAAGCACCAGGCACCTTGGGCTCGAGTTTTTCTGAAGTTGCAAGGGGACGGCAACGTCAACGTTCCAAACGGCCTCCAAAGAGGATGCCAAACCCTGGCCCAGGGGAACACCTGAACTTTCACCAGGAGGCACTCAGGAACTGAGTCCTGGCCTGACCAAAAGCTTTCCGGGAGCGTCATGCTCGGAAGCAGCTGGGAGAAAACCTCCCTGGGGCAGAATTGCCACTGCGTTAGTCTTGCGCGCAATGGAGCAAGCACAGGGCAGAAAGCACAGCTGGAAGCCGTTTGGACCGGGGCTGCAAGGCCCCTCTGTGCCTACGGACACCTAAAAGCCTTCTCCACCCCTCCGGCATCACTCCCCGTCTCCTTACAGCAGGAGGCACCAGCGTAGGCAGGCCAAAAGCGTACCCGTGCTCTGCCTTTCCATCTTCTCAGCCCCAGCGATGGGAGGGGTGGGCGGGGGCCAGCTCTGCACAACTCCTCTTTGCGGACCAAGACTGGACCCTGTGTGCCACCCTGCCCCCAACCAGCCCGCTCAAACAGGACACTCACCACTTCGCCGACACCCCCAGGTATTGATACACGGGGCCAGGATCGACAACCCCCTTCATCTTTGCCTCCGGCAGCTCCTCGAAGCACCATCGGGGCAGCCTAGAGGCTGCGTACGTCGCTGCGTCACAGGACACCAGCCCAGGGTAGTGCTCCATCAGCCGGGCTGCCAGATTCACCTTCTGGCCAATGACTGCCGCAGAGAGAGAGCACGCATTCACGTACCTATGAAACCAACCCGCTCCACCCTTCACCGCCAACGGCTGCATCACCTCCAGCACAGGCAAGCCCCAAACCGTTGGCAGCACAACCAGCAGGAACAACAAGGCTCTGAGCCTGGTCCCCCGCACCGCAGCGGCGCCCGCTCTGCCTCCCTCATTCCCCACAGGACACAGGCCAAGGCCTCGTCCCAGCCCAGCACATACGGGCAACAGGGTGTTCCCTGCCGCTCTGCCTCTTCCTTTGACACGCTGCTCCGGCTGAACAGACCCAGCCCAGCCACCCGCTCCTCAGCCAAACACCTCGTACCTGTGTATTCGTGCCTCACGCGATGGCCTACGACTCCGCAGAACACCGTCCCGCTGGTAACCCCGACAGACACGGCCCTGACACACACGGAGAGCGACAGGCGCTCAGCAGCGCCCGCGCACAGGCCTGCCTGCCCACCTACCTTCACCCCTTCACCCGGCTCCCCTCGCACCACCTCCCGCCCTGGCAGGGCAGACCTCGGGGACCTGCAGAGCTCCGCAGCGTAACGCCCCCAGGTGAAAGGGGCTCCCGAGAGCAGCCAGGCAGTTTTCAACCCTTCCCCTAAGGCCGCACAGCTGTGACGGGCGGAAAGTCCCTGACTCCAGCCAGCCTCAGCACGCCTCCTCGGCGCGGGCAAGAAGGGCACCTCTCAGGGCACTGTCTCCTTCCTCCCAGGGACAGAGGAGGCCAAGCTAGAGGGCACGTCTCGCTGAGAAACCATCCCTCCCTCCTTCCCCCGCGCAGTCCCAGGCAACGCGCCTCCCCACTCACTCGATTTTCCTAGGCCTCGAGGAGCACGCCTTGGAGATTTGAACAGCGCTTTCCAAGGCGTGAACGCTTTCGTCGGGCAGCTTCTCTCCAGGGAGTCCAAACACGCACAGGAACGTGCAGCCCTGCCAAGGACAGCGGCAGCACAGCTTGGGACAGCGCCTACGGCAAACGGCTCATGCCGTGCGAGTCGAGCCGCTGCCGAGAGCAGCAGAGCTTCAGGGCAACCCCCAGCCAGAGGGTGCTGATCCCAGCGCCGAGGCAGAGCTGCTTCTCCTTTCCCCGCTGCTCAGTAGACCGAGAGAGCCACTGCCCTCTCGTTTGCTGCCCACACTTTTGCGGGGTGGGCTCCTCCCCCACACTCACTTTATCAAACATGGAGATTTTGTTGATCTCGCCCTTGTGAGGACGGATGATCTCCAGCATCATCACGCTGCTGTCCTGGATAGCCTTGCAGATCTGCGTTAAGTTGACATCGGCAGCAAACTGCAGCTTGACAAAGAGGCAGGTGACCGGCCGTAGCTCGGACAAGTAGTCCAGGGGCTGTCTGTCATCAATCTGGAAGACGAGAGCAGCACACCTTCAGCAGCCAGCTCTCCCCGAGAGCGGACTGCCCCCAGCAAACACCAAGCAAGAGCCCCCACGTGGGCAGCAGCACGCGCTCTCAGCGGAAGGAATAACTCCTCCCCTCGGGGCAAAATAAACACAGCTCCCGGCAGCTGTGGCCATACCTTCCTCAGAACAGATGCGGGGACGTACTTCCGCAGCAACTTCCCCAGAGCATGCCGAGGGGCCAGGGAAACAGCAGGCCTCAGGATGCCTAGGGAAGGAAAATCCAGGCGGTCACTGGCAGGCTGGCACTACGAGCCTGCCTAGGGAAAAGCAGTTGGAAAGCAGGGGCTGGCACTGGAACTCAGGGAGAGAAAGTCTCCTCCAGTTGCACATTTCTTCCTCCTGCAGGTGCTCAGCCAGAGCAGGCCCCTGGAAGCAGGGGGAAGCAGCGAGTGCCTCCGCTGAAGCGCACCAGGGCCAAAGGCACAAATGCTGACTGCAAGGGGGAGAGGGCAGAGGGCGTTCCTCGCTGGCCCCTGAACAAGCCCGCCCCCACCTTTCTGGGCAGCCACAGAACGTCATGAACACGGGCCTCACCTGACGCCTCAGGAGAACTGTAGTTCAGCTGGGCTCGGGTAAACTTGGAGAAGATGTCTTCGCGTTCCGACAGAGACATCCGTTCCATGCCTGTAACCTAAAGGCACACAGTACAAAAACGCGTCGAGGACAGCTCCAGGACCCACAGAGGACAGTACCCGTTGAGGCAAACTCTTCCAGCGCCTCCTGACCCCCTCTTCAAAGCCACCCAGCAGAATCCAGAGACAACCCTGAGACAAAACTGCTCCCCAGCAGCTACTGCTCCCCACCTACGGGAGCACCTCTACACCTAGAACTCCCTCCACGCGCGTCTCCTCGCCCTTCTCACACCTTCCTCCCTCACAGCCACGTCCACGCCCAGGCCCTCAGAATTGCTCCAGAGGCCGTCCCACCCACCTTCACAGCGCTTTGGCCTTTAAGTCTCTTGGTCTTGATCTGGTTCCGGTTACAGAGCTCCCAGCAGCTGGGTGACAGGATCACGTCACTTGCATTGGCAAGGTTTTGGGCCTGCCACACTTCACCCACGGCCTGGCCAAGGATCAGGAAGTGCTGCTGCTTTTTGTCTCCAACAGTCAGGAGGGACATATGCCCTGCAGAGATCCCTGGGGAGAGACAAGCACAACTGATGCAGAGAGCATTTTTACCTCCACAGCCCGCCACAGCTCAGCTCCTCCCAGGCCAACTTTGAAGCTCAGCCCTGGAGCCAGGCTCTTCCGCTCAACTGCTTCGAGCGCAGGCGTCCCACTTGATGGATTCAGGATCGATCGTGGCCGGGGAGGGGGTCCTAATCAGGGGCCCCACGCCGGCACGTTGGCCAGCCACCGGCTCACTTTGCATGCAGGCAGCTCGTGAACGCCTGCCTGAGAACGCGCAGCAGCCTAATCCAGCACTCCCCGTACCTATCTTCAGTCGGAGCTTCAGACCCACATCCGTCTCACGGATCCTGTACTTCTCCTGGATTTGCTGGCTACACTGCAGCACCAGGCTGATGGTGTCTCTCAGCTGCGTGTGCTTTGCTCTCCACAGCACCAGCACAGCATCCCCTGGGGAAAGCGAGGGGACAGGGACGGCTCTCGTGACACCTGACGCTCCCTGACCTGCACCCACCGGCCGGGACAGCGGAAGCCAGCAGGCGTGCCAGGGAAAACGCGTTTGGGTGAAGGCATCCTCCTCAACTACAGCACCCTGGCCACAGGCACACCTCCCCCTCTGCCCCGCCAGCTACAACTGCAGCCACGCCGCCAGGGCCCGGGACGGCAGCTCCCCCTGGGCACCTGCGTGCCAGCAGAGCCACCCCTCGGGGCTCTGCCGGCTCGCGCCTCTGTCTCCCCTCTCCCCTCGCACTCGTCTGCAGCTGCAGCAGACAAGGCCACGTCTCTTTTACGCACACGTACCTGCAAACTTCAAGATGTCTCCACCAAAAGCCAGCAGCTCTGCAGACCAAAAAAAAAACACAAGAAGAGCTGCAGCTAGGCCTTCTTCAGGAAGGCCGCAGGACAAGCCGCTCTGCTCAGACAGCAGCACAAGAGCAGCGGTGCTTTGGGGGCACAACTTAGCAAACGGAGCAGCTACACTGCTCACAGGGACCACAGCCCTGGGACCTACGCTACTGTGCCCTGTGACAAGGCCCCAGGGAAGGCAACGCACACTTTGGTCAGCGCCCCCATCCCCAGCTCATTTGGGCACTAACACTGGCTAGATGCCCCCGCTCCCCCCTGCGCCCCAACACCAGCAAAATCTTCCTCCATCACTGAACAGCGGTCACTCCACAAGCCCAAGGGTGGGTGCTGAGAAAGCGGGCACCTCCTTAGTCTTTGTGGGGAGCAGAAAGCACCTGCCAGAAGAGCCCAGCTGCTCTCGGCGGCTCTCAGCCCCATAGGAACCCCCAGCCCGCGCAAGGAGGAGGCGGCGGCGGCAGCAGCAGCAGCAGCAGCAGCAGCAGCAGGCTGCCCAGCACCTCCCTCTCGTCGTGCCCCAATCCCACACAGTCCTGCAGAACGGCACTTACCCTCCAAAATGTCACCCATGTAGCGATTGAGGGTTTGCGTTACCTCATCCGCACCCCGCTCTATGCTGATGCTCTGGCTGAATTTCTCTGTCAGAGCAGTGAAACCTGCAACAGGGACACACAGGCACAAAGAAATCAGGACGCGTCTACAGGGCCAAAGGACCTGGCACTTTCCACGTCGCTTTCAGCCAGCCAAGAGAACCACGCTCCGGGAGAACCCAGGCGCGCCCCTGACAGCAGCCACAGCCCTCTAATTCCACCCGCGCTTCTGAGCGCTCGCTGACGGGCGCCTTCCCCATGCTCACACCCACCCGTTACGCCTAGCTCCTGCACTTGGCTGCCACCCTCCAGCGCGTCCCCCGGCTGCCTCCCCTCTTGCCTACAGCCAGGCAACACCCTGAGCTAGAAAGCCCACGAGGCCTTTGCCAACTAACGCAGCACCTGGCCAGCCAGCTCCTCTGCGCAGCAGCTGCTCCTCCAAGTTTGCCCTGACAAAGACTAACAAGGGGGAGGCAAGGCAGCCAGGCCTCCTCTCCCAGGCCTCCATGAGCCAGAGCCTGGCCCACCTCACACCTCCCCAAAGCTCCAGAGAGAGCACTGCAGGCAACAGCGCGGGCCCAAGCTGCTGCTCCGGCAGCCTCAGGGCTCCCTAACGCACGCTGCTCGGAGCAGACGGCTGACCACAAGCAGGCCGCAGGGCTGCTGCCAGCAAAGACCACCCCCGGGCTGTGACCTCAGCTACGTCCGAGCGCTACTTCCCCAAAGCGGAAGACCTCAGCGGCAAACGACATCTCCTTTGACCCCTTCTCTACCACAGGCGGGACGACCAGGGCTCCAAAAGGCCCGCTAAGTCCCAGCGGCTCGGGTCGGGGACTCCTCCTCAGTGCCCGCCCTTCATAACGCTTTGACCCACCTGACACATCAGCAAAGAGCAGCACTCCATGGAAGTTCTGAACGCAACGGTTCTCCTGCTTCAAGTCCTCAGACAAAAGCAGGTCGGGGACGTAAGCAGCTACTTCCCCCAGTTCTGAGCAGTGCTTTGACCTTCGCTCCCAGGCACAAGACATCGTCAGCGCCCTGGGGTACCTGCGGTACCTCAGTACGAGACGACCCACCGTGCCCACCAGGGAGGACGACCAGACACCACTGCACAGCGTTGCGCACTGGCCTTTGGGAGGCGCGGCTGGCCCTCTGTCACCAAGGGGCCGGGGGAGGTCACAGTCGGCTCACAGTGACATCGTCCGCGTGTCATCATTTACCTGTCCACTGTCGCCTACGCTGATCCGGCTAACAGTGACAGCCTCGGCAAGGCACCGCTTACCCAGCAACTGCCGGGAAGCTGCCCCCCGCTCCCTCCCTACGCCGAGCCGGTTGCTCAGAGGTGGCTAGCGCGACGCAGTTGTCTCCCGTATAGAGCTGAAGGAGGCTCGCACAGCGACTGACCTCCACCCGTGGCCGAAACAGCAGCTGCTTCCCACGTTCCCAAGCGCAAAGGGCCTAACAGACGTGCTGACAGCCAGCAGCCCAGGCTTCCCCAAAAGCACGGCCACTGCAGCACGCAGCTGGGCGTTTCCGGGGCTGCTCGGAGGACTTGTATTTCTTTGCAAAAAGAAGTGGGGCTTTCCCGGGGGGGCAGCGGGGGACACAGCCAACCTCCATCCACACGGCTCCTGGGGGAGGCCGGGAGGAGATGGACAGGGCTGGGCCAGGACCACGGCGCACCGACGTATCAGAGAGGGCAAGACAAAGTCCAAAGTCGCAGCAGGAGGCAGCTCCAGGTCCCTGCTCCGAGTGAGAACGCTGTTGTAAACCTTGCATGCCCCAGGGAAACAGAGCCACGCTGGGCACCCTGGCTCACGCACGGCCCTCTGCCTCCAGGCAGGCAAAGGCAGCTCCCCGTCCACCTTAGCCGCTGCCCCGAGCCACACAACTGCTGCCACCAAAGCAGCAGCACTGAGGAGAGCCGGGCTCTACGGGGGACGAGGGCTAGCAGCCAAGGCCGCGCTCCGCGCGCGCCAAAGCTGCCCTTCTCCCCAGTCGCTCAGAGGAGCAGCTGCACGAGTTGGCGTGCCTGCCACACGGTGACACTCAGCGGCTGCTTGCCCAGGCAGCCTCCAGTGTCCCTCTCGGACTGTGCCTCTCCCTCAGGCAATGGCCAGGCGAGGGAGCACCAGCCCCTCCCAGGCCTGGGGGACCAGGTGCTTTAGACAAGCCTGTGCCCTTGCGCTGCTGACCTCAAACAGCAGAGCACTTGACAGCAGAAACCAGCCTGCCTTCTTTCCTGCTGCCTCAGCACTCAGAGAGAGGCTACCAAGATGGTCTCTCTTCTTGCCTCCAGAAGGCTCCCCCTGCTGCCTCGGGGCCCACCAAAGTCTCCCAAGCAAGCACAAGTCACTTGCACCCAACACACACAACTGCAACCTGCTGGCGACAGCCAGGCACACACACCGAGCCAGGCCCAGGTTCGGAACGCTGCTTGCCAGCCCAGCTCACACGCTTCCTCCTTCCTCCTTCCCACGAGGCAGGCAAAGCGGTCACCCGTACGGGAGACTGACGATGCAGGCCGACCGAGCAGGCTTGCTCTGCCTCCTCAGGAAGAGCGCGCAGCAGCGTGACGACGCCTAGGCCAACGCTCTCTCTTGCCAGTGAGCAGCAAGGGCTGGCTGCTCCCCAAGGCAAGCTCAGCTGGGAGCTGGGCCGACCCCAGCACAAGCAGCGCCCTCGCCCACAGGGGCATCCCTCTTGGCTACATCTATATGCACACACGTACATCCATTCTCCACTAAGGAGCTCTCATCCGCATCAACCAGAGAGGGCAACAGGATGAGGCCGCTAGTGCTGTTGACTTTTCTGACTAGGGAACACTTCAAACCAGTCCCGCTTCCAGAAAAACACCCTCCCACCCTCCCCACCTCAGCAACCACTTGGCCCTACACCAGGGCCAAGCTCCTCCTGCAGCCGGCTCAAGCGCTTACACAGCGCCACAGGGAACTGCACTAGGGCGAGGGGGAGAGAATTTCTTGCACTGCTTTACAGCCCTCGACTCTTGTGAGCACTAACAACGGGGGTGGTGGCTTCCCCGCCGCCTAGCTTTCCCAATAAACCACAGGCCAGAGACTCTCGTGGCACGCCTTCAGCGTCCTCTTGCTGTGGTCTGTGACTCCATACAGAACGCTGAGATGATGGCAGTGTTTCTTTATTTAACCCCTGGAAGAGCATCCTCGCTCGGCCGTGCTGGCAGCTTCAGCAGGTACCTGCAGCTACAGACTTCAGGCTTTGCTTGCTTCAGCTGGGGAAAACGTGGCGCTGTCTCCAGCCACAAGTCTCCCACGGGGCCCTTGCCAGTGAACCACCGCTCCTGAGGAAAACAAAAGCCCAAGTGAGAGCCGCGAAGAACAGGAGGTCCCCAGAGCCACAGGCGCGGTCCGGGAAGGCAAGCGAGGCCTCTCGCAGTAGCTTCTTCCACCCATCACCCAATTTGCCGTGCTGCAAAAGCCTATCAGGGAGGGCAAGGAGAGGGAACGCAAAGGAAACCTCCTCCAGCCAGGTTCAGGCTGGCTCCCAGAGCTGGCTCAAGGGAGAGGCAGAGATTCCACTCCACCGCTCCTCAGCCCAGCAGAGATGCTGGGAAGGAGCGGCATGCTGCAGCGCCTGCTGCTCCCTCGCGTGTCCTTCCAGCCCCTCCTGAGGGAAGGGCATCGCAGCTGCCACTGCCCTCCTGCTGAGGAGGGCTAGCAGCCCCTACCAGCTCGCCAAGGACTTTCGGCACACGCTCCTGAAGCTCGCTGGGGGCTTTCCCTACGTGGACCTGCCGGAGTACAGTCCGCGCCACCTTCTCCTAGGGCATGCCAAACCTCTGCCCAGGGAGCAACTCAGAGGCAAAGAGGATCCACTTACAGCGCTCATCTCCAGCCAAGTCTTCTCCAGGAGGTTGCCATTCGCCTCACAGGCTTGGAGGCCCTGCCTGAGGCACAACAGGCTCTGGTCTTTGTTACCCAGCATGCAGAAAACGTACGCTTTCAGATGGTAGGCTCTGGGGTAGAAGACGGGGCTTGTAGAGCACCGAGCAAAAACCTCTTCCACAAGCTACCGAGAGAACAACGGAGAGGCACGTCAGCAGAAGTCATCGAGCTGGGCGATGGCTCGGCACTGAGGACCGCACCTATTCCCCAAAGGGGAAAGCAGCCGCAAAGGCACAAGGAGCACGCAGCTAGCAAGGCTGAGATACCACACAAGTCTCTCCCGAGCCATAAGCCCTCACATGCAGCAGGCATTTCAGCAGGGCTCACTAGCTAGCTCATGGCTGTGCAAGTCTCTTCTCCTGTCTTGCAGACCATTCCCATCCCCACAAGGGAATCCTCACGTGCCCAGGAAGACCCCCGTCACCTCACTGCCTTCTCTACCACCTCTTGCTGCCGCCCCATGGGGGAGCAGCCTCTTGCCATGTTCCTCTCTAACCCACTACCACACTCTGCCTCTAGCCTGGCTCCATCCCAGCGCGGCTGCTTCGCCCTGGCCTTGCCAATCCACTGCTGCTCGCAACACAGCTTTCCCTAGAGGCCCCTCACAGCGTGCACACCCCCCTCCTCCTCTTCCCTCACCCTTAGAGCCCTGCTGCGGCTCTCCCGGGCCCTCGCCGAGCTGCGCTCAATGTTGTTCCGCAGCACCAGCGTGTAGCACTCCAGGAGCCGGCTGCATGCTTGGGTGGCCAAAACGGAGGCGTCAGCTCTCTTCAGCAGCCTCTTGGCCTTTTCAAAGGGCTTCTGGAACTCGGCCCACTGCCCAAGCCTTCCAAACCTACACCGTCCAGAGAGAAACACACACACACACACACACACACGTTTTGTAGAGTACTTGATCAAGTACTCTACACCCCAGCGACGGCCGCCTTGTTGGACAGGGCACGGGGGACACGACAGGCCCAGAGCTCCCACCTCCCCTGCCAGAACCACTGCCTGGGCCTCTCGCCAGTCTAAGCACCTCTGTAACTTACCAAAGAGCCAGGGACGAATACAGTCCAAGCAGGATGCTGTTGTGCGAGCTGAGGATGTGGTTTGCTTCGTTCTGCTCAACGAAGCTCCTGCACTCTTCAAATGACTTGTACTCCCAGCCTGTAATACAAATGCATCGCAGAGAAGCAGTGCCGCCCTCCGCTGCCTTGTTTTCCCTCGGGCATTCGTAGCAGGACAAAGCTCAAGCACAGCTGGAGAATTTCTGGGCAGGTAAACCACTCAGAGAGCAAGCAAAACCAAACAGGAACAAGGCAAGGGCTGGAGTTCTAGCCTAGCTCCTCAGGGCTAGTCAAGCGCCACACAAATATCTATTCCCTTTTCTTCAGCAGCTTTCGAGCGCTGACAGACACACGCTGCCATTGACCAGCAAGCGACAGCCACTCCATAGCGTAGGCTGTTAGATGCCTCCTGGTCAGGCACATCCCCCAGCACTGCTAGGCCCGCCTCCCCAGGAGCCAGAGCAGAGCGAGCCTGGGAAGAGGTTTCAGAAAGGGGAATCTCAAAACACGGGAAGCAAAGAGGGAAATTGCCAGCATTTTGAAATCACTCTGGGATCACCTGTAGAACATGCAAACAAAGACAGGGGAGGCAGGAAAGACAGACAAAGACACACCCAGAGCCAAAGAGCCCGGGACTCGGCCCAGGAAGTGAAAGCGTGGCTGGAGGCTCTGGCGTCCGTGTTGTAGCAGGAGAAAAAGCATCTTTGCAAGCCTCCTGGCTCTCTGGGGCCCTCCTCACTGAGCACTTACCAGCGTAAAGCAACAGGTCTAAGCAGCAGGAGAAGAAGTATGCCTGCCCAATGATGCTGTGCTCTGCAGCCACCTGCTTCTCGAGCCTGCGCAGCACTTCCTCACATTCTGGGTACCTGCGGAGGAACACAGCGAGCCTCCAGGGAGCCTCTCCGCGGGGTGGGATCCCAGTCACCACCTCCGGACGCTCCCCGCTCCCCTTCCCATCATCCCGCTCTCCCTGCGCTGCTCTTTCTGGCATCGCCATCAGAGGTTCTCCATCAGACAGTTGTTCATCTTTTGGCAACAAGTCTCCGGAGAAAGGCCTCAGGGACCCCGGCCCAAACGGCAAGCCCCGGAGCAAAACTCAGGCATCCTTCCCATGCAAGCCAGTGCTTTCCCATTGGCCCAGCAGCAGAGCTACTCACCTTTCCATCAAAGTCTTTGTCAGGAAAAGCAGGCCAAAGAGCACGCACAGCTCCCCACTGCCCTCCGCACTCGCCCACATGACGCGTTTGCTTCGGAAACTGCTCCTCTCGAGACCTCCCCCTGGACGACTGCCGTCTCGGGCACCGGTGCCGCGTGGCATGGAAAGGCCCGCGTCCACCCAACCAAACATGGCTAGCGCCCCCAACACAACGAGCGCCTCCCTGCGCTAGGCTCGCTCCTAAACCAGGCCTGGGAATTGCCTGCGGCAAGCGCTACCTGGCAAGGGCCAGAACCGAGCCAGCAACTGTTCCAGCAGTTTCACAGCACACACTCACGCTCCCCAACAGCCAGCCACGGTCCTTGGCATTGTTTAATTTACCAGCGTCCATACAGCCAGCGAGTATCCAATAAGAAACCAAGCAGCCCTCTTTGCTGCGCGCAGAGAATGACACAAGAAGGATCTCAGGTGGCCCCCCGACCCTGCGCAACCAGCAGTCTGTCCCGCAGCAGCATTACCTCATCTGCAGAAAGAGCGCCGCAAAGAGCGTGGCGAGAACCTCGCAGTCCAGGTCGGGCTTCTCCAGCTCCATCCACAGGCTCTTGGCGCGATAGCCTGCCAAGAAAACAAGCAGGCTCGCACAGGCTCCCTCTGCGGAGATGCCTTCTCGCAGGCAGCGGGGGCAGTACGTACCTACGTCGACAGAGAGGGGCAGATTCCCCAGGCTGAGGTTCAGATGGCTCAGGGCCTGGGCAAATTTGGCGGCCTTTAATACCCCTCCTCCAAAGAGCTCGACGTCAGAGCTAAGCTGGATGGCCGCCCGCCCGTACTGCAGCCACTCTTCCTGGCAGCCCAGGTCCTGGCAGCACCGCGCATATTCCATGTAGGACAACAGGATCTAAAACGGTCCAGACAGGAGACTGTACAAGACTGAATGTCGCCAGGGTGATTCTCTGGCCTAGACGGCTCAGGGCAGAAACCCAACGGCCAGCTTCTCTCTTCTCTTCTGCTCTCAGGGCTCTCACCCCTACGACAAACGGTTCTTAGGACTGCCGCTGCTAACTGCGGCCGTGGCGAGACGAGGGCCCCAGCGGGGTGCTGCCTTAAAGCCACAACCAGCCCAACGCTTACAACGGTGAAACAAACGCCATGAGAGCGACTACCAGGAAGAAGAGCAACGCACGTCTGCTGGAAGTTTGTAAAGCAAAGTTCAGGGACGGGTACCACTCCGTCGCGTTTGGCCTCTTCTTGCCGCCCCGGGCAGACCCTGCTGGTACTCTAGGCGGGCCAGGGGAAAGGAGCTATGTCAGAAACGCGTCTGCTGCCGCAGAGAGGAGGCACTCACGTGACTCGCATCCTCAGACTCCTCGGCCGTGTTGACCTTCATGAGCGCTGCCAGGCGCGACAGCCTCCGGCCGCTGGAAGTGCCCTCCAGGCTGAAGAGCTGCCGCAGCAAGGAAAGGCAGTGGCTCTGCCGGAACAGCCAGGGCAGCCTCTCCCTCCTGCCACACAAGAGAAACCGCTGGGCCACAGCCACTAGCTACACAGGGCCAGGTCAGGCAGGGCCAGGGGAAGCAGGGCGACAGAGGAGGCAGCTGCACCTGCTCCCAGCAGGGCGGCAGCTGATGCAGGCCGGGCTGCAGGCATGGAAGCGGCAGAGCCAAGAAGCACCACCGGGGAAAGATCGCTGCTGGCGAGAACGGGTTGGCACTACAGCCCAGGGAGGGCGAAGCAAAGCCGGGCACCGCGAGGGAAAGGCTTGTTCTACGGCAGCCTTGCACCTGGCTGCAACCCCCGAGCTTCCTCATTCTCACACCTCCCCTCCACTTACCCCTCCATGCCCACGTCCTGCTCCTCCCTGCCGGCTCCCTTTCCTCTGCAGCCTGTGCTCCCTGGGAACATCTCTCTGCTCTCACCCCCACCATCCCCCACAAGGCAACACGTGCCCGCTCCCCCCACCCAGGAGCCTCCAGGTCCCTCAGCAGCTTTCCCCATGCTAACACCTATGCTCAGGGAAAGTCTGGGCTTAAGCCGAGGCAGGTGTGGGCCTAGGTGCCCGGCACCACGCAGGAAACGCCTCTTCCTTCCCTTATCTTTCCCTTCGGCTTCTTACCCTGCCTCTTGATGAAGGGAGGACTCTTTGTTCTTCCTGTGGGAGGCACGCTCTGACTTCTCCAGCAGAAACTGGAAGACGACGCCAGCTGAGGTGAGGGGCAATTTTCTCTTCAGCAGGCTCAATGCCTTCCTGAGCGTCTTCTTTGCCAGCTCCATGCAGCCCATGTTGTAGCAGACCTGCACAGGAGAAGGCTTCTTCAGACAGTCCCAAAGGGCTCCGACTGAGCACGCACCACATTTCAAGGCTCTGCCTGAACCGAGGCCGAGGGCCTCGACCGCTTTTGCCCGGAGGCTGAAGCGCTCACAGGAAAGGCTGCTGGTAGCGGCCGTGCCTCAAAATGCCAGGCCTATCGCCGCTGCCGCCACCCCCCACAAAGGCGTCCAACTCCACCCACCAGCAGAGCCCTCAGAACCTCCCTGGCACTTTACCTCCCCTTTCAGGCTCAGGAAGGTGGCTTCTTCAAAGCAGGCAAGCACATCGGCTTTCTCAGCCGCTGAGCTCCTCACGACCTCTGCTTTCTTCAGGTTCATAAAGGCCTTGGAACAAGCACACAGAGAGCAGGTGAGCGTCGGTGCAGAGCCTGCATCCAGCCCCATCGTTCCCAGTTGCCTCCAGCAGCTCTCTGAGGAGGGCACGCATCTGCCCCTGGCGATGCCCACCCTAACACAGCCCACGGGCACGAGTGCTCCTTCGCACCACCTCCTGGCGCGTGCGCCTTGTGCAAAGGTCCTGCTTCTCTGCCCCGCCTCCCTTGCCCCAGGAGAGGCAAACGGGGGGGAGAAGCCTGGCTCTGACGCCAGCGGTTCAGCCCCAAGTCCCCACAGAGGCACGTCCTAGTGCAATGGCAAAATCGGCTTGCCCAGGACAAGGCAACTGAGAGGCCTCCTTGTGCAGTGGGCTCCGGCAAGCAGGGCGACTCACCAGGTAGTTGTCGGAGACGTGCAAGTAGGCAGCCGCGCACTCCAGCAGGTAATAAAGGGCTCTGCCATCGTTGCCCATTGCCATGTGGTGGTGAGCCAGCGGCACAAGCACCAAATCCACAATGGCCCTGCATTCACAGGCACACGCGGCACCGGGCGTCCCTTTGGCCTTGCTGGGCACCGTAGGTACGCGTTCCGTCCTGGCCAGAAACTGCTCTGCCGCTCTACTCAGAGACAAAGATCACGCAGAAAGACGACGCACGCTAGCATCACCTATACCGCTCCGTCTGCCTAGACTAACAGCATATTCTAGCGCAGCACAAGCAAGGCCCTGTGCACACGCGCGTCATACGGGAGCGCTGGGTTTCACAGCCTTCCCAGGCGTGCAGAGGGCTGGCCGCTTATTCTTTCAGCCCCCCGCATTCACAACCACAGTTTCCCAGCAGCGTTCCACATTACAGTTGACACGGGCGACCCCCGAGTGGCCTGGCTCCCCCCATCCTTGCTCCGTCTTCCCCCTGTGCTCCTCCCTCCCTTCCGCTCTTGCCTTCCCTCCTCGCTCGAGAGCTGTGGCTCTGCCCTGACTGCAAGCCAGTACCACTCACTAACACAGCGCTTGGGCGCAAGATTCGTTTTCTTCCACTGCAGCAATGTCAACCCGCGCGCGCTGAGCAGTCTTCTCGCGCGCCGTAGCCCCAGAGCCCAAGGCGAGCGGGGCCAGGCAGGGCAAAACGGGGGCGAGGAGCAACATCGCCCCTTTCAAGCCCTAGCAAACTATTCCTTTGGCTTTAGCGGTAACAAGATCCACGAGCACGCGATGCTGTTGGTGCCTTTGCTGACCCTGCTCTGGAGCAACGCTGCTCTTGGCCACAGGGAGGAAGTCAAGCAGGCCTTTCTGCCACCTTCCAGCAGCCCCCCTGCTCCCGCTGGCTGCTTTGCCCCTGCACACCTCGCAACATTGCTCTCCTACAGCTAGGAAGGCAGGGCTGGCTCCGCCCTAACGTGACCATCGTCACCCTGATCCCACTGGCTTCCTCCAAGAGGCTCATCTCCAGGGCCACCCCATCCCAGCTCCCACCCAACAGGCCAGCTCTTTCCTGAGCTAGAGTCACAGCCAGCAGGCACAACTGCAAACTCCACTTGCCCCCTCTGCAGACCCTGAGCCCGCTGACTTCCCAACGTAACCAAAACCTACTCTCCTCACCGAAAAGTCTCCTCCAAGAAGCTCTTCTCTTTCTGCAGGGCTTTTGCAGTACCTGGAAACAAAGCACGAGTTAAACGCTTCCTCACCTCACACGCGGGAAGAGCTGCATCTTGCCATGCTCCATCCGAAAGGGGAGGAGAGCAGAGTCAAAGGGACCGACGGCAGCTCTCTTCCTGGCCTCTTCCCCCGAGAGCTGCCTTCCCGGCAGGGCTGTTACGTTTTGGGCAAGCGTAGCACACCCACCAGGAAAGGCGCCTCAGCCTGCGGGGCCGGGGGGTGCACCGCAAGGCTCTTGTCACTGCAAGGACATGGGCTGCTCTCCGGTCATTCCAGGGAAACGCAGGAGGGCGTTCCGGGGCACAGAGGCTCTACGCTGTGCCCACAGCATGGCTCTGCTGGTGCAGCTGGCCTCAGTGGAGGACTAAGCTAGTCTCAGGGAGGCCTCTCCCCTCTGCTGACAGCATCCCTAGGCTTCAGCAAAACGCTTCTGCGGACGGCGCTTCCATTAATTGCGCAAGCACAGTGCGGAGGGCCCAGGCTCCAAAGCACGGCAGCTAGCATACCCGGAGTGGCACGGAGCTCATCCCTCTTCAACTCCTCCTTTCTGAGCAGGGAGGCCTCCCAGCTGGACGAGCAGCGTTCGCTGGCACGGTCGTCGCAGCTCTCTGCCTCCCGGGCGCTGCCGAGGGCCAAGCGGTGGAAGGCCACAAAGTCCCCTCCGCCGCAGCACTGGCACTTGTGCGCTTGCCTCTCCAGGAAGGCCGCGCACTTGCGGTGCATGGCCACCCTCTGTCCCTTGGGCCACAGCTCGTAGGCAGCCTCCCGCAGCAGTGGGGCGCAGAAGGTCAGGACGCCAGACTGCAGCCTCGCGGTCTTCTCGGTCTCGCCCAAGCACCGCTTCTGGGCACCTGAAAGGCAACGGGGCTTCACATCAGCCACAGCTGGGGCCACAGCCGGGGGACGAAAGACAGGCCTTGGCGTGGATCCTTGGCAGGAAACCAGCGCTCCTGCACTCGGAGCCTCGCAGCGCTAGGGTGAAAGGGACCGTTTGCCTTGCCGACACCAGCACAGCCTGCGCAACAGGCTACTGCCCTGCGCTCTCCCTCCCAACGCACAGCCTTCAGCTGCACTCCCGCAAGCAGCTGCCGAGGCTGCTGGCAGCAGAAGCAAGGCCGGCCATTTGGCCCATTACACACCACCGGAGGGGGCAGTGCAGCGTGCCCTGGCGAGCCCCGCCAGGCACACAGCCGGGAGCAGCAGGAGCCTACCACGCTCCCGGGGGCGCATTATCACCACTTACCGCTCTCTTCCTCCAGAGAGGTGGCGGGCCCCTTGGTGGGAACACTGCTGCCTTCTGGCACCTTCCCAGCATTCAGCCACTTCAAGATGTTGCCTCTCACCAGGACATTCAACGCCTTGTTCATCTTGGTCCTGGTCCACCTGGGAAGGAGGCGTAACAGCAGCTCGGTGGTAAACGTCGGCCCGATGACGGCTGCGCACTTCAAGACCATCCGCTCCGAGGGCTTCATGCTGTCCACCTCAGCCAGCGCAATCCCTGTCAAAAACAAGCCACAGCTCTCTCTCTTGCCCCCTCCCAAGCCTGAGGCTGCCGAGGCTGCCTTAGCTTCCCCACACCAGACGCTACATTTGTAGCCTTCTTTCCTAGGGACCAAACCCCTTGGGCAGTCGCAACCCAGGGCACACAGACACCCAGCCTCTCTCTAGCCCATGCCCCGGGAAAGAACCTCCGTGCAGCCGCCAGCCGCCGCAGCGGGGCTCGGCCCCTCACCTTTCAAGGTGGAGGGAAGCACGATGCTCTGCAGGTTCACGTCAGGTCTGATGGTGCACACCCTGCGCTCCTTCCCCGCGCTGGAGCTCCAGGAGGCTGCGGCAGGGGAAGCCTCCGTTACAGAAGCTGAGCGGAGCAAGAGAGCAGCGTAAAGCGATTTTCAAAGGGAGACGATTCAGGCCGTCACCTCCTGCTTGCCCTCCATCTTCCACCCTTTAGCATTCATCCCCCCCCGGGCAGGTCTTACAGCAGCTGGGCCCTGCGCTCCGTGGCAGCATAAATCCACCGCGCGGCTGCACCCAAGGAACACTGCAGCCACGCCACTCTCCGCCCTGCTCCACAATAACCGCCCCCGTTCATGCTGCCTCCAGACAATACCAGGGCTTAGCTCAGTGCCAGGGAGCGTCTCTTCCCCTCCTTTGCCATTTTCTGCCCCGTCCGCATTGCTTCGCCCCACAAAGCCACCCAAACTCCCCAGCCTGTGCTTAGGCTAGCCCAGCAGCAAGGCATGCAGGAGCCCACGCCTGAGCCAGGCCAAGGCCTCTACTGCTGCAACACCAGCCTGGGCCAACTTCACAGGGGAAGCCCAGGGCAACAACGCGCTCTGGAAGATGCGCCACAGCAACCAGGCCGTCAGCCACAACGGCGCTTACTGAAGAGGCTCTCCCACTTGTCCTCCATTTTCTCGCCCTTCCGCAGCAGGTGGAACAAGAGCATGTCGTGGCGCTTAAGGTCGCTCAGCAGTTCCTCGCAGTAATATGGGATCCCGTAGCTTCTCTGCATCAGGAACCTGGAAAGGAGCAGATCCAGCAGGGACTGACACAGGCAAAGCAAGGTGGGACACGTTTCAGACCAGCCTCTTTGCCACAGCTACACCTCCCTTTTGAACAGGCCAGCACTCCCACTGCCTTTGGCATCTGAGCTGCCCGGAAGATACAGCGGTTGCTGGAACGCGCAGGAAAAGAGTCGCGCGCAGTGCCCAAGGCACAGAGCTGCAAGCCTCGTCTCTCCTGGCCCCAACAGCCTAGATGCTCTCCGGCACCAGTGAGAGCCTCGGCCCCAGCAACAAATCGCCCCCCACTGCCCCACCACGTTCGTTCCCTCCTGCCCTCTGCAGCGGGTCAACCCCTCGCAAAGAGCTCCGAGGCCCCGCCTGGGACTTACGTCTCTAGGGCCCTGGGCACGCTGACAACTCCCAGCTCCCGGCAGGCTTTCTGCACAACAGCTGAAGCTTTCAGCTCTCCCAGATGAACGTGGGTCGTTTGCTGCAACTTCATGATGTCTGCTGCAGCTTCGCAGAGCCTCTGTCTTCCGTAGCGAGCAGGAGCAAAGCCCATGACCACAAAGAGCGGGACATCTCTGAGCACATGTGACATAACAGCCCAGGAGGCAGAGTCGATGTAGTGCGCGTTGTCGATGACAAACAGGACAAGCTCGTCTTCAACGATCTGAAACAAGCACGTTGGTCTGGGTGGATTCTGAGGGATTCTCAAGCATCTTCCACAGGACAGACTTTGGCCGGCCTCTCCCCACACAGAGGACGCGCAGAAGTCGCTCTCCTCTCCCCAGCTACCTCTTCGTTCGGAATCTCACCCGCTCTTCCGTGCTCCGAGACTCTTAAGCTCCCTCGGGCACGGTGGCACGGAAAGACACCGTTCCTCCTCCTCCGGAGCACATGCCCTCCAACTTCACAGGAGCAAAGTTATCAGGGGGCATGGCACGCGGAGTTTAGCCTCTGCAGGGCAATGACTCCGGTACACTGCCCTCCCACCAGCTCCCACCACTCTCCTGCAGAGCCCTCAGCCTGCGGCCTTGCTTTCCTTCTCTGACCCAGGATGGGGAGAACGGCTCACCTTCTGTAGCAGTTTCTTGAAAACCAACCCCAATTCCGTTGTCCTTTGAGCGCCGCTCATCTTGGACACCTTCTCCGACAGGGGAAACTGGCCAGAAAAGCAGAGTCACAGAGAAACAGCCTTTCAGGGCGGTTCAGCACACCTGCCCACCACGCAAGTCCAAGCGAGCAAAACGCCTCTGCTGCCCTCAGCATCTTACCTCTCCCCCCACACAGTGGAGAGGAGACGCAGCGCGCACGTCACCGGGAGCCTACAACGGAGGCCCTCTGCTGAGGGTCTCTGGCAGAGCTCTTGCAGGGAGGCATGAGGGGGGGAGAAGAGCTTCTTCCCTCGCCGTGGCAATCGCGCGAGGGAGCAGGCTGCTCACGCACCAGTGAACTCAGCACCAGCTCATCGGCCCCCTCTCAAAGCCTCTCTGCAATGCCCTTTCCAGGCTGCTGAGCAAGACACCAGGAACTGCCTGCAGCAGCCTGGCACCTGCACTCACCCCTAACAAGGAGCCCCCTCGCCCCCCTCTTTGGACCCACAAACAGAAGCCCAGCCTGTGCTACCCTCCTGCTACTCCCACCACGGAGCTAAGCCCACTCCCCAGCACGGTGTCCCAACCACAACAGCCACAGGACGGCTCACAAGCAGGCCTTCGCCACGGCCACAGAGGCCTCTCGCTCTCACCTTAACGACGAAAGGCACATTGAGGAGGCAGTAGCTGCTCTCTTCCACCAGCCCTTGGAGCTTTTCCTGCAGGGCGAGCTCTCTGGCACTGCACGATTTACAGGCCTGCAGGCCCATGGCCACAGCCAGCACCATGTGCATGGCAGAGTAGACCTGCTTCAGGTTGAGCTCCAGCGCTTCCACAGCCACTACCCTGCCATGCAGAAGCAAAAGGCACTGAGATTCAGAGAGGGACCCAAGCAGCCGCAGGCTTCTCACACTAAGCTCTAGGGGAGAGGCGGAATCCAGGGCCACTTGGGTTTCTTCTCTTGGCTCCGCAGCTACGGCCAAAAGCCCTGGCTGAGCTCGGGCTCTACTTTGCTTGGGGCCTGGCCCAAAGAAGGAAGCTCAACAGCAGTGGCTCCAGCAGCCACCTCTAGCTCCCTCAAGAGGCAGCAGGAGGGCACGCAGCTGCTCCTCAGCAGCAGCTCCTGCAGGCCTTGCAGGGATGCTGCAGTCCAAGGGCCACGCACCCGGGCAGAGGGCAGAGGGGCTCCAGTAGCCCACGGACATCAGCGGCTGGGCAGCGAAAGCGTTCCACAGCTCCCGGTCAGCAACACTCACCTGAGCCCAGCAGCCTGGCCTAAAGAGGCAAGCTCCGTAAGTAAATGGCTCTTTCCAGAGCCCGTCACGCCCTCAAACGCCATGATGTGGCTTGCTTTCTTAGCCACATAGGCTTTCAAGTAACTTTCAAAGAGGGCAATCTCCTCCTCCCGACCTGGGAAGGCAAACAAGAAAGCGACCCGTTGCAGCGAGCTGAAAAGCAAACAGCCGTCGGCACCCTTCTCTCTCGCCGCCGCAGCGGGTCAGTCGGACCCAAGGAAATCTCCTCCCCGATCCCAACTACGGCCATCCCTTTAGCCCTGAGGCTGTGAGCAACTGCACACTGGAAAGGTCCCGCCACGCTAGCTATGCAGCACGGCAGGGAGCATCCGGCGCACGCCTCACCCTGCTTCCCACCTCTAGCTGCGGCCCAACCCCAAAGACAGGAACCAGCTAGGAGCCAAGGTATGCACCAAACCCTTAGGGCCACGCCAGGCAACGCCATCCCTCGCAAAAGCTTCTCCGTTCCCAGAGCGGAACTAACAGGTACCGACGGCAACAAATTGGCCTTCAGCAGACCAAGGCGTTCTCCACCTACCGAGCAACGGGGAAGAGCTGGGCCTCTCCTTCGTAACATCCATGCCAAACATGCTAGCGGGAGGAAGAGAAAAACAAAAGCCAATGAAGTAGGCAGAAGCTGGAGGACGTAGAGCCACGCGTGGAGCTGAGGGTGCGCTCCCGGGGACCCGCTCTTCTTTCGAGCCGGAGCGAATCCTGCCCACGCTCCCACTGGCCCAGCAGAGAGCGCAAACACCAAACGAGCACTAGCAAAGCTGCAGCCAGGAAGAAGCCCATCGGCCACAGTGGGACACCACACAGCATCAAGACTCGAGCGCCACAGGCCAAAGCCCAAGGAAGCGGAGACACGAGCAAGAAGCCAGGCAGTGCCGCTGGCTAGCACACTGCTGCACCCCGCAGGACAAGCCAAACAAGTCTCTGGTCCTGCCTACTGCTTCCCTGGCCTTTGCTCACAGGCAGCGCTTTCGAGAAGCGGGGCCCTGCAACAGCTGCTGTCAAGGCAAAGACGGGCAAGAAAAAACACTTCAAGCCACGACGTGCAACAGGACGACAAGGGTCACTTCTTGGGCCAAGGCGCCAAGCACCAGGCACCTTGGGCTCGAGTTTTTCTGAAGTTGCAAGGGGACGGCAACGTCAACGTTCCAAACGGCCTCCAAAGAGGATGCCAAACCCTGGCCCAGGGGAACACCTGAACTTTCACCAGGAGGCACTCAGGAACTGAGTCCTGGCCTGACCAAAAGCTTTCCGGGAGCGTCATGCTCGGAAGCAGCTGGGAGAAAACCTCCCTGGGGCAGAATTGCCACTGCGTTAGTCTTGCGCGCAATGGAGCAAGCACAGGGCAGAAAGCACAGCTGGAAGCCGTTTGGACCGGGGCTGCAAGGCCCCTCTGTGCCTACGGACACCTAAAAGCCTTCTCCACCCCTCCGGCATCACTCCCCGTCTCCTTACAGCAGGAGGCACCAGCGTAGGCAGGCCAAAAGCGTACCCGTGCTCTGCCTTTCCATCTTCTCAGCCCCAGCGATGGGAGGGGTGGGCGGGGGCCAGCTCTGCACAACTCCTCTTTGCGGACCAAGACTGGACCCTGTGTGCCACCCTGCCCCCAACCAGCCCGCTCAAACAGGACACTCACCACTTCGCCGACACCCCCAGGTATTGATACACGGGGCCAGGATCGACAACCCCCTTCATCTTTGCCTCCGGCAGCTCCTCGAAGCACCATCGGGGCAGCCTAGAGGCTGCGTACGTCGCTGCGTCACAGGACACCAGCCCAGGGTAGTGCTCCATCAGCCGGGCTGCCAGATTCACCTTCTGGCCAATGACTGCCGCAGAGAGAGAGCACGCATTCACGTACCTATGAAACCAACCCGCTCCACCCTTCACCGCCAACGGCTGCATCACCTCCAGCACAGGCAAGCCCCAAACCGTTGGCAGCACAACCAGCAGGAACAACAAGGCTCTGAGCCTGGTCCCCCGCACCGCAGCGGCGCCCGCTCTGCCTCCCTCATTCCCCACAGGACACAGGCCAAGGCCTCGTCCCAGCCCAGCACATACGGGCAACAGGGTGTTCCCTGCCGCTCTGCCTCTTCCTTTGACACGCTGCTCCGGCTGAACAGACCCAGCCCAGCCACCCGCTCCTCAGCCAAACACCTCGTACCTGTGTATTCGTGCCTCACGCGATGGCCTACGACTCCGCAGAACACCGTCCCGCTGGTAACCCCGACAGACACGGCCCTGACACACACGGAGAGCGACAGGCGCTCAGCAGCGCCCGCGCACAGGCCTGCCTGCCCACCTACCTTCACCCCTTCACCCGGCTCCCCTCGCACCACCTCCCGCCCTGGCAGGGCAGACCTCGGGGACCTGCAGAGCTCCGCAGCGTAACGCCCCCAGGTGAAAGGGGCTCCCGAGAGCAGCCAGGCAGTTTTCAACCCTTCCCCTAAGGCCTCACAGCTGTGACGGGCGGAAAGTCCCTGACTCCAGCCAGCCTCAGCACGCCTCCTCGGCGCGGGCAAGAAGGGCACCTCTCAGGGCACTGTCTCCTTCCTCCCAGGGACAGAGGAGGCCAAGCTAGAGGGCACGTCTCGCTGAGAAACCATCCCTCCCTCCTTCCCCCGCGCAGTCCCAGGCAACGCGCCTCCCCACTCACTCGATTTTCCTAGGCCTCGAGGAGCACGCCTTGGAGATTTGAACAGCGCTTTCCAAGGCGTGAACGCTTTCGTCGGGCAGCTTCTCTCCAGGGAGTCCAAACACGCACAGGAACGTGCAGCCCTGCCAAGGACAGCGGCAGCACAGCTTGGGACAGCGCCTACGGCAAACGGCTCATGCCGTGCGAGTCGAGCCGCTGCCGAGAGCAGCAGAGCTTCAGGGCAACCCCCAGCCAGAGGGTGCTGATCCCAGCGCCGAGGCAGAGCTGCTTCTCCTTTCCCCGCTGCTCAGTAGACCGAGAGAGCCACTGCCCTCTCGTTTGCTGCCCACACTTTTGCGGGGTGGGCTCCTCCCCCACACTCACTTTATCAAACATGGAGATTTTGTTGATCTCGCCCTTGTGAGGACGGATGATCTCCAGCATCATCACGCTGCTGTCCTGGATAGCCTTGCAGATCTGCGTTAAGTTGACATCGGCAGCAAACTGCAGCTTGACAAAGAGGCAGGTGACCGGCCGTAGCTCGGACAAGTAGTCCAGGGGCTGTCTGTCATCAATCTGGAAGACGAGAGCAGCACACCTTCAGCAGCCAGCTCTCCCCGAGAGCGGACTGCCCCCAGCAAACACCAAGCAAGAGCCCCCACGTGGGCAGCAGCACGCGCTCTCAGCGGAAGGAATAACTCCTCCCCTCGGGGCAAAATAAACACAGCTCCCGGCAGCTGTGGCCATACCTTCCTCAGAACAGATGCGGGGACGTACTTCCGCAGCAACTTCCCCAGAGCATGCCGAGGGGCCAGGGAAACAGCAGGCCTCAGGATGCCTAGGGAAGGAAAATCCAGGCGGTCACTGGCAGGCTGGCACTACGAGCCTGCCTAGGGAAAAGCAGTTGGAAAGCAGGGGCTGGCACTGGAACTCAGGGAGAGAAAGTCTCCTCCAGTTGCACATTTCTTCCTCCTGCAGGTGCTCAGCCAGAGCAGGCCCCTGGAAGCAGGGGGAAGCAGCGAGTGCCTCCGCTGAAGCGCACCAGGGCCAAAGGCACAAATGCTGACTGCAAGGGGGAGAGGGCAGAGGGCGTTCCTCGCTGGCCCCTGAACAAGCCCGCCCCCACCTTTCTGGGCAGCCACAGAACGTCATGAACACGGGCCTCACCTGACGCCTCAGGAGAACTGTAGTTCAGCTGGGCTCGGGTAAACTTGGAGAAGATGTCTTCGCGTTCCGACAGAGACATCCGTTCCATGCCTGTAACCTAAAGGCACACAGTACAAAAACGCGTCGAGGACAGCTCCAGGACCCACAGAGGACAGTACCCGTTGAGGCAAACTCTTCCAGCGCCTCCTGACCCCCTCTTCAAAGCCACCCAGCAGAATCCAGAGACAACCCTGAGACAAAACTGCTCCCCAGCAGCTACTGCTCCCCACCTACGGGAGCACCTCTACACCTAGAACTCCCTCCACGCGCGTCTCCTCGCCCTTCTCACACCTTCCTCCCTCACAGCCACGTCCACGCCCAGGCCCTCAGAATTGCTCCAGAGGCCGTCCCACCCACCTTCACAGCGCTTTGGCCTTTAAGTCTCTTGGTCTTGATCTGGTTCCGGTTACAGAGCTCCCAGCAGCTGGGTGACAGGATCACGTCACTTGCATTGGCAAGGTTTTGGGCCTGCCACACTTCACCCACGGCCTGGCCAAGGATCAGGAAGTGCTGCTGCTTTTTGTCTCCAACAGTCAGGAGGGACATATGCCCTGCAGAGATCCCTGGTGAGAGACAAGCACAACTGATGCAGAGAGCATTTTTACCTCCACAGCCCGCCACAGCTCAGCTCCTCCCAGGCCAACTTTGAAGCTCAGCCCTGGAGCCAGGCTCTTCCGCTCAACTGCTTCGAGCGCAGGCGTCCCACTTGATGGATTCAGGATCGATCGTGGCCGGGGAGGGGGTCCTAATCAGGGGCCCCACACCGGCACGTTGGCCAGCCACCGGCTCACTTTGCATGCAGGCAGCTCGTGAACGCCTGCCTGAGAACGCGCAGCAGCCTAACGCAGCACTCCCCGTACCTATCTTCAGTCGGAGCTTCAGACCCACGTCCGTCTCACGGATCCTGTACTTCTCCTGGATTTGCTGGCTACACTGCAGCACCAGGCTGATGGTGTCTCTCAGCTGCGTGTGCTTTGCTCTCCACAGCACCAGCACAGCATCCCCTGGGGAAAGCGAGGGGACAGGGACGGCTCTCGTGACACCTGACGCTCCCTGACCTGCACCCACCGGCCGGGACAGCGGAAGCCAGCAGGCGTGCCAGGGAAAACGCGTTTGGGTGAAGGCATCCTCCTCAACTACAGCACCCTGGCCACAGGCACACCTCCCCCTCTGCCCCGCCAGCTACAACTGCAGCCACGCCGCCAGGGCCCGGGACGGCAGCTCCCCCTGGGCACCTGCGTGCCAGCAGAGCCACCCCTCGGGGCTCTGCCGGCTCGCGCCTCTGTCTCCCCTCTCCCCTCGCACTCGTCTGCAGCTGCAGCAGACAAGGCCACGTCTCTTTTACGCACACGTACCTGCAAACTTCAAGATGTCTCCACCAAAAGCCAGCAGCTCTGCAGACCAAAAAAAAAACACAAGAAGAGCTGCAGCTAGGCCTTCTTCAGGAAGGCCGCAGGACAAGCCGCTCTGCTCAGACAGCAGCACAAGAGCAGCGGTGCTTTGGGGGCACAACTTAGCAAACGTAGCAGCTACACTGCTCACAGGGACCACAGCCCTGGGACCTACGCTACTGTGCCCTGTGACAAGGCCCCAGGGAAGGCAACGCACACTTTGGTCAGCGCCCCCATCCCCAGCTCATTTGGGCACTAACACTGGCTAGATGCCCCCGCTCCCCCCTGCGCCCCAACACCAGCAAAATCTTCCTCCATCACTGAACAGCGGTCACTCCACAAGCCCAAGGGTGGGTGCTGAGAAAGCGGGCACCTCCTTAGTCTTTGTGGGGAGCAGAAAGCACCTGCCAGAAGAGCCCAGCTGCTCTCGGCGGCTCTCAGCCCCATAGGAACCCCCAGCCCGCGCAAGGAGGAGGCGGCGGCGGCAGCAGCAGCAGCAGCAGCAGCAGCAGGCTGCCCAGCACCTCCCTCTCGTCGTGGCCCAATCCCACACAGTCCTGCAGAACGGCACTTACCCTCCAAAATGTCACCCATGTAGCGATTGAGGGTTTGCGTTACCTCATCCGCACCCCGCTCTATGCTGATGCTCTGGCTGAATTTCTCTGTCAGAGCAGTGAAACCTGCAACAGGGACACACAGGCACAAAGAAATCAGGACGCGTCTACAGGGCCAAAGGACCTGGCACTTTCCATGTCGCTTTCAGCCAGCCAAGAGAACCACGCTCCGGGAGAACCCAGGCGCGCCCCTGACAGCAGCCACAGCCCTCTAATTCCACCCGCGCTTCTGAGCGCTCGCTGACGGGCGCCTTCCCCATGCTCACACCCACCCGTTACGCCTAGCTCCTGCACTTGGCTGCCACCCTCCAGCGCGTCCCCCGGCTGCCTCCCCTCTTGCCTACAGCCAGGCAACACCCTGAGCTAGAAAGCCCACGAGGCCTTGGCCAACTAACGCAGCACCTGGCCAGCCAGCTCCTCTGCGCAGCAGCTGCTCCTCCAAGTTTGCCCTGACAAAGACTAACAAGGGGGAGGCAAGGCAGCCAGGTCTCCTCTCCCAGGCCTCCATGAGCCAGAGCCTGGCCCACCTCACACCTCCCCAAAGCTCCAGAGAGAGCACTGCAGGCAACAGCGCGGGCCCAAGCTGCTGCTCCGGCAGCCTCAGGGCTCCCTAACGCACGCTGCTCGGAGCAGACGGCTGACCACAAGCAGGCCGCAGGGCTGCTGCCAGCAAAGACCACCCCCGGGCTGTGACCTCAGCTACGTCCGAGCGCTACTTCCCCAAAGCGGAAGACCTCAGCGGCAAACGACATCTCCTTTGACCCCTTCTCTACCACAGGCGGGACGACCAGGGCTCCAAAAGGCCCGCTAAGTCCCAGCGGCTCGGGTCGGGGACTCCTCCTCAGTGCCCGCCCTTCATAACGCTTTGACCCACCTGACACATCAGCAAAGAGCAGCACTCCATGGAAGTTCTGAACGCAACGGTTCTCCTGCTTCAAGTCCTCAGACAAAAGCAGGTCGGGGACGTAAGCAGCTACTTCCCCCAGTTCTGAGCAGTGCTTTGACCTTCGCTCCCAGGCACAAGACATCGTCAGCGCCCTGGGGTACCTGCGGTACCTCAGTACGAGACGACCCACCGTGCCCACCAGGGAGGACGACCAGACACCACTGCACAGCGTTGCGCACTGGCCTTTGGGAGGCGCGGCTGGCCCTCTGTCACCAAGGGGCCGGGGGAGGTCACAGTCGGCTCACAGTGACATCGTCCGCGTGTCATCATTTACCTGTCCACTGTCGCCTACGCTGATCCGGCTAACAGTGACAGCCTCGGCAAGGCACCGCTTACCCAGCAACTGCCGGGAAGCTGCCCCCCGCTCCCTCCCTACGCCGAGCCGGTTGCTCAGAGGTGGCTAGCGCGACGCAGTTGTCTCCCGTACAGAGCTGAAGGAGGCTCGCACAGCGACTGACCTCCACCCGTGGCCGAAACAGCAGCTGCTTCCCACGTTCCCAAGCGCAAAGGGCCTAACAGACGTGCTGACAGCCAGCAGCCCAGGCTTCCCCAAAAGCACGGCCACTGCAGCACGCAGCTGGGCGTTTCCGGGGCTGCTCGGAGGACTTGTATTTCTTTGCAAAAAGAAGTGGGGCTTTCCCGGGGGGGCAGCGGGGGACACAGCCAACCTCCATCCACACGGCTCCTGGGGGAGGCCGGGAGGAGATGGACAGGGCTGGGCCAGGACCACGGCGCACCGACGTATCAGAGAGGGCAAGACAAAGTCCAAAGCCGCAGCAGGAGGCAGCTCCAGGTCCCTGCTCCGAGTGAGAACGCTGTTGTAAACCTTGCATGCCCCAGGGAAACAGAGCCACGCTGGGCACCCTGGCTCACGCACGGCCCTCTGCCTCCAGGCAGGCAAAGGCAGCTCCCCGTCCACCTTAGCCGCTGCCCCGAGCCACACAACTGCTGCCACCAAAGCAGCAGCACTGAGGAGAGCCGGGCTCTACGGGGGACGAGGGCTAGCAGCCAAGGCCGCGCTCCGCGCGCGCCAAAGCTGCCCTTCTCCCCAGTCGCTCAGAGGAGCAGCTGCACGAGTTGGCGTGCCTGCCACACGGTGACACTCAGCGGCTGCTTGCCCAGGCAGCCTCCAGTGTCCCTCTCGGACTGTGCCTCTCCCTCAGGCAATGGCCAGGCGAGGGAGCACCAGCCCCTCCCAGGCCTGGGGGACCAGGTGCTTTAGACAAGCCTGTGCCCTTGTGCTGCTGACCTCAAACAGCAGAGCACTTGACAGCAGAAACCAGCCTGCCTTCTTTCCTGCTGCCTCAGCACTCAGAGAGAGGCTACCAAGATGGTCTCTCTTCTTGCCTCCAGAAGGCTCCCCCTGCTGCCTCGGGGCCCACCAAAGTCTCCCAAGCAAGCACAAGTCACTTGCACCCAACACACACAACTGCAACCTGCTGGCGACAGCCAGGCACACACACACTGAGCCAGGCCCAGGTTCGGAACGCTGCTTGCCAGCCCAGCTCACACGCTTCCTCCTTCCTCCTTCCCACGAGGCAGGCAAAGCGGTCACCCGTACGGGAGACTGACGATGCAGGCCGACCGAGCAGGCTTGCTCTGCCTCCTCAGGAAGAGCGCGCAGCAGCGTGACGACGCCTAGGCCAACGCTCTCTCTTGCCAGTGAGCAGCAAGGGCTGGCTGCTCCCCAAGGCAAGCTCAGCTGGGAGCTGGGCCGACCCCAGCACAAGCAGCGCCCTCGCCCACAGGGGCATCCCTCTTGGCTACATCTATATGCACACACGTACATCCATTCTCCACTAAGGAGCTCTCATCCGCATCAACCAGAGAGGGCAACAGGATGAGGCCGCTAGTGCTGTTGACTTTTCTGACTAGGGAACACTTCAAACCAGTCCCGCTTCCAGAAAAACACCCTCCCACCCTCCCCACCTCAGCAACCACTTGGCCCTACACCAGGGCCAAGCTCCTCCTGCAGCCGGCTCAAGCGCTTACACAGCGCCACAGGGAACTGCACTAGGGCGAGGGGGAGAGAATTTCTTGCACTGCTTTACAGCCCTCGACTCTTGTGAGCACTAACAACGGGGGTGGTGGCTTCCCCGCCGCCTAGCTTTCCCAATAAACCACAGGCCAGAGACTCTCGTGGCACGCCTTCAGCGTCCTCTTGCTGTGGTCTGTGACTCCATACAGAACGCTGAGATGATGGCAGTGTTTCTTTATTTAACCCCTGGAAGAGCATCCTCGCTCGGCCGTGCTGGCAGCTTCAGCAGGTACCTGCAGCTACAGACTTCAGGCTTTGCTTGCTTCAGCTGGGGAAAACGTGGCGCTGTCTCCAGCCACAAGTCTCCCACGGGGCCCTTGCCAGTGAACCACCGCTCCTGAGGAAAACAAAAGCCCAAGTGAGAGCCGCGAAGAACAGGAGGTCCCCAGAGCCACAGGCGCGGTCCGGGAAGGCAAGCGAGGCCTCTCGCAGTAGCTTCTTCCACCCATCACCCAATTTGCCGTGCTGCAAAAGCCTATCAGGGAGGGCAAGGAGAGGGAACGCAAAGGAAACCTCCTCCAGCCAGGTTCAGGCTGGCTCCCAGAGCTGGCTCAAGGGAGAGGCAGAGATTCCACTCCACCGCTCCTCAGCCCAGCAGAGATGCTGGGAAGGAGCGGCATGCTGCAGCGCCTGCTGCTCCCTCGCGTGTCCTTCCAGCCCCTCCTGAGGGAAGGGCATCGCAGCTGCCACTGCCCTCCTGCTGAGGAGGGCTAGCAGCCCCTACCAGCTCGCCAAGGACTTTCGGCACACGCTCCTGAAGCTCGCTGGGGGCTTTCCCTACGTGGACCTGCCGGAGTACAGTCCGCGCCACCTTCTCCTAGGGCATGCCAAACCTCTGCCCAGGGAGCAACTCAGAGGCAAAGAGGATCCACTTACAGCGCTCATCTCCAGCCAAGTCTTCTCCAGGAGGTTGCCATTCGCCTCACAGGCTTGGAGGCCCTGCCTGAGGCACAACAGGCTCTGGTCTTTGTTACCCAGCATGCAGAAAACGTACGCTTTCAGATGGTAGGCTCTGGGGTAGAAGACGGGGCTTGTAGAGCACCGAGCAAAAACCTCTTCCACAAGCTACCGAGAGAACAACGGAGAGGCACGTCAGCAGAAGTCATCGAGCTGGGCGATGGCTCGGCACTGAGGACCGCACCTATTCCCCAAAGGGGAAAGCAGCCGCAAAGGCACAAGGAGCACGCAGCTAGCAAGGCTGAGATACCACACAAGTCTCTCCCGAGCCATAAGCCCTCACATGCAGCAGGCATTTCAGCAGGGCTCACTAGCTAGCTCATGGCTGTGCAAGTCTCTTCTCCTGTCTTGCAGACCATTCCCATCCCCACAAGGGAATCCTCACGTGCCCAGGAAGACCCCCGTCACCTCACTGCCTTCTCTACCACCTCTTGCTGCCGCCCCATGGGGGAGCAGCCTCTTGCCATGTTCCTCTCTAACCCACTACCACACTCTGCCTCTAGCCTGGCTCCATCCCAGCGCGGCTGCTTTGCCCTGGCCTTGCCAATCCACTGCTGCTCGCAACACAGCTTTCCCTAGAGGCCCCTCACAGCGTGCACACCCCCCTCCTCCTCTTCCCTCACCCTTAGAGCCCTGCTGCGGCTCTCCCGGGCCCTCGCCGAGCTGCGCTCAATGTCCTTCCGCAGCACCAGCGTGTAGCACTCCAGGAGCCGGCTGCATGCTTGGGTGGCCAAAACGGAGGCGTCAGCTCTCTTCAGCAGCCTCTTGGCCTTTTCAAAGGGCTTCTGGAACTCGGCCCACTGCCCAAGCCTTCCAAACCTACACCGTCCAGAGAGAAACACACACACACACACACACACACGTTTTGTAGAGTACTTGATCAAGTACTCTACACCCCAGCGACGGCCGCCTTGTTGGACAGGGCACGGGGGACACGACAGGCCCAGAGCTCCCACCTCCCCTGCCAGAACCACTGCCTGGGCCTCTCGCCAGTCTAAGCACCTCTGTAACTTACCAAAGAGCCAGGGACGAATACAGTCCAAGCAGGATGCTGTTGTGCGAGCTGAGGATGTGGTTTGCTTCGTTCTGCTCAACGAAGCTCCTGCACTCTTCAAATGACTTGTACTCCCAGCCTGTAATACAAATGCATCGCAGAGAAGCAGTGCCGCCCTCCGCTGCCTTGTTTTCCCTCGGGCATTCGTAGCAGGACAAAGCTCAAGCACAGCTGGAGAATTTCTGGGCAGGTAAACCACTCAGAGAGCAAGCAAAACCAAACAGGAACAAGGCAAGGGCTGGAGTTCTAGCCTAGCTCCTCAGGGCTAGTCAAGCGCCACACAAATATCTATTCCCTTTTCTTCAGCAGCTTTCGAGCGCTGACAGACACACGCTGCCATTGACCAGCAAGCGACAGCCACTCCATAGCGTAGGCTGTTAGATGCCTCCTGGTCAGGCACATCCCCCAGCACTGCTATGCCCGCCTCCCCAGGAGCCAGAGCAGAGCGAGCCTGGGAAGAGGTTTCAGAAAGGGGAATCTCAAAACACGGGAAGCAAAGAGGGAAATTGCCAGCATTTTGAAATCACTCTGGGATCACCTGTAGAACATGCAAACAAAGACAGGGGAGGCAGGAAAGACAGACAAAGACACACCCAGAGCCAAAGAGCCCGGGACTCGGCCCAGGAAGTGAAAGCGTGGCTGGAGGCTCTGGCGTCCGTGTTGTAGCAGGAGAAAAAGCATCTTTGCAAGCCTCCTGGCTCTCTGGGGCCCTCCTCACTGAGCACTTACCAGCGTAAAGCAACAGGTCTAAGCAGCAGGAGAAGAAGTATGCCTGCCCAATGATGCTGTGCTCTGCAGCCACCTGCTTCTCGAGCCTGCGCAGCACTTCCTCACATTCTGGGTACCTGCGGAGGAACACAGCGAGCCTCCAGGGAGCCTCTCCGCGGGGTGGGATCCCAGTCACCACCTCCGGACGCTCCCCGCTCCCCTTCCCATCATCCCGCTCTCCCTGCGCTGCTCTTTCTGGCATCGCCATCAGAGGTTCTCCATCAGACAGTTGTTCATCTTTTGGCAACAAGTCTCCGGAGAAAGGCCTCAGGGACCCCGGCCCAAACGGCAAGCCCCGGAGCAAAACTCAGGCATCCTTCCCATGCAAGCCAGTGCTTTCCCATTGGCCCAGCAGCAGAGCTACTCACCTTTCCATCAAAGTCTTTGTCAGGAAAAGCAGGCCAAAGAGCACGCACAGCTCCCCACTGCCCTCCGCACTCGCCCACATGACGCGTTTGCTTCGGAAACTGCTCCTCTCGAGACCTCCCCCTGGACGACTGCCGTCTCGGGCACCGGTGCCGCGTGGCATGGAAAGGCCCGCGTCCACCCAACCAAACATGGCTAGCGCCCCCAACACAACGAGCGCCTCCCTGCGCTAGGCTCGCTCCTAAACCAGGCCTGGGAATTGCCTGCGGCAAGCGCTACCTGGCAAGGGCCAGAACCGAGCCAGCAACTGTTCCAGCAGTTTCACAGCACACACTCACGCTCCCCAACAGCCAGCCACGGTCCTTGGCATTGTTTAATTTACCAGCGTCCATACAGCCAGCGAGTATCCAATAAGAAACCAAGCAGCCCTCTTTGCTGCGCGCAGAGAATGACACAAGAAGGATCTCAGGTGGCCCCCCGACCCTGCGCAACCAGCAGTCTGTCCCGCAGCAGCATTACCTCATCTGCAGAAAGAGCGCCGCAAAGAGCGTGGCGAGAACCTCGCAGTCCAGGTCGGGCTTCTCCAGCTCCATCCACAGGCTCTTGGCGCGATAGCCTGCCAAGAAAACAAGCAGGCTCGCACAGGCTCCCTCTGCGGAGATGCCTTCTCGCAGGCAGCGGGGGCAGTACGTACCTACGTCGACAGAGAGGGGCAGATTCCCCAGGCTGAGGTTCAGATGGCTCAGGGCCTGGGCAAATTTGGCGGCCTTTAATACCCCTCCTCCAAAGAGCTCGACGTCAGAGCTAAGCTGGATGGCCGCCCGCCCGTACTGCAGCCACTCTTCCTGGCAGCCCAGGTCCTGGCAGCACCGCGCATATTCCATGTAGGACAACAGGATCTAAAACGGTCCAGACAGGAGACTGTACAAGACTGAATGTCGCCAGGGTGATTCTCTGGCCTAGACGGCTCAGGGCAGAAACCCAACGGCCAGGTTCTCTCTTCTCTTCTGCTCTCAGGGCTCTCACCCCTACGACAAACGGTTCTTAGGACTGCCGCTGCTAACTGCGGCCGTGGCAAGACGAGGGCCCCAGCGGGGTGCTGCCTTAAAGCCACAACCAGCCCAACGCTTACAACGGTGAAACAAACGCCATGAGAGCGACTACCAGGAAGAAGAGCAACGCACGTCTGCTGGAAGTTTGTAAAGCAAAGTTCAGGGACGGGTACCACTCCGTCGCGTTTGGCCTCTTCTTGCCGCCCCGGGCAGACCCTGCTGGTACTCTAGGCGGGCCAGGGGAAAGGAGCTATGTCAGAAACGCGTCTGCTGCCGCAGAGAGGAGGCACTCACGTGACTCGCATCCTCAGACTCCTCGGCCGTGTTGACCTTCATGAGCGCTGCCAGGCGCGACAGCCTCCGGCCGCTGGAAGTGCCCTCCAGGCTGAAGAGCTGCCGCAGCAAGGAAAGGCAGTGGCTCTGCCGGAACAGCCAGGGCAGCCTCTCCCTCCTGCCACACAAGAGAAACCGCTGGGCCACAGCCACTAGCTACACAGGGCCAGGTCAGGCAGGGCCAGGGGAAGCAGGGCGACAGAGGAGGCAGCTGCACCTGCTCCCAGCAGGGCGGCAGCTGATGCAGGCCGGGCTGCAGGCATGGAAGCGGCAGAGCCAAGAAGCACCACCGGGGAAAGATCGCTGCTAGCGAGAACGGGTTGGCACTACAGCCCAGGGAGGGCGAAGCAAAGCCGGGCACCGCGAGGGAAAGGCTTGTTCTACGGCAGCCTTGCACCTGGCTGCAACCCCCGAGCTTCCTCATTCTCACACCTCCCCTCCACTTACCCCTCCATGCCCACGTCCTGCTCCTCCCTGCCGGCTCCCTTTCCTCTGCAGCCTGTGCTCCCTGGGAACATCTCTCTGCTCTCACCCCCACCATCCCCCACAAGGCAACACGTGCCCGCTCCCCCCACCCAGGAGCCTCCAGGTCCCTCAGCAGCTTTCCCCATGCTAACACCTATGCTCAGGGAAAGTCTGGGCTTAAGCCGAGGCAGGTGTGGGCCTAGGTGCCCGGCACCACGCAGGAAACGCCTCTTCCTTCCCTTCTCTTTCCCTTCGGCTTCTTACCCTGCCTCTTGATGAAGGGAGGACTCTTTGTTCTTCCTGTGGGAGGCACGCTCTGACTTCTCCAGCAGAAACTGGAAGACGACGCCAGCTGAGGTGAGGGGCAATTTTCTCTTCAGCAGGCTCAATGCCTTCCTGAGCGTCTTCTTTGCCAGCTCCATGCAGCCCATGTTGTAGCAGACCTGCACAGGAGAAGGCTTCTTCAGACAGTCCCAAAGGGCTCCGACTGAGCACGCACCACATTTCAAGGCTCTGCCTGAACCGAGGCCGAGGGCCTCGACCGCTTTTGGCCGGAGGCTGAAGCGCTCACAGGAAAGGCTGCTGGTAGCGGCCGTGCCTCAAAATGCCAGGCCTATCGCCGCTGCCGCCACCCCCCACAAAGGCGTCCAACTCCACCCACCAGCAGAGCCCTCAGAACCTCCCTGGCACTTTACCTCCCCTTTCAGGCTCAGGAAGGTGGCTTCTTCAAAGCAGGCAAGCACATCGGCTTTCTCAGCCGCTGAGCTCCTCACGACCTCTGCTTTCTTCAGGTTCATAAAGGCCTTGGAACAAGCACACAGAGAGCAGGTGAGCGTCGGTGCAGAGCCTGCATCCAGCCCCATCGTTCCCAGTTGCCTCCAGCAGCTCTCTGAGGAGGGCACGCATCTGCCCCTGGCGATGCCCACCCTAACACAGCCCACGGGCACGAGTGCTCCTTCGCACCACCTCCTGGCGCGTGCGCCTTGTGCAAAGGTCCTGCTTCTCTGCCCCGCCTCCCTTGCCCCAGGAGAGGCAAACGGGGGGGAGAAGCCTGGCTCTGACGCCAGCGGTTCAGCCCCAAGTCCCCACAGAGGCACGTCCTAGTGCAATGGCAAAATCGGCTTGCCCAGGACAAGGCAACTGAGAGGCCTCCTTGTGCAGTGGGCTCCGGCAAGCAGGGCGACTCACCAGGTAGTTGTCGGAGACGTGCAAGTAGGCAGCCGCGCACTCCAGCAGGTAATAAAGGGCTCTGCCATCGTTGCCCATTGCCATGTGGTGGTGAGCCAGCGGCACAAGCACCAAATCCACAATGGCCCTGCATTCACAGGCACACGCGGCACCGGGCGTCCCTTTGGCCTTGCTGGGCACCGTAGGTACGCGTTCCGTCCTGGCCAGAAACTGCTCTGCCGCTCTACTCAGAGACAAAGATCACGCAGAAAGACGACGCACGCTAGCATCACCTATACCGCTCCGTCTGCCTAGACTAACAGCATATTCTAGCGCAGCACAAGCAAGGCCCTGTGCACACGCGCGTCATACGGGAGCGCTGGGTTTCACAGCCTTCCCAGGCGTGCAGAGGGCTGGCCGCTTATTCTTTCAGCCCCCCGCATTCACAACCACAGTTTCCCAGCAGCGTTCCACATTACAGTTGACACGGGCGACCCCCGAGTGGCCTGGCTCCCCCCATCCTTGCTCCGTCTTCCCCCTGTGCTCCTCCCTCCCTTCCGCTCTTGCCTTCCCTCCTCGCTCGAGAGCTGTGGCTCTGCCCTGACTGCAAGCCAGTACCACTCACTAACACAGCGCTTGGGCGCAAGATTCGTTTTCTTCCACTGCAGCAATGTCAACCCGCGCGCGCTGAGCAGTCTTCTCGCGCGCCGTAGCCCCAGAGCCCAAGGCGAGCGGGGCCAGGCAGGGCAAAACGGGGGCGAGGAGCAACATCGCCCCTTTCAAGCCCTAGCAAACTATTCCTTTGGCTTTAGCGGTAACAAGATCCACGAGGGCGCGATGCTGTTGGTGCCTTTGCTGACCCTGCTCTGGAGCAACGCTGCTCTTGGCCACAGGGAGGAAGTCAAGCAGGCCTTTCTGCCACCTTCCAGCAGCCCCCCTGCTCCCGCTGGCTGCTTTGCCCCTGCACACCTCGCAACATTGCTCTCCTACAGCTAGGAAGGCAGGGCTGGCTCCGCCCTAACGTGACCATCGTCACCCTGATCCCACTGGCTTCCTCCAAGAGGCTCATCTCCAGGGCCACCCCATCCCAGCTCCCACCCAACAGGCCAGCTCTTTCCTGAGCTAGAGTCACAGCCAGCAGGCACAACTGCAAACTCCACTTGCCCCCTCTGCAGACCCTGAGCCCGCTGACTTCCCAACGTAACCAAAACCTACTCTCCTCACCGAAAAGTCTCCTCCAAGAAGCTCTTCTCTTTCTGCAGGGCTTTTGCAGTACCTGGAAACAAAGCACGAGTTAAACGCTTCCTCACCTCACACGCGGGAAGAGCTGCATCTTGCCATGCTCCATCCGAAAGGGGAGGAGAGCAGAGTCAAAGGGACCGACGGCAGCTCTCTTCCTGGCCTCTTCCCCCGAGAGCTGCCTTCCCGGCAGGGCTGTTACGTTTTGGGCAAGCGTAGCACACCCACCAGGAAAGGCGCCTCAGCCTGCGGGGCCGGGGGGTGCACCGCAAGGCTCTTGTCACTGCAAGGACATGGGCTGCTCTCCGGTCATTCCAGGGAAACGCAGGAGGGCGTTCCGGGGCACAGAGGCTCTACGCTGTGCCCACAGCATGGCTCTGCTGGTGCAGCTGGCCTCAGTGGAGGACTAAGCTAGTCTCAGGGAGGCCTCTCCCCTCTGCTGACAGCATCCCTAGGCTTCAGCAAAACGCTTCTGCGGACGGCGCTTCCATTAATTGCGCAAGCACAGTGCGGAGGGCCCAGGCTCCAAAGCACGGCAGCTAGCATACCCGGAGTGGCACGGAGCTCATCCCTCTTCAACTCCTCCTTTCTGAGCAGGGAGGCCTCCCAGCTGGACGAGCAGCGTTCGCTGGCACGGTCGTCGCAGCTCTCTGCCTCCCGGGCGCTGCCGAGGGCCAAGCGGTGGAAGGCCACAAAGTCCCCTCCGCCGCAGCACTGGCACTTGTGCGCTTGCCTCTCCAGGAAGGCCGCGCACTTGCGGTGCATGGCCACCCTCTGTCCCTTGGGCCACAGCTCGTAGGCAGCCTCCCGCAGCAGTGGGGCGCAGAAGGTCAGGACGCCAGACTGCAGCCTCGCGGTCTTCTCGGTCTCGCCCAAGCACCGCTTCTGGGCACCTGAAAGGCAACGGGGCTTCACATCAGCCACAGCTGGGGCCACAGCCGGGGGACGAAAGACAGGCCTTGGCGTGGATCCTTGGCAGGAAACCAGCGCTCCTGCACTCGGAGCCTCGCAGCGCTAGGGTGAAAGGGACCGTTTGCCTTGCCGACACCAGCACAGCCTGCGCAACAGGCTACTGCCCTGCGCTCTCCCTCCCAACGCACAGCCTTCAGCTGCACTCCCGCAAGCAGCTGCCGAGGCTGCTGGCAGCAGAAGCAAGGCCGGCCATTTGGCCCATTACACACCACCGGAGGGGGCAGTGCAGCGTGCCCTGGCGAGCCCCGCCAGGCACACAGCCGGGAGCAGCAGGAGCCTACCACGCTCCCGGGGGCGCATTATCACCACTTACCGCTCTCTTCCTCCAGAGAGGTGGCGGGCCCCTTGGTGGGAACACTGCTGCCTTCTGGCACCTTCCCAGCATTCAGCCACTTCAAGATGTTGCCTCTCACCAGGACATTCAACGCCTTGTTCATCTTGGTCCTGGTCCACCTGGGAAGGAGACGTAACAGCAGCTCGGTGGTAAACGTCGGCCCGATGACGGCTGCGCACTTCAAGACCATCCGCTCCGAGGGCTTCATGCTGTCCACCTCAGCCAGCGCAATCCCTGTCAAAAACAAGCCACAGCTCTCTCTCTTGCCCCCTCCCAAGCCTGAGGCTGCCGAGGCTGCCTTAGCTTCCCCACACCAGACGCTACATTTGTAGCCTTCTTTCCTAGGGACCAAACCCCTTGGGCAGTCGCAACCCAGGGCACACAGACACCCAGCCTCTCTCTAGCCCATGCCCCGGGAAAGAACCTCCGTGCAGCCGCCAGCCGCCGCAGCGGGGCTCGGCCCCTCACCTTTCAAGGTGGAGGGAAGCACGATGCTCTGCAGGTTCACGTCAGGTCTGATGGTGCACACCCTGCGCTCCTTCCCCGCGCTGGAGCTCCAGGAGGCTGCGGCAGGGGAAGCCTCCGTTACAGAAGCTGAGCGGAGCAAGAGAGCAGCGTAAAGCGATTTTCAAAGGGAGACGATTCAGGCCGTCACCTCCTGCTTGCCCTCCATCTTCCACCCTTTAGCATTCATCCCCCCCCGGGCAGGTCTTACAGCAGCTGGGCCCTGCGCTCCGTGGCAGCATAAATCCACCGCGCGGCTGCACCCAAGGAACACTGCAGCCACGCCACTCTCCGCCCTGCTCCACAATAACCGCCCCCGTTCATGCTGCCTCCAGACAATACCAGGGCTTAGCTCAGTGCCAGGGAGCGTCTCTTCCCCTCCTTTGCAATTTTCTGCCCCGTCCGCATTGCTTCGCCCCACAAAGCCACCCAAACTCCCCAGCCTGTGCTTAGGCTAGCCCAGCAGCAAGGCATGCAGGAGCCCACGCCTGAGCCAGGCCAAGGCCTCTACTGCTGCAACACCAGCCTGGGCCAACTTCACAGGGGAAGCCCAGGGCAACAACGCGCTCTGGAAGATGCGCCACAGCAACCAGGCCGTCAGCCACAACGGCGCTTACTGAAGAGGCTCTCCCACTTGTCCTCCATTTTCTCGCCCTTCCGCAGCAGGTGGAACAAGAGCATGTCGTGGCGCTTAAGGTCGCTCAGCAGTTCCTCGCAGTAATATGGGATCCCGTAGCTTCTCTGCATCAGGAACCTGGAAAGGAGCAGATCCAGCAGGGACTGACACAGGCAAAGCAAGGTGGGACACGTTTCAGACCAGCCTCTTTGCCACAGCTACACCTCCCTTTTGAACAGGCCAGCACTCCCACTGCCTTTGGCATCTGAGCTGCCCGGAAGATACAGCGGTTGCTGGAACGCGCAGGAAAAGAGTCGCGCGCAGTGCCCAAGGCACAGAGCTGCAAGCCTCGTCTCTCCTGGCCCCAACAGCCTAGATGCTCTCCGGCACCAGTGAGAGCCTCGGCCCCAGCAACAAATCGCCCCCCACTGCCCCACCACGTTCGTTCCCTCCTGCCCTCTGCAGCGGGTCAACCCCTCGCAAAGAGCTCCGAGGCCCCGCCTGGGACTTACGTCTCTAGGGCCCTGGGCACGCTGACAACTCCCAGCTCCCGGCAGGCTTTCTGCACAACAGCTGAAGCTTTCAGCTCTCCCAGATGAACGTGGGTCGTTTGCTGCAACTTCATGATGTCTGCTGCAGCTTCGCAGAGCCTCTGTCTTCCGTAGCGAGCAGGAGCAAAGCCCATGACCACAAAGAGCGGGACATCTCTGAGCACATGCGACATAACAGCCCAGGAGGCAGAGTCGATGTAGTGCGCGTTGTCGATGACAAACAGGACAAGCTCGTCTTCAACGATCTGAAACAAGCACGTTGGTCTGGGTGGATTCTGAGGGATTCTCAAGCATCTTCCACAGGACAGACTTTGGCCGGCCTCTCCCCACACAGAGGACGCGCAGAAGTCGCTCTCCTCTCCCCAGCTACCTCTTCGTTCGGAATCTCACCCGCTCTTCCGTGCTCCGAGACTCTTAAGGTCCCTCGGGCACGGTGGCACGGAAAGACACCGTTCCTCCTCCTCCGGAGCACATGCCCTCCAACTTCACAGGAGCAAAGTTATCAGGGGGCATGGCACGCGGAGTTTAGCCTCTGCAGGGCAATGACTCCGGTACACTGTCCTCCCACCAGCTCCCACCACTCTCCTGCAGAGCCCTCAGCCTGCGGCCTTGCTTTCCTTCTCTGACCCAGGATGGGGAGAACGGCTCACCTTCTGTAGCAGTTTCTTGAAAACCAACCCCAATTCCGTTGTCCTTTGAGCGCCGCTCATCTTGGACACCTTCTCCGACAGGGGAAACTGGCCAGGAAAGCAGAGTCACAGAGAAACAGCCTTTCAGGGCGGTTCAGCACACCTGCCCACCACGCAAGTCCAAGCGAGCAAAACGCCTCTGCTGCCCTCAGCATCTTACCTCTCCCCCCACACAGGGGAGAGGAGACGCAGCGCGCACGTCACCGGGAGCCTACAACGGAGGCCCTCTGCTGAGGGTCTCTGGCAGAGCTCTTGCAGGGAGGCATGAGGGGGGAGAAGAGCTTCTTCCCTCGCCGTGGCAATCGCGCGAGGGAGCAGGCTGCTCACGCACCAGTGAACTCAGCACCAGCTCATCGGCCCCCTCTCAAAGCCTCTCTGCAATGCCCTTTCCAGGCTGCTGAGCAAGACACCAGGAACTGCCTGCAGCAGCCTGGCACCTGCACTCACCCCTAACAAGGAGCCCCCTCGCCCCCCTCTTTGGACCCACAAACAGAAGCCCAGCCTGTGCTACCCTCCTGCTACTCCCACCACGGAGCTAAGCCCACTCCCCAGCACGGTGTCCCAACCACAACAGCCACAGGACGGCTCACAAGCAGGCCTTCGCCACGGCCACAGAGGCCTCTCGCTCTCACCTTAACGACGAAAGGCACATTGAGGAGGCAGTAGCTGCTCTCTTCCACCAGCCCTTGGAGCTTTTCCTGCAGGGCGAGCTCTCTGGCACTGCACGATTTACAGGCCTGCAGGCCCATGGCCACAGCCAGCACCATGTGCATGGCAGAGTAGACCTGCTTCAGGTTGAGCTCCAGCGCTTCCACAGCCACTACCCTGCCATGCAGAAGCAAAAGGCACTGAGATTCAGAGAGGGACCCAAGCAGCCGCAGGCTTCTCACACTAAGCTCTAGGGGAGAGGCGGAATCCAGGGCCACTTGGGTTTCTTCTCTTGGCTCCGCAGCTACGGCCAAAAGCCCTGGCTGAGCTCGGGCTCTACTTTGCTTGGGGCCTGGCCCAAAGAAGGAAGCTCAACAGCAGTGGCTCCAGCAGCCACCTCTAGCTCCCTCAAGAGGCAGCAGGAGGGCACGCAGCTGCTCCTCAGCAGCAGCTCCTGCAGGCCTTGCAGGGATGCTGCAGTCCAAGGGCCACGCACCCGGGCAGAGGGCAGAGGGGCTCCAGTAGCCCACGGACATCAGCGGCTGGGCAGCGAAAGCGTTCCACAGCTCCCGGTCAGCAACACTCACCTGAGCCCAGCAGCCTGGCCTAAAGAGGCAAGCTCCGTAAGTAAATGGCTCTTTCCAGAGCCCGTCACGCCCTCAAACGCCATGATGTGGCTTGCTTTCTTAGCCACATAGGCTTTCAAGTAACTTTCAAAGAGGGCAATCTCCTCCTCCCGACCTGGGAAGGCAAACAAGAAAGCGACCCGTTGCAGCGAGCTGAAAAGCAAACAGCCGTCGGCACCCTTCTCTCTCGCCGCCGCAGCGGGTCAGTCGGACCCAAGGAAATCTCCTCCCCGATCCCAACTACGGCCATCCCTTTAGCCCTGAGGCTGTGAGCAACTGCACACTGGAAAGGTCCCGCCACGCTAGCTATGCAGCACGGCAGGGAGCATCCGGCGCACGCCTCACCCTGCTTCCCACCTCTAGCTGCGGCCCAACCCCAAAGACAGGAACCAGCTAGGAGCCAAGGTATGCACCAAACCCTTAGGGCCACGCCAGGCAACGCCATCCCTCGCAAAAGCTTCTCCGTTCCCAGAGCGGAACTAACAGGTACCGACGGCAACAAATTGGCCTTCAGCAGACCAAGGCGTTCTCCACCTACCGAGCAACGGGGAAGAGCTGGGCCTCTCCTTCGTAACATCCATGCCAAACATGCTAGCGGGAGGAAGAGAAAAACAAAAGCCAATGAAGTAGGCAGAAGCTGGAGGACGTAGAGCCACGCGTGGAGCTGAGGGTGCGCTCCCGGGGACCCGCTCTTCTTTCGAGCCGGAGCGAATCCTGCCCACGCTCCCACTGGCCCAGCAGAGAGCGCAAACACCAAACGAGCACTAGCAAAGCTGCAGCCAGGAAGAAGCCCATCGGCCACAGTGGGACACCACACAGCATCAAGACTCGAGCGCCACAGGCCAAAGCCCAAGGAAGCGGAGACACGAGCAAGAAGCCAGGCAGTGCCGCTGGCTAGCACACTGCTGCACCCCGCAGGACAAGCCAAACAAGTCTCTGGTCCTGCCTACTGCTTCCCTGGCCTTTGCTCACAGGCAGCGCTTTCGAGAAGCGGGGCCCTGCAACAGCTGCTGTCAAGGCAAAGACGGGCAAGAAAAAACACTTCAAGCCACGACGTGCAACAGGACGACAAGGGTCACTTCTTGGGCCAAGGCGCCAAGCACCAGGCACCTTGGGCTCGAGTTTTTCTGAAGTTGCAAGGGGACGGCAACGTCAACGTTCCAAACGGCCTCCAAAGAGGATGCCAAACCCTGGCCCAGGGGAACACCTGAACTTTCACCAGGAGGCACTCAGGAACTGAGTCCTGGCCTGACCAAAAGCTTTCCGGGAGCGTCATGCTCGGAAGCAGCTGGGAGAAAACCTCCCTGGGGCAGAATTGCCACTGCGTTAGTCTTGCGCGCAATGGAGCAAGCACAGGGCAGAAAGCACAGCTGGAAGCCGTTTGGACCGGGGCTGCAAGGCCCCTCTGTGCCTACGGACACCTAAAAGCCTTCTCCACCCCTCCGGCATCACTCCCCGTCTCCTTACAGCAGGAGGCACCAGCGTAGGCAGGCCAAAAGCGTACCCGTGCTCTGCCTTTCCATCTTCTCAGCCCCAGCGATGGGAGGGGTGGGCGGGGGCCAGCTCTGCACAACTCCTCTTTGCGGACCAAGACTGGACCCTGTGTGCCACCCTGCCCCCAACCAGCCCGCTCAAACAGGACACTCACCACTTCGCCGACACCCCCAGGTATTGATACACGGGGCCAGGATCGACAACCCCCTTCATCTTTGCCTCCGGCAGCTCCTCGAAGCACCATCGGGGCAGCCTAGAGGCTGCGTACGTCGCTGCGTCACAGGACACCAGCCCAGGGTAGTGCTCCATCAGCCGGGCTGCCAGATTCACCTTCTGGCCAATGACTGCCGCAGAGAGAGAGCACGCATTCACGTACCTATGAAACCAACCCGCTCCACCCTTCACCGCCAACGGCTGCATCACCTCCAGCACAGGCAAGCCCCAAACCGTTGGCAGCACAACCAGCAGGAACAACAAGGCTCTGAGCCTGGTCCCCCGCACCGCAGCGGCGCCCGCTCTGCCTCCCTCATTCCCCACAGGACACAGGCCAAGGCCTCGTCCCAGCCCAGCACATACGGGCAACAGGGTGTTCCCTGCCGCTCTGCCTCTTCCTTTGACACGCTGCTCCGGCTGAACAGACCCAGCCCAGCCACCCGCTCCTCAGCCAAACACCTCGTACCTGTGTATTCGTGCCTCACGCGATGGCCTACGACTCCGCAGAACACCGTCCCGCTGGTAACCCCGACAGACACGGCCCTGACACACACGGAGAGCGACAGGCGCTCAGCAGCGCCCGCGCACAGGCCTGCCTGCCCACCTACCTTCACCCCTTCACCCGGCTCCCCTCGCACCACCTCCCGCCCTGGCAGGGCAGACCTCGGGGACCTGCAGAGCTCCGCAGCGTAACGCCCCCAGGTGAAAGGGGCTCCCGAGAGCAGCCAGGCAGTTTTCAACCCTTCCCCTAAGGCCTCACAGCTGTGACGGGCGGAAAGTCCCTGACTCCAGCCAGCCTCAGCACGCCTCCTCGGCGCGGGCAAGAAGGGCACCTCTCAGGGCACTGTCTCCTTCCTCCCAGGGACAGAGGAGGCCAAGCTAGAGGGCACGTCTCGCTGAGAAACCATCCCTCCCTCCTTCCCCCGCGCAGTCCCAGGCAACGCGCCTCCCCACTCACTCGATTTTCCTAGGCCTCGAGGAGCACGCCTTGGAGATTTGAACAGCGCTTTCCAAGGCGTGAACGCTTTCGTCGGGCAGCTTCTCTCCAGGGAGTCCAAACACGCACAGGAACGTGCAGCCCTGCCAAGGACAGCGGCAGCACAGCTTGGGACAGCGCCTACGGCAAACGGCTCATGCCGTGCGAGTCGAGCCGCTGCCGAGAGCAGCAGAGCTTCAGGGCAACCCCCAGCCAGAGGGTGCTGATCCCAGCGCCGAGGCAGAGCTGCTTCTCCTTTCCCCGCTGCTCAGTAGACCGAGAGAGCCACTGCCCTCTCGTTTGCTGCCCACACTTTTGCGGGGTGGGCTCCTCCCCCACACTCACTTTATCAAACATGGAGATTTTGTTGATCTCGCCCTTGTGAGGACGGATGATCTCCAGCATCATCACGCTGCTGTCCTGGATAGCCTTGCAGATCTGCGTTAAGTTGACATCGGCAGCAAACTGCAGCTTGACAAAGAGGCAGGTGACCGGCCGTAGCTCGGACAAGTAGTCCAGGGGCTGTCTGTCATCAATCTGGAAGACGAGAGCAGCACACCTTCAGCAGCCAGCTCTCCCCGAGAGCGGACTGCCCCCAGCAAACACCAAGCAAGAGCCCCCACGTGGGCAGCAGCACGCGCTCTCAGCGGAAGGAATAACTCCTCCCCTCGGGGCAAAATAAACACAGCTCCCGGCAGCTGTGGCCATACCTTCCTCAGAACAGATGCGGGGACGTACTTCCGCAGCAACTTCCCCAGAGCATGCCGAGGGGCCAGGGAAACAGCAGGCCTCAGGATGCCTAGGGAAGGAAAATCCAGGCGGTCACTGGCAGGCTGGCACTACGAGCCTGCCTAGGGAAAAGCAGTTGGAAAGCAGGGGCTGGCACTGGAACTCAGGGAGAGAAAGTCTCCTCCAGTTGCACATTTCTTCCTCCTGCAGGTGCTCAGCCAGAGCAGGCCCCTGGAAGCAGGGGGAAGCAGCGAGTGCCTCCGCTGAAGCGCACCAGGGCCAAAGGCACAAATGCTGACTGCAAGGGGGAGAGGGCAGAGGGCGTTCCTCGCTGGCCCCTGAACAAGCCCGCCCCCACCTTTCTGGGCAGCCACAGAACGTCATGAACACGGGCCTCACCTGACGCCTCAGGAGAACTGTAGTTCAGCTGGGCTCGGGTAAACTTGGAGAAGATGTCTTCGCGTTCCGACAGAGACATCCGTTCCATGCCTGTAACCTAAAGGCACACAGTACAAAAACGCGTCGAGGACAGCTCCAGGACCCACAGAGGACAGTACCCGTTGAGGCAAACTCTTCCAGCGCCTCCTGACCCCCTCTTCAAAGCCACCCAGCAGAATCCAGAGACAACCCTGAGACAAAACTGCTCCCCAGCAGCTACTGCTCCCCACCTACGGGAGCACCTCTACACCTAGAACTCCCTCCACGCGCGTCTCCTCGCCCTTCTCACACCTTCCTCCCTCACAGCCACGTCCACGCCCAGGCCCTCAGAATTGCTCCAGAGGCCGTCCCACCCACCTTCACAGCGCTTTGGCCTTTAAGTCTCTTGGTCTTGATCTGGTTCCGGTTACAGAGCTCCCAGCAGCTGGGTGACAGGATCACGTCACTTGCATTGGCAAGGTTTTGGGCCTGCCACACTTCACCCACGGCCTGGCCAAGGATCAGGAAGTGCTGCTGCTTTTTGTCTCCAACAGTCAGGAGGGACATATGCCCTGCAGAGATCCCTGGTGAGAGACAAGCACAACTGATGCAGAGAGCATTTTTACCTCCACAGCCCGCCACAGCTCAGCTCCTCCCAGGCCAACTTTGAAGCTCAGCCCTGGAGCCAGGCTCTTCCGCTCAACTGCTTCGAGCGCAGGCGTCCCACTTGATGGATTCAGGATCGATCGTGGCCGGGGAGGGGGTCCTAATCAGGGGCCCCACACCGGCACGTTGGCCAGCCACCGGCTCACTTTGCATGCAGGCAGCTCGTGAACGCCTGCCTGAGAACGCGCAGCAGCCTAATCCAGCACTCCCCGTACCTATCTTCAGTCGGAGCTTCAGACCCACGTCCGTCTCACGGATCCTGTACTTCTCCTGGATTTGCTGGCTACACTGCAGCACCAGGCTGATGGTGTCTCTCAGCTGCGTGTGCTTTGCTCTCCACAGCACCAGCACAGCATCCCCTGGGGAAAGCGAGGGGACAGGGACGGCTCTCGTGACACCTGACGCTCCCTGACCTGCACCCACCGGCCGGGACAGCGGAAGCCAGCAGGCGTGCCAGGGAAAACGCGTTTGGGTGAAGGCATCCTCCTCAACTACAGCACCCTGGCCACAGGCACACCTCCCCCTCTGCCCCGCCAGCTACAACTGCAGCCACGCCGCCAGGGCCCGGGACGGCAGCTCCCCCTGGGCACCTGCGTGCCAGCAGAGCCACCCCTCGGGGCTCTGCCGGCTCGCGCCTCTGTCTCCCCTCTCCCCTCGCACTCGTCTGCAGCTGCAGCAGACAAGGCCACGTCTCTTTTACGCACACGTACCTGCAAACTTCAAGATGTCTCCACCAAAAGCCAGCAGCTCTGCAGACCAAAAAAAAAACACAAGAAGAGCTGCAGCTAGGCCTTCTTCAGGAAGGCCGCAGGACAAGCCGCTCTGCTCAGACAGCAGCACAAGAGCAGCGGTGCTTTGGGGGCACAACTTAGCAAACGTAGCAGCTACACTGCTCACAGGGACCACAGCCCTGGGACCTACGCTACTGTGCCCTGTGACAAGGCCCCAGGGAAGGCAACGCACACTTTGGTCAGCGCCCCCATCCCCAGCTCATTTGGGCACTAACACTGGCTAGATGCCCCCGCTCCCCCCTGCGCCCCAACACCAGCAAAATCTTCCTCCATCACTGAACAGCGGTCACTCCACAAGCCCAAGGGTGGGTGCTGAGAAAGCGGGCACCTCCTTAGTCTTTGTGGGGAGCAGAAAGCACCTGCCAGAAGAGCCCAGCTGCTCTCGGCGGCTCTCAGCCCCATAGGAACCCCCAGCCCGCGCAAGGAGGAGGCGGCGGCGGCAGCAGCAGCAGCAGCAGCAGCAGCAGGCTGCCCAGCACCTCCCTCTCGTCGTGGCCCAATCCCACACAGTCCTGCAGAACGGCACTTACCCTCCAAAATGTCACCCATGTAGCGATTGAGGGTTTGCGTTACCTCATCCGCACCCCGCTCTATGCTGATGCTCTGGCTGAATTTCTCTGTCAGAGCAGTGAAACCTGCAACAGGGACACACAGGCACAAAGAAATCAGGACGCGTCTACAGGGCCAAAGGACCTGGCACTTTCCATGTCGCTTTCAGCCAGCCAAGAGAACCACGCTCCGGGAGAACCCAGGCGCGCCCCTGACAGCAGCCACAGCCCTCTAATTCCACCCGCGCTTCTGAGCGCTCGCTGACGGGCGCCTTCCCCATGCTCACACCCACCCGTTACGCCTAGCTCCTGCACTTGGCTGCCACCCTCCAGCGCGTCCCCCGGCTGCCTCCCCTCTTGCCTACAGCCAGGCAACACCCTGAGCTAGAAAGCCCACGAGGCCTTGGCCAACTAACGCAGCACCTGGCCAGCCAGCTCCTCTGCGCAGCAGCTGCTCCTCCAAGTTTGCCCTGACAAAGACTAACAAGGGGGAGGCAAGGCAGCCAGGTCTCCTCTCCCAGGCCTCCATGAGCCAGAGCCTGGCCCACCTCACACCTCCCCAAAGCTCCAGAGAGAGCACTGCAGGCAACAGCGCGGGCCCAAGCTGCTGCTCCGGCAGCCTCAGGGCTCCCTAACGCACGCTGCTCGGAGCAGACGGCTGACCACAAGCAGGCCGCAGGGCTGCTGCCAGCAAAGACCACCCCCGGGCTGTGACCTCAGCTACGTCCGAGCGCTACTTCCCCAAAGCGGAAGACCTCAGCGGCAAACGACATCTCCTTTGACCCCTTCTCTACCACAGGCGGGACGACCAGGGCTCCAAAAGGCCCGCTAAGTCCCAGCGGCTCGGGTCGGGGACTCCTCCTCAGTGCCCGCCCTTCATAACGCTTTGACCCACCTGACACATCAGCAAAGAGCAGCACTCCATGGAAGTTCTGAACGCAACGGTTCTCCTGCTTCAAGTCCTCAGACAAAAGCAGGTCGGGGACGTAAGCAGCTACTTCCCCCAGTTCTGAGCAGTGCTTTGACCTTCGCTCCCAGGCACAAGACATCGTCAGCGCCCTGGGGTACCTGCGGTACCTCAGTACGAGACGACCCACCGTGCCCACCAGGGAGGACGACCAGACACCACTGCACAGCGTTGCGCACTGGCCTTTGGGAGGCGCGGCTGGCCCTCTGTCACCAAGGGGCCGGGGGAGGTCACAGTCGGCTCACAGTGACATCGTCCGCGTGTCATCATTTACCTGTCCACTGTCGCCTACGCTGATCCGGCTAACAGTGACAGCCTCGGCAAGGCACCGCTTACCCAGCAACTGCCGGGAAGCTGCCCCCCGCTCCCTCCCTACGCCGAGCCAGTTGCTCAGAGGTGGCTAGCGCGACGCAGTTGTCTCCCGTACAGAGCTGAAGGAGGCTCGCACAGCGACTGACCTCCACCCGTGGCCGAAACAGCAGCTGCTTCCCACGTTCCCAAGCGCAAAGGGCCTAACAGACGTGCTGACAGCCAGCAGCCCAGGCTTCCCCAAAAGCACGGCCACTGCAGCACGCAGCTGGGCGTTTCCGGGGCTGCTCGGAGGACTTGTATTTCTTTGCAAAAAGAAGTGGGGCTTTCCCGGGGGGGCAGCGGGGGACACAGCCAACCTCCATCCACACGGCTCCTGGGGGAGGCCGGGAGGAGATGGACAGGGCTGGGCCAGGACCACGGCGCACCGACGTATCAGAGAGGGCAAGACAAAGTCCAAAGCCGCAGCAGGAGGCAGCTCCAGGTCCCTGCTCCGAGTGAGAACGCTGTTGTAAACCTTGCATGCCCCAGGGAAACAGAGCCACGCTGGGCACCCTGGCTCACGCACGGCCCTCTGCCTCCAGGCAGGCAAAGGCAGCTCCCCGTCCACCTTAGCCGCTGCCCCGAGCCACACAACTGCTGCCACCAAAGCAGCAGCACTGAGGAGAGCCGGGCTCTACGGGGGACGAGGGCTAGCAGCCAAGGCCGCGCTCCGCGCGCGCCAAAGCTGCCCTTCTCCCCAGTCGCTCAGAGGAGCAGCTGCACGAGTTGGCGTGCCTGCCACACGGTGACACTCAGCGGCTGCTTGCCCAGGCAGCCTCCAGTGTCCCTCTCGGACTGTGCCTCTCCCTCAGGCAATGGCCAGGCGAGGGAGCACCAGCCCCTCCCAGGCCTGGGGGACCAGGTGCTTTAGACAAGCCTGTGCCCTTGTGCTGCTGACCTCAAACAGCAGAGCACTTGACAGCAGAAACCAGCCTGCCTTCTTTCCTGCTGCCTCAGCACTCAGAGAGAGGCTACCAAGATGGTCTCTCTTCTTGCCTCCAGAAGGCTCCCCCTGCTGCCTCGGGGCCCACCAAAGTCTCCCAAGCAAGCACAAGTCACTTGCACCCAACACACACAACTGCAACCTGCTGGCGACAGCCAGGCACACACACACTGAGCCAGGCCCAGGTTCGGAACGCTGCTTGCCAGCCCAGCTCACACGCTTCCTCCTTCCTCCTTCCCACGAGGCAGGCAAAGCGGTCACCCGTACGGGAGACTGACGATGCAGGCCGACCGAGCAGGCTTGCTCTGCCTCCTCAGGAAGAGCGCGCAGCAGCGTGACGACGCCTAGGCCAACGCTCTCTCTTGCCAGTGAGCAGCAAGGGCTGGCTGCTCCCCAAGGCAAGCTCAGCTGGGAGCTGGGCCGACCCCAGCACAAGCAGCGCCCTCGCCCACAGGGGCATCCCTCTTGGCTACATCTATATGCACACACGTACATCCATTCTCCACTAAGGAGCTCTCATCCGCATCAACCAGAGAGGGCAACAGGATGAGGCCGCTAGTGCTGTTGACTTTTCTGACTAGGGAACACTTCAAACCAGTCCCGCTTCCAGAAAAACACCCTCCCACCCTCCCCACCTCAGCAACCACTTGGCCCTACACCAGGGCCAAGCTCCTCCTGCAGCCGGCTCAAGCGCTTACACAGCGCCACAGGGAACTGCACTAGGGCGAGGGGGAGAGAATTTCTTGCACTGCTTTACAGCCCTCGACTCTTGTGAGCACTAACAACGGGGGTGGTGGCTTCCCCGCCGCCTAGCTTTCCCAATAAACCACAGGCCAGAGACTCTCGTGGCACGCCTTCAGCGTCCTCTTGCTGTGGTCTGTGACTCCATACAGAACGCTGAGATGATGGCAGTGTTTCTTTATTTAACCCCTGGAAGAGCATCCTCGCTCGGCCGTGCTGGCAGCTTCAGCAGGTACCTGCAGCTACAGACTTCAGGCTTTGCTTGCTTCAGCTGGGGAAAACGTGGCGCTGTCTCCAGCCACAAGTCTCCCACGGGGCCCTTGCCAGTGAACCACCGCTCCTGAGGAAAACAAAAGCCCAAGTGAGAGCCGCGAAGAACAGGAGGTCCCCAGAGCCACAGGCGCGGTCCGGGAAGGCAAGCGAGGCCTCTCGCAGTAGCTTCTTCCACCCATCACCCAATTTGCCGTGCTGCAAAAGCCTATCAGGGAGGGCAAGGAGAGGGAACGCAAAGGAAACCTCCTCCAGCCAGGTTCAGGCTGGCTCCCAGAGCTGGCTCAAGGGAGAGGCAGAGATTCCACTCCACCGCTCCTCAGCCCAGCAGAGATGCTGGGAAGGAGCGGCATGCTGCAGCGCCTGCTGCTCCCTCGCGTGTCCTTCCAGCCCCTCCTGAGGGAAGGGCATCGCAGCTGCCACTGCCCTCCTGCTGAGGAGGGCTAGCAGCCCCTACCAGCTCGCCAAGGACTTTCGGCACACGCTCCTGAAGCTCGCTGGGGGCTTTCCCTACGTGGACCTGCCGGAGTACAGTCCGCGCCACCTTCTCCTAGGGCATGCCAAACCTCTGCCCAGGGAGCAACTCAGAGGCAAAGAGGATCCACTTACAGCGCTCATCTCCAGCCAAGTCTTCTCCAGGAGGTTGCCATTCGCCTCACAGGCTTGGAGGCCCTGCCTGAGGCACAACAGGCTCTGGTCTTTGTTACCCAGCATGCAGAAAACGTACGCTTTCAGATGGTAGGCTCTGGGGTAGAAGACGGGGCTTGTAGAGCACCGAGCAAAAACCTCTTCCACAAGCTACCGAGAGAACAACGGAGAGGCACGTCAGCAGAAGTCATCGAGCTGGGCGATGGCTCGGCACTGAGGACCGCACCTATTCCCCAAAGGGGAAAGCAGCCGCAAAGGCACAAGGAGCACGCAGCTAGCAAGGCTGAGATACCACACAAGTCTCTCCCGAGCCATAAGCCCTCACATGCAGCAGGCATTTCAGCAGGGCTCACTAGCTAGCTCATGGCTGTGCAAGTCTCTTCTCCTGTCTTGCAGACCATTCCCATCCCCACAAGGGAATCCTCACGTGCCCAGGAAGACCCCCGTCACCTCACTGCCTTCTCTACCACCTCTTGCTGCCGCCCCATGGGGGAGCAGCCTCTTGCCATGTTCCTCTCTAACCCACTACCACACTCTGCCTCTAGCCTGGCTCCATCCCAGCGCGGCTGCTTTGCCCTGGCCTTGCCAATCCACTGCTGCTCGCAACACAGCTTTCCCTAGAGGCCCCTCACAGCGTGCACACCCCCCTCCTCCTCTTCCCTCACCCTTAGAGCCCTGCTGCAGCTCTCCCGGGCCCTCGCCGAGCTGCGCTCAATGTCCTTCCGCAGCACCAGCGTGTAGCACTCCAGGAGCCGGCTGCATGCTTGGGTGGCCAAAACGGAGGCATCAGCTCTCTTCAGCAGCCTCTTGGCCTTTTCAAAGGGCTTCTGGAACTCAGCCCACTGCCCAAGCCTTCCAAACCTACACCGTCCAGAGAGAAACACACACACACACACACACACACGTTTTGTAGAGTACTTGATCAAGTACTCTACACCCCAGCGACGGCCGCCTTGTTGGACAGGGCACGGGGGACACGACAGGCCCAGAGCTCCCACCTCCCCTGCCAGAACCACTGCCTGGGCCTCTCGCCAGTCTAAGCACCTCTGTAACTTACCAAAGAGCCAGGGACGAATACAGTCCAAGCAGGATGCTGTTGTGCGAGCTGAGGATGTGGTTTGCTTCGTTCTGCTCAACGAAGCTCCTGCACTCTTCAAATGACTTGTACTCCCAGCCTGTAATACAAATGCATCGCAGAGAAGCAGTGCCGCCCTCCGCTGCCTTGTTTTCCCTCGGGCATTCGTAGCAGGACAAAGCTCAAGCACAGCTGGAGAATTTCTGGGCAGGTAAACCACTCAGAGAGCAAGCAAAACCAAACAGGAACAAGGCAAGGGCTGGAGTTCTAGCCTAGCTCCTCAGGGCTAGTCAAGCGCCACACAAATATCTATTCCCTTTTCTTCAGCAGCTTTCGAGCGCTGACAGACACACGCTGCCATTGACCAGCAAGCGACAGCCACTCCATAGCGTAGGCTGTTAGATGCCTCCTGGTCAGGCACATCCCCCAGCACTGCTATGCCCGCCTCCCCAGGAGCCAGAGCAGAGCGAGCCTGGGAAGAGGTTTCAGAAAGGGGAATCTCAAAACACGGGAAGCAAAGAGGGAAATTGCCAGCATTTTGAAATCACTCTGGGATCACCTGTAGAACATGCAAACAAAGACAGGGGAGGCAGGAAAGACAGACAAAGACACACCCAGAGCCAAAGAGCCCGGGACTCGGCCCAGGAAGTGAAAGCGTGGCTGGAGGCTCTGGCGTCCGTGTTGTAGCAGGAGAAAAAGCATCTTTGCAAGCCTCCTGGCTCTCTGGGGCCCTCCTCACTGAGCACTTACCAGCGTAAAGCAACAGGTCTAAGCAGCAGGAGAAGAAGTATGCCTGCCCAATGATGCTGTGCTCTGCAGCCACCTGCTTCTCGAGCCTGCGCAGCACTTCCTCACATTCTGGGTACCTGCGGAGGAACACAGCGAGCCTCCAGGGAGCCTCTCCGCGGGGTGGGATCCCAGTCACCACCTCCGGACGCTCCCCGCTCCCCTTCCCATCATCCCGCTCTCCCTGCGCTGCTCTTTCTGGCATCGCCATCAGAGGTTCTCCATCAGACAGTTGTTCATCTTTTGGCAACAAGTCTCCGGAGAAAGGCCTCAGGGACCCCGGCCCAAACGGCAAGCCCCGGAGCAAAACTCAGGCATCCTTCCCATGCAAGCCAGTGCTTTCCCATTGGCCCAGCAGCAGAGCTACTCACCTTTCCATCAAAGTCTTTGTCAGGAAAAGCAGGCCAAAGAGCACGCACAGCTCCCCACTGCCCTCCGCACTCGCCCACATGACGCGTTTGCTTCGGAAACTGCTCCTCTCGAGACCTCCCCCTGGACGACTGCCGTCTCGGGCACCGGTGCCGCGTGGCATGGAAAGGCCCGCATCCACCCAACCAAACATGGCTAGCGCCCCCAACACAACGAGCGCCTCCCTGCGCTAGGCTCGCTCCTAAACCAGGCCTGGGAATTGCCTGCGGCAAGCGCTACCTGGCAAGGGCCAGAACCGAGCCAGGAACTGTTCCAGCAGTTTCACAGCACACACTCACGCTCCCCAACAGCCAGCCACGGTCCTTGGCATTGTTTAATTTACCAGCGTCCATACAGCCAGCGAGTATCCAATAAGAAACCAAGCAGCCCTCTTTGCTGCGCGCAGAGAATGACACAAGAAGGATCTCAGGTGGCCCCCCGACCCTGCGCAACCAGCAGTCTGTCCCGCAGCAGCATTACCTCATCTGCAGAAAGAGCGCCGCAAAGAGCGTGGCGAGAACCTCGCAGTCCAGGTCGGGCTTCTCCAGCTCCATCCACAGGCTCTTGGCGCGATAGCCTGCCAAGAAAACAAGCAGGCTCGCACAGGCTCCCTCTGCGGAGATGCCTTCTCGCAGGCAGCGGGGGCAGTACGTACCTACGTCGACAGAGAGGGGCAGATTCCCCAGGCTGAGGTTCAGATGGCTCAGGGCCTGGGCAAATTTGGCGGCCTTTAATACCCCTCCTCCAAAGAGCTCGACGTCAGAGCTAAGCTGGATGGCCGCCCGCCCGTACTGCAGCCACTCTTCCTGGCAGCCCAGGTCCTGGCAGCACCGCGCATATTCCATGTAGGACAACAGGATCTAAAACGGTCCAGACAGGAGACTGTACAAGACTGAATGTCGCCAGGGTGATTCTCTGGCCTAGACGGCTCAGGGCAGAAACCCAACGGCCAGCTTCTCTCTTCTCTTCTGCTCTCAGGGCTCTCACCCCTACGACAAACGGTTCTTAGGACTGCCGCTGCTAACTGCGGCCGTGGCAAGACGAGGGCCCCAGCGGGGTGCTGCCTTAAAGCCACAACCAGCCCAACGCTTACAACGGTGAAACAAACGCCATGAGAGCGACTACCAGGAAGAAGAGCAACGCACGTCTGCTGGAAGTTTGTAAAGCAAAGTTCAGGGACGGGTACCACTCCGTCGCGTTTGGCCTCTTCTTGCCGCCCCGGGCAGACCCTGCTGGTACTCTAGGCGGGCCAGGGGAAAGGAGCTATGTCAGAAACGCGTCTGCTGCCGCAGAGAGGAGGCACTCACGTGACTCGCATCCTCAGACTCCTCGGCCGTGTTGACCTTCATGAGCGCTGCCAGGCGCGACAGCCTCCGGCCGCTGGAAGTGCCCTCCAGGCTGAAGAGCTGCCGCAGCAAGGAAAGGCAGTGGCTCTGCCGGAACAGCCAGGGCAGCCTCTCCCTCCTGCCACACAAGAGAAACCGCTGGGCCACAGCCACTAGCTACACAGGGCCAGGTCAGGCAGGGCCAGGGGAAGCAGGGCGACAGAGGAGGCAGCTGCACCTGCTCCCAGCAGGGCGGCAGCTGATGCAGGCCGGGCTGCAGGCATGGAAGCGGCAGAGCCAAGAAGCACCACCGGGGAAAGATCGCTGCTAGCGAGAACGGGTTGGCACTACAGCCCAGGGAGGGCGAAGCAAAGCCGGGCACCGCGAGGGAAAGGCTTGTTCTACGGCAGCCTTGCACCTGGCTGCAACCCCCGAGCTTCCTCATTCTCACACCTCCCCTCCACTTACCCCTCCATGCCCACGTCCTGCTCCTCCCTGCCGGCTCCCTTTCCTCTGCAGCCTGTGCTCCCTGGGAACATCTCTCTGCTCTCACCCCCACCATCCCCCACAAGGCAACACGTGCCCGCTCCCCCCACCCAGGAGCCTCCAGGTCCCTCAGCAGCTTTCCCCATGCTAACACCTATGCTCAGGGAAAGTCTGGGCTTAAGCCGAGGCAGGTGTGGGCCTAGGTGCCCGGCACCACGCAGCAAACGCCTCTTCCTTCCCTTCTCTTTCCCTTCGGCTTCTTACCCTGCCTCTTGATGAAGGGAGGACTCTTTGTTCTTCCTGTGGGAGGCACGCTCTGACTTCTCCAGCAGAAACTGGAAGACGACGCCAGCTGAGGTGAGGGGCAATTTTCTCTTCAGCAGGCTCAATGCCTTCCTGAGCGTCTTCTTTGCCAGCTCCACGCAGCCCATGTTGTAGCAGACCTGCACAGGAGAAGGCTTCTTCAGACAGTCCCAAAGGGCTCTGACTGAGCACGCACCACATTTCAAGGCTCTGCCTGAACCGAGGCCGAGGCCGAGGGCCTCGACCGCTTTTGGCCGGAGGCTGAAGCGCTCACAGGAAAGGCTGCTGGTAGCGGCCGTGCCTCAAAATGCCAGGCCTATCGCCGCTGCCGCCACCCCCCAACAAAGGCGTCCAACTCCACCCACCAGCAGAGCCCTCAGAACCTCCCTGGCACTTTACCTCCCCTTTCAGGCTCAGGAAGGTGGCTTCTTCAAAGCAGGCAAGCACATCGGCTTTCTCAGCCGCTGAGCTCCTCACGACCTCTGCTTTCTTCAGGTTCATAAAGGCCTTGGAACAAGCACACAGAGAGCAGGTGAGCGTCGGTGCAGAGCCTGCATCCAGCCCCATCGTTCCCAGTTGCCTCCAGCAGCTCTCTGAGGAGGGCACGCATCTGCCCCTGGCGATGCCCACCCTAACACAGCCCACGGGCACGAGTGCTCCTTCGCACCACCTCCTGGCGCGTGCGCCTTGTGCAAAGGTCCTGCTTCTCTGCCCCGCCTCCCTTGCCCCAGGAGAGGCAAACGGGGGGGAGAAGCCTGGCTCTGACGCCAGCGGTTCAGCCCCAAGTCCCCACAGAGGCACGTCCTAGTGCAATGGCAAAATCGGCTTGCCCAGGACAAGGCAACTGAGAGGCCTCCTTGTGCAGTGGGCTCCGGCAAGCAGGGCGACTCACCAGGTAGTTGTCGGAGACGTGCAAGTAGGCAGCCGCGCACTCCAGCAGGTAATAAAGGGCTCTGCCATCGTTGCCCATTGCCATGTGGTGGTGAGCCAGCGGCACAAGCACCAAATCCACAATGGCCCTGCATTCACAGGCACACGCGGCACCGGGCGTCCCTTTGGCCTTGCTGGGCACCGTAGCTACGCGTTCCGTCCTGGCCAGAAACTGCTCTGCCGCTCTACTCAGAGACAAAGATCACGCAGAAAGACGACGCACGCTAGCATCACCTATACCGCTCCGTCTGCCTAGACTAACAGCATATTCTAGCGCAGCACAAGCAAGGCCCTGTGCACACGCGCGTCATACGGGAGCGCTGGGTTTCACAGCCTTCCCAGGCGTGCAGAGGGCTGGCCGCTTATTCTTTCAGCCCCCCGCATTCACAACCACAGTTTCCCAGCAGCGTTCCACATTACAGTTGACACGGGCGACCCCCGAGTGGCCTGGCTCCCCCCATCCTTGCTCCGTCTTCCCCCTGTGCTCCTCCCTCCCTTCCGCTCTTGCCTTCCCTCCTCGCTCGAGAGCTGTGGCTCTGCCCTGACTGCAAGCCAGTACCACTCACTAACACAGCGCTTGGGCGCAGGATTCATTTTCTTCCACTGCAGCAACGTCAACCCGCGCGCGCTGAGCAGTCTTCTCGCGCGCCGTAGCCCCAGAGCCCAAGGCGAGCGGGGCCAGGCAGGGCAAAACGGGGGCGAGGAGCAACATCGCCCCTTTCAAGCCCTAGCAAACTATTCCTTTGGCTTTAGCGGTAACAAGATCCACGAGGACGCGATGCTGTTGGTACCTTTGCTGACCCTGCTCTGGAGCAACGCTGCTCTTGGCCACAGGGAGGAAGTCAAGCAGGCCTTTCTGCCACCTTCCAGCAGCCCCCCTGCTCCCGCTGGCTGCTTTGCCCCTGCACACCTCGCAACATTGCTCTCCTACAGCTAGGAAGGCAGGGCTGGCTCCGCCCTAACGTGACCATCGTCACCCTGATCCCACTGGCTTCCTCCAAGAGGCTCATCTCCAGGGCCACCCCATCCCAGCTCCCACCCAACAGGCCAGCTCTTTCCTGAGCTAGAGTCACAGCCAGCAGGCACAACTGCAAACTCCACTTGCCCCCTCTGCAGACCCTGAGCCCGCTGACTTCCCAACGTAACCAAAACCTACTCTCCTCACCGAAAAGTCTCCTCCAAGAAGCTCTTCTCTTTCTGCAGGGCTTTTGCAGTACCTGGAAACAAAGCACGAGTTAAACGCTTCCTCACCTCACACGCGGGAAGAGCTGCATCTTGCCATGCTCCATCCGAAAGGGGAGGAGAGCAGAGTCAAAGGGACCGACGGCAGCTCTCTTCCTGGCCTCTTCCCCCGAGAGCTGCCTTCCCGGCAGGGCTGTTACGTTTTGGGCAAGCGTAGCACACCCACCAGGAAAGGCGCCTCAGCCTGCGGGGCCGGGGGGTGCACCGCAAGGCTCTTGTCACTGCAAGGACATGGGCTGCTCTCCGGTCATTCCAGGGAAACGCAGGAGGGCGTTCCAGGGCACAGAGGCTCTACGCTGTGCCCACAGCATGGCTCTGCTGGTGCAGCTGGCCTCAGTGGAGGACTAAGCTAGTCTCAGGGAGGCCTCTCCCCTCTGCTGACAGCATCCCTAGGCTTCAGCAAAACGCTTCTGCGGACGGCGCTTCCATTAATTGCGCAAGCACAGTGCGGAGGGCCCAGGCTCCAAAGCACGGCAGCTAGCATACCCGGAGTGGCACGGAGCTCATCCCTCTTCAACTCCTCCTTTCTGAGCAGGGAGGCCTCCCAGCTGGACGAGCAGCGTTCGCTGGCACGGTCGTCGCAGCTCTCTGCCTCCCGGGCGCTGCCGAAGGCCAAGCGGTGGAAGGCCACAAAGTCCCCTCCGCCGCAGCACTGGCACTTGTGCGCTTGCCTCTCCAGGAAGGCCGCGCACTTGCGGTGCATGGCCACCCTCTGTCCCTTGGGCCACAGCTCGTAGGCAGCCTCCCGCAGCAGTGGGGCGCAGAAGGTCAGGACGCCAGACTGCAGCCTCGCGGTCTTCTCGGTCTCGCCCAAGCACCGCTTCTGGGCACCTGAAAGGCAACGGGGCTTCACATCAGCCACAGCTGGGGCCACAGCCGGGGGACGAAAGACAGGCCTTGGCGTGGATCCTTGGCAGGAAACCAGCGCTCCTGCACTCGGAGCCTCGCAGCGCTAGGGTGAAAGGGACCCGTTTGCCTTGCCGACACCAGCACAGCCTGCGCAACAGGCTACTGCCCTGCGCTCTCCCTCCCAACGCACAGCCTTCAGCTGCACTCCCGCAAGCAGCTGCCGAGGCTGCTGGCAGCAGAAGCAAGGCCGGCCATTTGGCCCATTACACACCACCGGAGGGGGCAGTGCAGCGTGCCCTGGCGAGCCCCGCCAGGCACACAGCCGGGAGCAGCAGGAGCCTACCACGCTCCCGGGGGCGCATTATCACCACTTACCGCTCTCTTCCTCCAGAGAGGTGGCGGGCCCCTTGGTGGGAACACTGCTGCCTTCTGGCACCTTCCCAGCATTCAGCCACTTCAAGATGTTGCCTCTCACCAGGACATTCAACGCCTTGTTCATCTTGGTCCTGGTCCACCTGGGAAGGAGGCGTAACAGCAGCTCGGTGGTAAACGTCGGCCCGATGACGGCTGCGCACTTCAAGACCATCCGCTCCGAGGGCTTCATGCTGTCCACCTCAGCCAGCGCAATCCCTGTCAAAAACAAGCCACAGCTCTCTCTCTTGCCCCCTCCCAAGCCTGAGGCTGCCGAGGCTGCCTTAGCTTCCCCACACCAGACGCTACATTTGTAGCCTTCTTTCCTAGGGACCAAACCCCTTGGGCAGTCGCAACCCAGGGCACACAGACACCCAGCCTCTCTCTAGCCCATGCCCCGGGAAAGAACCTCCGTGCAGCCGCCAGCCGCCGCAGCGGGGCTCGGCCCCTCACCTTTCAAGGTGGAGGGAAGCACGATGCTCTGCAGGTTCACGTCAGGTCTGATGGTGCACACCCTGCGCTCCTTCCCCGCGCTGGAGCTCCAGGAGGCTGCGGCAGGGGAAGCCTCCGTTACAGAAGCTGAGCGGAGCAAGAGAGCAGCGTAAAGCGATTTTCAAAGGGAGACGATTCAGGCCGTCACCTCCTGCTTGCCCTCCATCTTCCACCCTTTAGCATTCATCCCCCCCCGGGCAGGTCTTACAGCAGCTGGGCCCTGCGCTCCGTGGCAGCATAAATCCACCGCGCGGCTGCACCCAAGGAACACTGCAGCCACGCCACTCTCCGCCCTGCTCCACAATAACCGCCCCCGTTCATGCTGCCTCCAGACAATACCAGGGCTTAGCTCAGTGCCAGGGAGCGTCTCTTCCCCTCCTTTGCAATTTTCTGCCCCGTCCGCATTGCTTCGCCCCACAAAGCCACCCAAACTCCCCAGCCTGTGCTTAGGCTAGCCCAGCAGCAAGGCATGCAGGAGCCCACGCCTGAGCCAGGCCAAGGCCTCTACTGCTGCAACACCAGCCTGGGCCAACTTCACAGGGGAAGCCCAGGGCAACAACGCGCTCTGGAAGATGCGCCACAGCAACCAGGCCGTCAGCCACAACGGCGCTTACTGAAGAGGCTCTCCCACTTGTCCTCCATTTTCTCGCCCTTCCGCAGCAGGTGGAACAAGAGCATGTCGTGGCGCTTAAGGTCGCTCAGCAGTTCCTCGCAGTAATATGGGATCCCGTAGCTTCTCTGCATCAGGAACCTGGAAAGGAGCAGATCCAGCAGGGACTGACACAGGCAAAGCAAGGTGGGACACGTTTCAGACCAGCCTCTTTGCCACAGCTACACCTCCCTTTTGAACAGGCCAGCACTCCCACTGCCTTTGGCATCTGAGCTGCCCGGAAGATACAGCGGTTGCTGGAACGCGCAGGAAAAGAGTCGCGCGCAGTGCCCAAGGCACAGAGCTGCAAGCCTCGTCTCTCCTGGCCCCAACAGCCTAGATGCTCTCCGGCACCAGTGAGAGCCTCGGCCCCAGCAACAAATCGCCCCCCACTGCCCCACCACGTTCGTTCCCTCCTGCCCTCTGCAGCGGGTCAACCCCTCGCAAAGAGCTCCGAGGCCCCGCCTGGGACTTACGTCTCTAGGGCCCTGGGCACGCTGACAACTCCCAGCTCCCGGCAGGCTTTCTGCACAACAGCTGAAGCTTTCAGCTCTCCCAGATGAACGTGGGTCGTTTGCTGCAACTTCATGATGTCTGCTGCAGCTTCGCAGAGCCTCTGTCTTCCGTAGCGAGCAGGAGCAAAGCCCATGACCACAAAGAGCGGGACATCTCTGAGCACATGCGACATAACAGCCCAGGAGGCAGAGTCGATGTAGTGCGCGTTGTCGATGACAAACAGGACAAGCTCGTCTTCAACGATCTGAAACAAGCACGTTGGTCTGGGTGGATTCTGAGGGATTCTCAAGCATCTTCCACAGGACAGACTTTGGCCGGCCTCTCCCCACACAGAGGACGCGCAGAAGTCGCTCTCCTCTCCCCAGCTACCTCTTCGTTCGGAATCTCACCCGCTCTTCCGTGCTCCGAGACTCTTAAGCTCCCTCGGGCACGGTGGCACGGAAAGACACCGTTCCTCCTCCTCCGGAGCACATGCCCTCCAACTTCACAGGAGCAAAGTTATCAGGGGGCATGGCACGCGGAGTTTAGCCTCTGCAGGGCAATGACTCCGGTACACTGCCCTCCCACCAGCTCCCACCACTCTCCTGCAGAGCCCTCAGCCTGCGGCCTTGCTTTCCTTCTCTGACCCAGGATGGGGAGAACGGCTCACCTTCTGTAGCAGTTTCTTGAAAACCAACCCCAATTCCGTTGTCCTTTGAGCGCCGCTCATCTTGGACACCTTCTCCGACAGGGGAAACTGGCCAGGAAAGCAGAGTCACAGAGAAACAGCCTTTCAGGGCGGTTCAGCACACCTGCCCACCACGCAAGTCCAAGCGAGCAAAACGCCTCTGCTGCCCTCAGCATCTTACCTCTCCCCCCACACAGGGGAGAGGAGACGCAGCGCGCACGTCACCGGGAGCCTACAACGGAGGCCCTCTGCTGAGGGTCTCTGGCAGAGCTCTTGCAGGGAGGCATGAGGGGGGAGAAGAGCTTCTTCCCTCGCCGTGGCAATCGCGCGAGGGAGCAGGCTGCTCACGCACCAGTGAACTCAGCACCAGCTCATCGGCCCCCTCTCAAAGCCTCTCTGCAATGCCCTTTCCAGGCTGCTGAGCAAGACACCAGGAACTGCCTGCAGCAGCCTGGCACCTGCACTCACCCCTAACAAGGAGCCCCCTCGCCCCCCTCTTTGGACCCACAAACAGAAGCCCAGCCTGTGCTACCCTCCTGCTACTCCCACCACGGAGCTAAGCCCACTCCCCAGCACGGTGTCCCAACCACAACAGCCACAGGACGGCTCACAAGCAGGCCTTCGCCACGGCCACAGAGGCCTCTCGCTCTCACCTTAACGACGAAAGGCACATTGAGGAGGCAGTAGCTGCTCTCTTCCACCAGCCCTTGGAGCTTTTCCTGCAGGGCGAGCTCTCTGGCACTGCACGATTTACAGGCCTGCAGGCCCATGGCCACAGCCAGCACCATGTGCATGGCAGAGTAGACCTGCTTCAGGTTGAGCTCCAGCGCTTCCACAGCCACTACCCTGCCATGCAGAAGCAAAAGGCACTGAGATTCAGAGAGGGACCCAAGCAGCCGCAGGCTTCTCACACTAAGCTCTAGGGGAGAGGCGGAATCCAGGGCCACTTGGGTTTCTTCTCTTGGCTCCGCAGCTACGGCCAAAAGCCCTGACTGAGCTCGGGCTCTACTTTGCTTGGGGCCTGGCCCAAAGAAGGAAGCTCAACAGCAGTGGCTCCAGCAGCCACCTCTAGCTCCCTCAAGAGGCAGCAGGAGGGCACGCAGCTGCTCCTCAGCAGCAGCTCCTGCAGGCCTTGCAGGGATGCTGCAGTCCAAGGGCCACGCACCCGGGCAGAGGGCAGAGGGGCTCCAGTAGCCCACGGACATCAGCGGCTGGGCAGCGAAAGCGTTCCACAGCTCCCGGTCAGCAACACTCACCTGAGCCCAGCAGCCTGGCCTAAAGAGGCAAGCTCCGTAAGTAAATGGCTCTTTCCAGAGCCCGTCACGCCCTCAAACGCCATGATGTGGCTTGCTTTCCTATCCACATAGGCTTTCAAGTAACTTTCAAAGAGGGCAATCTCCTCCTCCCGACCTGGGAAGGCAAACAAGAAAGCGACCCGTTGCAGCGAGCTGAAAAGCAAACAGCCGTCGGCACCCTTCTCTCTCGCCGCCGCAGCGGGTCAGTCGGACCCAAGGAAATCTCCTCCCCGATCCCAACTACGGCCATCCCTTTAGCCCTGAGGCTGTGAGCAACTGCACACTGGAAAGGTCCCGCCACGCTAGCTATGCAGCACGGCAGGGAGCATCCGGCGCACGCCTCACCCTGCTTCCCACCTCTAGCTGCGGCCCAACCCCAAAGACAGGAACCAGCTAGGAGCCAAGGTATGCACCAAACCCTTAGGGCCACGCCAGGCAACGCCATCCCTCGCAAAAGCTTCTCCGTTCCCAGAGCGGAACTAACAGGTACCGACGGCAACAAATTGGCCTTCAGCAGACCAAGGCGTTCTCCACCTACCGAGCAACGGGGAAGAGCTGGGCCTCTCCTTCGTAACATCCATGCCAAACATGCTAGCGGGAGGAAGAGAAAAACAAAAGCCAATGAAGTAGGCAGAAGCTGGAGGACGTAGAGCCACGCGTGGAGCTGAGGGTGCGCTCCCGGGGACCCGCTCTTCTTTCGAGCCGGAGCGAATCCTGCCCACGCTCCCACTGGCCCAGCAGAGAGCGCAAACACCAAACGAGCACTAGCAAAGCTGCAGCCAGGAAGAAGCCCAACGGCCACAGTGGGACACCACACAGCATCAAGACTCGAGCGCCACAGGCCAAAGCCCAAGGAAGCGGAGACACGAGCAAGAAGCCAGGCAGTGCCGCTGGCTAGCACACTGCTGCACCCCGCAGGACAAGCCAAACAAGTCTCTGGTCCTGCCTACTGCTTCCCTGGCCTTTGCTCACAGGCAGCGCTTTCGAGAAGCGGGGCCCTGCAACAGCTGCTGTCAAGGCAAAGACGGGCAAGAAAAAACACTTCAAGCCACGACGTGCAACAGGACGACAAGGGTCACTTCTTGGGCCAAGGCGCCAAGCACCAGGCACCTTGGGCTCGAGTTTTTCTGAAGTTGCAAGGGGACGGCAACGTCAACGTTCCAAACGGCCTCCAAAGAGGATGCCAAACCCTGGCCCAGGGGAACACCTGAACTTTCACCAGGAGGCACTCAGGAACTGAGTCCTGGCCTGACCAAAAGCTTTCCGGGAGCGTCATGCTCGGAAGCAGCTGGGAGAAAACCTCCCTGGGGCAGAATTGCCACTGCGTTAGTCTTGCGCGCAATGGAGCAAGCACAGGGCAGAAAGCACAGCTGGAAGCCGTTTGGACCGGGGCTGCAAGGCCCCTCTGTGCCTACGGACACCTAAAAGCCTTCTCCACCCCTCCGGCATCACTCCCCGTCTCCTTACAGCAGGAGGCACCAGCGTAGGCAGGCCAAAAGCGTACCCGTGCTCTGCCTTTCCATCTTCTCAGCCCCAGCGATGGGAGGGGTGGGCGGGGGCCAGCTCTGCACAACTCCTCTTTGCGGACCAAGACTGGACCCTGTGTGCCACCCTGCCCCCAACCAGCCCGCTCAAACAGGACACTCACCACTTCGCCGACACCCCCAGGTATTGATACACGGGGCCAGGATCGACAACCCCCTTCATCTTTGCCTCCGGCAGCTCCTCGAAGCACCATCGGGGCAGCCTAGAGGCTGCGTACGTCGCTGCGTCACAGGACACCAGCCCAGGGTAGTGCTCCATCAGCCGGGCTGCCAGATTCACCTTCTGGCCAATGACTGCCGCAGAGAGAGAGCACGCATTCACGTACCTATGAAACCAACCCGCTCCACCCTTCACCGCCAACGGCTGCATCACCTCCAGCACAGGCAAGCCCCAAACCGTTGGCAGCACAACCAGCAGGAACAACAAGGCTCTGAGCCTGGTCCCCCGCACCGCAGCGGCGCCCGCTCTGCCTCCCTCATTCCCCACAGGACACAGGCCAAGGCCTCGTCCCAGCCCAGCACATACGGGCAACAGGGTGTTCCCTGCCGCTCTGCCTCTTCCTTTGACACGCTGCTCCGGCTGAACAGACCCAGCCCAGCCACCCGCTCCTCAGCCAAACACCTCGTACCTGTGTATTCGTGCCTCACGCGATGGCCTACGACTCCGCAGAACACCGTCCCGCTGGTAACCCCGACAGACACGGCCCTGACACACACGGAGAGCGACAGGCGCTCAGCAGCGCCCGCGCACAGGCCTGCCTGCCCACCTACCTTCACCCCTTCACCCGGCTCCCCTCGCACCACCTCCCGCCCTGGCAGGGCAGACCTCGGGGACCTGCAGAGCTCCGCAGCGTAACGCCCCCAGGTGAAAGGGGCTCCCGAGAGCAGCCAGGCAGTTTTCAACCCTTCCCCTAAGGCCTCACAGCTGTGACGGGCGGAAAGTCCCTGACTCCAGCCAGCCTCAGCACGCCTCCTCGGCGCGGGCAAGAAGGGCACCTCTCAGGGCACTGTCTCCTTCCTCCCAGGGACAGAGGAGGCCAAGCTAGAGGGCACGTCTCGCTGAGAAACCATCCCTCCCTCCTTCCCCCGCGCAGTCCCAGGCAACGCGCCTCCCCACTCACTCGATTTTCCTAGGCCTCGAGGAGCACGCCTTGGAGATTTGAACAGCGCTTTCCAAGGCGTGAACGCTTTCGTCGGGCAGCTTCTCTCCAGGGAGTCCAAACACGCACAGGAACGTGCAGCCCTGCCAAGGACAGCGGCAGCACAGCTTGGGACAGCGCCTACGGCAAACGGCTCATGCCGTGCGAGTCGAGCCGCTGCCGAGAGCAGCAGAGCTTCAGGGCAACCCCCAGCCAGAGGGTGCTGATCCCAGCGCCGAGGCAGAGCTGCTTCTCCTTTCCCCGCTGCTCAGTAGACCGAGAGAGCCACTGCCCTCTCGTTTGCTGCCCACACTTTTGCGGGGTGGGCTCCTCCCCCACACTCACTTTATCAAACATGGAGATTTTGTTGATCTCGCCCTTGTGAGGACGGATGATCTCCAGCATCATCACGCTGCTGTCCTGGATAGCCTTGCAGATCTGCGTTAAGTTGACATCGGCAGCAAACTGCAGCTTGACAAAGAGGCAGGTGACCGGCCGTAGCTCGGACAAGTAGTCCAGGGGCTGTCTGTCATCAATCTGGAAGACGAGAGCAGCACACCTTCAGCAGCCAGCTCTCCCCGAGAGCGGACTGCCCCCAGCAAACACCAAGCAAGAGCCCCCACGTGGGCAGCAGCACGCGCTCTCAGCGGAAGGAATAACTCCTCCCCTCGGGGCAAAATAAACACAGCTCCCGGCAGCTGTGGCCATACCTTCCTCAGAACAGATGCGGGGACGTACTTCCGCAGCAACTTCCCCAGAGCATGCCGAGGGGCCAGGGAAACAGCAGGCCTCAGGATGCCTAGGGAAGGAAAATCCAGGCGGTCACTGGCAGGCTGGCACTACGAGCCTGCCTAGGGAAAAGCAGTTGGAAAGCAGGGGCTGGCACTGGAACTCAGGGAGAGAAAGTCTCCTCCAGTTGCACATTTCTTCCTCCTGCAGGTGCTCAGCCAGAGCAGGCCCCTGGAAGCAGGGGGAAGCAGCGAGTGCCTCCGCTGAAGCGCACCAGGGCCAAAGGCACAAATGCTGACTGCAAGGGGGAGAGGGCAGAGGGCGTTCCTCGCTGGCCCCTGAACAAGCCCGCCCCCACCTTTCTGGGCAGCCACAGAACGTCATGAACACGGGCCTCACCTGACGCCTCAGGAGAACTGTAGTTCAGCTGGGCTCGGGTAAACTTGGAGAAGATGTCTTCGCGTTCCGACAGAGACATCCGTTCCATGCCTGTAACCTAAAGGCACACAGTACAAAAACGCGTCGAGGACAGCTCCAGGACCCACAGAGGACAGTACCCGTTGAGGCAAACTCTTCCAGCGCCTCCTGACCCCCTCTTCAAAGCCACCCAGCAGAATCCAGAGACAACCCTGAGACAAAACTGCTCCCCAGCAGCTACTGCTCCCCACCTACGGGAGCACCTCTACACCTAGAACTCCCTCCACGCGCGTCTCCTCGCCCTTCTCACACCTTCCTCCCTCACAGCCACGTCCACGCCCAGGCCCTCAGAATTGCTCCAGAGGCCGTCCCACCCACCTTCACAGCGCTTTGGCCTTTAAGTCTCTTGGTCTTGATCTGGTTCCGGTTACAGAGCTCCCAGCAGCTGGGTGACAGGATCACGTCACTTGCATTGGCAAGGTTTTGGGCCTGCCACACTTCACCCACGGCCTGGCCAAGGATCAGGAAGTGCTGCTGCTTTTTGTCTCCAACAGTCAGGAGGGACATATGCCCTGCAGAGATCCCTGGGGAGAGACAAGCACAACTGATGCAGAGAGCATTTTTACCTCCACAGCCCGCCACAGCTCAGCTCCTCCCAGGCCAACTTTGAAGCTCAGCCCTGGAGCCAGGCTCTTCCGCTCAACTGCTTCGAGCGCAGGCGTCCCACTTGATGGATTCAGGATCGATCGTGGCCGGGGAGGGGGTCCTAATCAGGGGCCCCACGCCGGCACGTTGGCCAGCCACCGGCTCACTTTGCATGCAGGCAGCTCGTGAACGCCTGCCTGAGAACGCGCAGCAGCCTAATCCAGCACTCCCCGTACCTATCTTCAGTCGGAGCTTCAGACCCACGTCCGTCTCACGGATCCTGTACTTCTCCTGGATTTGCTGGCTACACTGCAGCACCAGGCTGATGGTGTCTCTCAGCTGCGTGTGCTTTGCTCTCCACAGCACCAGCACAGCATCCCCTGGGGAAAGCGAGGGGACAGGGACGGCTCTCGTGACACCTGACGCTCCCTGACCTGCACCCACCGGCCGGGACAGCGGAAGCCAGCAGGCGTGCCAGGGAAAACGCGTTTGGGTGAAGGCATCCTCCTCAACTACAGCACCCTGGCCACAGGCACACCTCCCCCTCTGCCCCGCCAGCTACAACTGCAGCCACGCCGCCAGGGCCCGGGACGGCAGCTCCCCCTGGGCACCTGCGTGCCAGCAGAGCCACCCCTCGGGGCTCTGCCGGCTCGCGCCTCTGTCTCCCCTCTCCCCTCGCACTCGTCTGCAGCTGCAGCAGACAAGGCCACGTCTCTTTTACGCACACGTACCTGCAAACTTCAAGATGTCTCCACCAAAAGCCAGCAGCTCTGCAGACCAAAAAAAAAACACAAGAAGAGCTGCAGCTAGGCCTTCTTCAGGAAGGCCGCAGGACAAGCCGCTCTGCTCAGACAGCAGCACAAGAGCAGCGGTGCTTTGGGGGCACAACTTAGCAAACGGAGCAGCTACACTGCTCACAGGGACCACAGCCCTGGGACCTACGCTACTGTGCCCTGTGACAAGGCCCCAGGGAAGGCAACGCACACTTTGGTCAGCGCCCCCATCCCCAGCTCATTTGGGCACTAACACTGGCTAGATGCCCCCGCTCCCCCCTGCGCCCCAACACCAGCAAAATCTTCCTCCATCACTGAACAGCGGTCACTCCACAAGCCCAAGGGTGGGTGCTGAGAAAGCGGGCACCTCCTTAGTCTTTGTGGGGAGCAGAAAGCACCTGCCAGAAGAGCCCAGCTGCTCTCGGCGGCTCTCAGCCCCATAGGAACCCCCAGCCCGCGCAAGGAGGAGGCGGCGGCGGCAGCAGCAGCAGCAGCAGCAGCAGCAGGCTGCCCAGCACCTCCCTCTCGTCGTGCCCCAATCCCACACAGTCCTGCAGAACGGCACTTACCCTCCAAAATGTCACCCATGTAGCGATTGAGGGTTTGCGTTACCTCATCCGCACCCCGCTCTATGCTGATGCTCTGGCTGAATTTCTCTGTCAGAGCAGTGAAACCTGCAACAGGGACACACAGGCACAAAGAAATCAGGACGCGTCTACAGGGCCAAAGGACCTGGCACTTTCCACGTCGCTTTCAGCCAGCCAAGAGAACCACGCTCCGGGAGAACCCAGGCGCGCCCCTGACAGCAGCCACAGCCCTCTAATTCCACCCGCGCTTCTGAGCGCTCGCTGACGGGCGCCTTCCCCATGCTCACACCCACCCGTTACGCCTAGCTCCTGCACTTGGCTGCCACCCTCCAGCGCGTCCCCCGGCTGCCTCCCCTCTTGCCTACAGCCAGGCAACACCCTGAGCTAGAAAGCCCACGAGGCCTTGGCCAACTAACGCAGCACCTGGCCAGCCAGCTCCTCTGCGCAGCAGCTGCTCCTCCAAGTTTGCCCTGACAAAGACTAACAAGGGGGAGGCAAGGCAGCCAGGCCTCCTCTCCCAGGCCTCCATGAGCCAGAGCCTGGCCCACCTCACACCTCCCCAAAGCTCCAGAGAGAGCACTGCAGGCAACAGCGCGGGCCCAAGCTGCTGCTCCGGCAGCCTCAGGGCTCCCTAACGCACGCTGCTCGGAGCAGACGGCTGACCACAAGCAGGCCGCAGGGCTGCTGCCAGCAAAGACCACCCCCGGGCTGTGACCTCAGCTACGTCCGAGCGCTACTTCCCCAAAGCGGAAGACCTCAGCGGCAAACGACATCTCCTTTGACCCCTTCTCTACCACAGGCGGGACGACCAGGGCTCCAAAAGGCCCGCTAAGTCCCAGCGGCTCGGGTCGGGGACTCCTCCTCAGTGCCCGCCCTTCATAACGCTTTGACCCACCTGACACATCAGCAAAGAGCAGCACTCCATGGAAGTTCTGAACGCAACGGTTCTCCTGCTTCAAGTCCTCAGACAAAAGCAGGTCGGGGACGTAAGCAGCTACTTCCCCCAGTTCTGAGCAGTGCTTTGACCTTCGCTCCCAGGCACAAGACATCGTCAGCGCCCTGGGGTACCTGCGGTACCTCAGTACGAGACGACCCACCGTGCCCACCAGGGAGGACGACCAGACACCACTGCACAGCGTTGCGCACTGGCCTTTGGGAGGCGCGGCTGGCCCTCTGTCACCAAGGGGCCGGGGGAGGTCACAGTCGGCTCACAGTGACATCGTCCGCGTGTCATCATTTACCTGTCCACTGTCGCCTACGCTGATCCGGCTAACAGTGACAGCCTCGGCAAGGCACCGCTTACCCAGCAACTGCCGGGAAGCTGCCCCCCGCTCCCTCCCTACGCCGAGCCGGTTGCTCAGAGGTGGCTAGCGCGACGCAGTTGTCTCCCGTACAGAGCTGAAGGAGGCTCGCACAGCGACTGACCTCCACCCGTGGCCGAAACAGCAGCTGCTTCCCACGTTCCCAAGCGCAAAGGGCCTAACAGACGTGCTGACAGCCAGCAGCCCAGGCTTCCCCAAAAGCACGGCCACTGCAGCACGCAGCTGGGCGTTTCCGGGGCTGCTCGGAGGACTTGTATTTCTTTGCAAAAAGAAGTCGGGCTTTTCCGGGGGGGAAGCGGGGGACACAGCCAACCTCCATCCACACGGCTCCTGGGGGAGGCCGGGAGGAGATGGACAGGGCTGGGCCAGGACCACGGCGCACCGACGTATCAGAGAGGGCAAGACAAAGTCCAAAGCCGCAGCAGGAGGCAGCTCCAGGTCCCTGCTCCGAGTGAGAACGCTGTTGTAAACCTTGCATGCCCCAGGGAAACAGAGCCACGCTGGGCACCCTGGCTCACGCACGGCCCTCTGCCTCCAGGCAGGCAAAGGCAGCTCCCCGTCCACCTTAGCCGCTGCCCCGAGCCACACAACTGCTGCCACCAAAGCAGCAGCACTGAGGAGAGCCGGGCTCTACGGGGGACGAGGGCTAGCAGCCAAGGCCGCGCTCCGCGCGCGCCAAAGCTGCCCTTCTCCCCAGTCGCTCAGAGGAGCAGCTGCACGAGTTGGCGTGCCTGCCACACGGTGACACTCAGCGGCTGCTTGCCCAGGCAGCCTCCAGTGTCCCTCTCGGACTGTGCCTCTCCCTCAGGCAATGGCCAGGCGAGGGAGCACCAGCCCCTCCCAGGCCTGGGGGACCAGGTGCTTTAGACAAGCCTGTGCCCTTGCGCTGCTGACCTCAAACAGCAGAGCACTTGACAGCAGAAACCAGCCTGCCTTCTTTCCTGCTGCCTCAGCACTCAGAGAGAGGCTACCAAGATGGTCTCTCTTCTTGCCTCCAGAAGGCTCCCCCTGCTGCCTCGGGGCCCACCAAAGTCTCCCAAGCAAGCACAAGTCACTTGCACCCAACACACACAACTGCAACCTGCTGGCGACAGCCAGGCACACACACCGAGCCAGGCCCAGGTTCGGAACGCTGCTTGCCAGCCCAGCTCACACGCTTCCTCCTTCCTCCTTCCCACGAGGCAGGCAAAGCGGTCACCCGTACGGGAGACTGACGATGCAGGCCGACCGAGCAGGCTTGCTCTGCCTCCTCAGGAAGAGCGCGCAGCAGCGTGACGACGCCTAGGCCAACGCTCTCTCTTGCCAGTGAGCAGCAAGGGCTGGCTGCTCCCCAAGGCAAGCTCAGCTGGGAGCTGGGCCGACCCCAGCACAAGCAGCGCCCTCGCCCACAGGGGCATCCCTCTTGGCTACATCTATATGCACACACGTACATCCATTCTCCACTAAGGAGCTCTCATCCGCATCAACCAGAGAGGGCAACAGGATGAGGCCGCTAGTGCTGTTGACTTTTCTGACTAGGGAACACTTCAAACCAGTCCCGCTTCCAGAAAAACACCCTCCCACCCTCCCCACCTCAGCAACCACTTGGCCCTACACCAGGGCCAAGCTCCTCCTGCAGCCGGCTCAAGCGCTTACACAGCGCCACAGGGAACTGCACTAGGGCGAGGGGGAGAGAATTTCTTGCACTGCTTTACAGCCCTCGACTCTTGTGAGCACTAACAACGGGGGTGGTGGCTTCCCCGCCGCCTAGCTTTCCCAATAAACCACAGGCCAGAGACTCTCGTGGCACGCCTTCAGCGTCCTCTTGCTGTGGTCTGTGACTCCATACAGAACGCTGAGATGATGGCAGTGTTTCTTTATTTAACCCCTGGAAGAGCATCCTCGCTCGGCCGTGCTGGCAGCTTCAGCAGGTACCTGCAGCTACAGACTTCAGGCTTTGCTTGCTTCAGCTGGGGAAAACGTGGCGCTGTCTCCAGCCACAAGTCTCCCACGGGGCCCTTGCCAGTGAACCACCGCTCCTGAGGAAAACAAAAGCCCAAGTGAGAGCCGCGAAGAACAGGAGGTCCCCAGAGCCACAGGCGCGGTCCGGGAAGGCAAGCGAGGCCTCTCGCAGTAGCTTCTTCCACCCATCACCCAATTTGCCGTGCTGCAAAAGCCTATCAGGGAGGGCAAGGAGAGGGAACGCAAAGGAAACCTCCTCCAGCCAGGTTCAGGCTGGCTCCCAGAGCTGGCTCAAGGGAGAGGCAGAGATTCCACTCCACCGCTCCTCAGCCCAGCAGAGATGCTGGGAAGGAGCGGCATGCTGCAGCGCCTGCTGCTCCCTCGCGTGTCCTTCCAGCCCCTCCTGAGGGAAGGGCATCGCAGCTGCCACTGCCCTCCTGCTGAGGAGGGCTAGCAGCCCCTACCAGCTCGCCAAGGACTTTCGGCACACGCTCCTGAAGCTCGCTGGGGGCTTTCCCTACGTGGACCTGCCGGAGTACAGTCCGCGCCACCTTCTCCTAGGGCATGCCAAACCTCTGCCCAGGGAGCAACTCAGAGGCAAAGAGGATCCACTTACAGCGCTCATCTCCAGCCAAGTCTTCTCCAGGAGGTTGCCATTCGCCTCACAGGCTTGGAGGCCCTGCCTGAGGCACAACAGGCTCTGGTCTTTGTTACCCAGCATGCAGAAAACGTACGCTTTCAGATGGTAGGCTCTGGGGTAGAAGACGGGGCTTGTAGAGCACCGAGCAAAAACCTCTTCCACAAGCTACCGAGAGAACAACGGAGAGGCACGTCAGCAGAAGTCATCGAGCTGGGCGATGGCTCGGCACTGAGGACCGCACCTATTCCCCAAAGGGGAAAGCAGCCGCAAAGGCACAAGGAGCACGCAGCTAGCAAGGCTGAGATACCACACAAGTCTCTCCCGAGCCATAAGCCCTCACATGCAGCAGGCGTTTCAGCAGGGCTCACTAGCTAGCTCATGGCTGTGCAAGTCTCTTCTCCTGTCTTGCAGACCATTCCCATCCCCACAAGGGAATCCTCACGTGCCCAGGAAGACCCCCCGTCACCTCACTGCCTTCTCTACCACCTCTTGCTGCCGCCCCATGGGGGAGCAGCCTCTTGCCATGTTCCTCTCTAACCCACTACCACACTCTGCCTCTAGCCTGGCTCCATCCCAGCGCGGCTGCTTTGCCCTGGCCTTGCCAATCCACTGCTGCTCGCAACACAGCTTTCCCTAGAGGCCCCTCACAGCGTGCACACCCCCCTCCTCCTCTTCCCTCACCCTTAGAGCCCTGCTGCGGCTCTCCCGGGCCCTCGCCGAGCTGCGCTCAATGTCGTTCCGCAGCACCAGCGTGTAGCACTCCAGGAGCCGGCTGCATGCTTGGGTGGCCAAAACGGAGGCGTCAGCTCTCTTCAGCAGCCTCTTGGCCTTTTCAAAGGGCTTCTGGAACTCGGCCCACTGCCCAAGCCTTCCAAACCTACACCGTCCAGAGAGAAACACACACACACACACACACACACGTTTTGTAGAGTACTTGATCAAGTACTCTACACCCCAGCGACGGCCGCCTTGTTGGACAGGGCACGGGGGACACGACAGGCCCAGAGCTCCCACCTCCCCTGCCAGAACCACTGCCTGGGCCTCTCGCCAGTCTAAGCACCTCTGTAACTTACCAAAGAGCCAGGGACGAATACAGTCCAAGCAGGATGCTGTTGTGCGAGCTGAGGATGTGGTTTGCTTCGTTCTGCTCAACGAAGCTCCTGCACTCTTCAAATGACTTGTACTCCCAGCCTGTAATACAAATGCATCGCAGAGAAGCAGTGCCGCCCTCCGCTGCCTTGTTTTCCCTCGGGCATTCGTAGCAGGACAAAGCTCAAGCACAGCTGGAGAATTTCTGGGCAGGTAAACCACTCAGAGAGCAAGCAAAACCAAACAGGAACAAGGCAAGGGCTGGAGTTCTAGCCTAGCTCCTCAGGGCTAGTCAAGCGCCACACAAATATCTATTCCCTTTTCTTCAGCAGCTTTCGAGCGCTGACAGACACACGCTGCCATTGACCAGCAAGCGACAGCCACTCCATAGCGTAGGCTGTTAGATGCCTCCTGGTCAGGCACATCCCCCAGCACTGCTAGGCCCGCCTCCCCAGGAGCCAGAGCAGAGCGAGCCTGGGAAGAGGTTTCAGAAAGGGGAATCTCAAAACACGGGAAGCAAAGAGGGAAATTGCCAGCATTTTGAAATCACTCTGGGATCACCTGTAGAACATGCAAACAAAGACAGGGGAGGCAGGAAAGACAGACAAAGACACACCCAGAGCCAAAGAGCCCGGGACTCGGCCCAGGAAGTGAAAGCGTGGCTGGAGGCTCTGGCGTCCGTGTTGTAGCAGGAGAAAAAGCATCTTTGCAAGCCTCCTGGCTCTCTGGGGCCCTCCTCACTGAGCACTTACCAGCGTAAAGCAACAGGTCTAAGCAGCAGGAGAAGAAGTATGCCTGCCCAATGATGCTGTGCTCTGCAGCCACCTGCTTCTCGAGCCTGCGCAGCACTTCCTCACATTCTGGGTACCTGCGGAGGAACACAGCGAGCCTCCATGGAGCCTCTCCGCGGGGTGGGATCCCAGTCACCACCTCCGGACGCTCCCCGCTCCCCTTCCCATCATCCCGCTCTCCCTGCGCTGCTCTTTCTGGCATCGCCATCAGAGGTTCTCCATCAGACAGTTGTTCATCTTTTGGCAACAAGTCTCCGGAGAAAGGCCTCAGGGACCCCGGCCCAAACGGCAAGCCCCGGAGCAAAACTCAGGCATCCTTCCCATGCAAGCCAGTGCTTTCCCATTGGCCCAGCAGCAGAGCTACTCACCTTTCCATCAAAGTCTTTGTCAGGAAAAGCAGGCCAAAGAGCACGCACAGCTCCCCACTGCCCTCCGCACTCGCCCACATGACGCGTTTGCTTCGGAAACTGCTCCTCTCGAGACCTCCCCCTGGACGACTGCCGTCTCGGGCACCGGTGCCGCGTGGCATGGAAAGGCCCGCGTCCACCCAACCAAACATGGCTAGCGCCCCCAACACAACGAGCGCCTCCCTGCGCTAGGCTCGCTCCTAAACCAGGCCTGGGAATTGCCTGCGGCAAGCGCTACCTGGCAAGGGCCAGAACCGAGCCAGCAACTGTTCCAGCAGTTTCACAGCACACACTCACGCTCCCCAACAGCCAGCCACGGTCCTTGGCATTGTTTAATTTACCAGCGTCCATACAGCCAGCGAGTATCCAATAAGAAACCAAGCAGCCCTCTTTGCTGCGCGCAGAGAATGACACAAGAAGGATCTCAGGTGGCCCCCCGACCCTGCGCAACCAGCAGTCTGTCCCGCAGCAGCATTACCTCATCTGCAGAAAGAGCGCCGCAAAGAGCGTGGCGAGAACCTCGCAGTCCAGGTCGGGCTTCTCCAGCTCCATCCACAGGCTCTTGGCGCGATAGCCTGCCAAGAAAACAAGCAGGCTCGCACAGGCTCCCTCTGCGGAGATGCCTTCTCGCAGGCAGCGGGGGCAGTACGTACCTACGTCGACAGAGAGGGGCAGATTCCCCAGGCTGAGGTTCAGATGGCTCAGGGCCTGGGCAAATTTGGCGGCCTTTAATACCCCTCCTCCAAAGAGCTCGACGTCAGAGCTAAGCTGGATGGCCGCCCGCCCGTACTGCAGCCACTCTTCCTGGCAGCCCAGGTCCTGGCAGCACCGCGCATATTCCATGTAGGACAACAGGATCTAAAACGGTCCAGACAGGAGACTGTACAAGACTGAATGTCGCCAGGGTGATTCTCTGGCCTAGACGGCTCAGGGCAGAAACCCAACGGCCAGGTTCTCTCTTCTCTTCTGCTCTCAGGGCTCTCACCCCTACGACAAACGGTTCTTAGGACTGCCGCTGCTAACTGCGGCCGTGGCGAGACGAGGGCCCCAGCGGGGTGCTGCCTTAAAGCCACAACCAGCCCAACGCTTACAACGGTGAAACAAACGCCATGAGAGCGACTACCAGGAAGAAGAGCAACGCACGTCTGCTGGAAGTTTGTAAAGCAAAGTTCAGGGACGGGTACCACTCCGTCGCGTTTGGCCTCTTCTTGCCGCCCCGGGCAGACCCTGCTGGTACTCTAGGCGGGCCAGGGGAAAGGAGCTATGTCAGAAACGCGTCTGCTGCCGCAGAGAGGAGGCACTCACGTGACTCGCATCCTCAGACTCCTCGGCCGTGTTGACCTTCATGAGCGCTGCCAGGCGCGACAGCCTCCGGCCGCTGGAAGTGCCCTCCAGGCTGAAGAGCTGCCGCAGCAAGGAAAGGCAGTGGCTCTGCCGGAACAGCCAGGGCAGCCTCTCCCTCCTGCCACACAAGAGAAACCGCTGGGCCACAGCCACTAGCTACACAGTGCCAGGTCAGGCAGGGCCAGGGGAAGCAGGGCGACAGAGGAGGCAGCTGCACCTGCTCCCAGCAGGGCGGCAGCTGATGCAGGCCGGGCTGCAGGCATGGAAGCGGCAGAGCCAAGAAGCACCACCGGGGAAAGATCGCTGCTAGCGAGAACGGGTTGGCACTACAGCCCAGGGAGGGCGAAGCAAAGCCGGGCACCGCGAGGGAAAGGCTTGTTCTACGGCAGCCTTGCACCTGGCTGCAACCCCCGAGCTTCCTCATTCTCACACCTCCCCTCCACTTACCCCTCCATGCCCACGTCCTGCTCCTCCCTGCCGGCTCCCTTTCCTCTGCAGCCTGTGCTCCCTGGGAACATCTCTCTGCTCTCACCCCCACCATCCCCCACAAGGCAACACGTGCCCGCTCCCCCCACCCAGGAGCCTCCAGGTCCCTCAGCAGCTTTCCCCATGCTAACACCTATGCTCAGGGAAAGTCTGGGCTTAAGCCGAGGCAGGTGTGGGCCTAGGTGCCCGGCACCACGCAGCAAACGCCTCTTCCTTCCCTTCTCTTTCCCTTCGGCTTCTTACCCTGCCTCTTGATGAAGGGAGGACTCTTTGTTCTTCCTGTGGGAGGCACGCTCTGACTTCTCCAGCAGAAACTGGAAGACGACGCCAGCTGAGGTGAGGGGCAATTTTCTCTTCAGCAGGCTCAATGCCTTCCTGAGCGTCTTCTTTGCCAGCTCCACGCAGCCCATGTTGTAGCAGACCTGCACAGGAGAAGGCTTCTTCAGACAGTCCCAAAGGGCTCTGACTGAGCACGCACCACATTTCAAGGCTCTGCCTGAACCGAGGCCGAGGCCGAGGGCCTCGACCGCTTTTGGCCGGAGGCTGAAGCGCTCACAGGAAAGGCTGCTGGTAGCGGCCGTGCCTCCAAATGCCAGGCCTATCGCCGCTGCCGCCACCCCCCAACAAAGGCGTCCAACTCCACCCACCAGCAGAGCCCTCAGAACCTCCCTGGCACTTTACCTCCCCTTTCAGGCTCAGGAAGGTGGCTTCTTCAAAGCAGGCAAGCACATCGGCTTTCTCAGCCGCTGAGCTCCTCACGACCTCTGCTTTCTTCAGGTTCATAAAGGCCTTGGAACAAGCACACGGAGAGCAGGTGAGCGTCGGTGCAGAGCCTGCATCCAGCCCCATCGTTCCCAGTTGCCTCCAGCAGCTCTCTGAGGAGGGCACGCATCTGCCCCTGGCGATGCCCACCCTAACACAGCCCACGGGCACGAGTGCTCCTTCGCACCACCTCCTGGCGCGTGCGCCTTGTGCAAAGGTCCTGCTTCTCTGCCCCGCCTCCCTTGCCCCAGGAGAGGCAAACGGGGGGGAGAAGCCTGGCTCTGACGCCAGCGGTTCAGCCCCAAGTCCCCACAGAGGCACGTCCTAGTGCAATGGCAAAATCGGCTTGCCCAGGACAAGGCAACTGAGAGGCCTCCTTGTGCAGTGGGCTCCGGCAAGCAGGGCGACTCACCAGGTAGTTGTCGGAGACGTGCAAGTAGGCAGCCGCGCACTCCAGCAGGTAATAAAGGGCTCTGCCATCGTTGCCCATTGCCATGTGGTGGTGAGCCAGCGGCACAAGCACCAAATCCACAATGGCCCTGCATTCACAGGCACACGCGGCACCGGGCGTCCCTTTGGCCTTGCTGGGCACCGTAGGTACGCGTTCCGTCCTGGCCAGAAACTGCTCTGCCGCTCTACTCAGAGACAAAGATCACGCAGAAAGACGACGCACGCTAGCATCACCTATACCGCTCCGTCTGCCTAGACTAACAGCATATTCTAGCGCAGCACAAGCAAGGCCCTGTGCACACGCGCGTCATACGGGAGCGCTGGGTTTCACAGCCTTCCCAGGCGTGCAGAGGGCTGGCTGCTTATTCTTTCAGCCCCCCGCATTCACAACCACAGTTTCCCAGCAGCGTTCCACATTACAGTTGACACGGGCGACCCCCGAGTGGCCTGGCTCCCCCCATCCTTGCTCCGTCTTCCCCCTGTGCTCCTCCCTCCCTTCCGCTCTTGCCTTCCCTCCTCGCTCGAGAGCTGTGGCTCTGCCCTGACTGCAAGCCAGTACCACTCACTAACACAGCGCTTGGGCGCAGGATTCGTTTTCTTCCACTGCAGCAACGTCAACCCGCGCGCGCTGAGCAGTCTTCTCGCGCGCCGTAGCCCCAGAGCCCAAGGCGAGCGGGGCCAGGCAGGGCAAAACGGGGGCGAGGAGCAACATCGCCCCTTTCAAGCCCTAGCAAACTATTCCTTTGGCTTTAGCGGTAACAAGATCCACGAGCACGCGATGCTGTTGGTGCCTTTGCTGACCCTGCTCTGGAGCAACGCTGCTCTTGGCCACAGGGAGGAAGTCAAGCAGGCCTTTCTGCCACCTTCCAGCAGCCCCCCTGCTCCCGCTGGCTGCTTTGCCCCTGCACACCTCGCAACATTGCTCTCCTACAGCTAGGAAGGCAGGGCTGGCTCCGCCCTAACGTGACCATCGTCACCCTGATCCCACTGGCTTCCTCCAAGAGGCTCATCTCCAGGGCCACCCCATCCCAGCTCCCACCCAACAGGCCAGCTCTTTCCTGAGCTAGAGTCACAGCCAGCAGGCACAACTGCAAACTCCACTTGCCCCCTCTGCAGACCCTGAGCCCGCTGACTTCCCAACGTAACCAAAACCTACTCTCCTCACCGAAAAGTCTCCTCCAAGAAGCTCTTCTCTTTCTGCAGGGCTTTTGCAGTACCTGGAAACAAAGCACGAGTTAAACGCTTCCTCACCTCACACGCGGGAAGAGCTGCATCTTGCCATGCTCCATCCGAAAGGGGAGGAGAGCAGAGTCAAAGGGACTGACGGCAGCTCTCTTCCTGGCCTCTTCCCCCGAGAGCTGCCTTCCCGGCAGGGCTGTTACGTTTTGGGCAAGCGTAGCACACCCACCAGGAAAGGCGCCTCAGCCTGCGGGGCCGGGGGGTGCACCGCAAGGCTCTTGTCACTGCAAGGACATGGGCTGCTCTCCGGTCATTCCAGGGAAACGCAGGAGGGCGTTCCGGGGCACAGAGGCTCTACGCTGTGCCCACAGCATGGCTCTGCTGGTGCAGCTGGCCTCAGTGGAGGACTAAGCTAGTCTCAGGGAAGCCTCTCCCCTCTGCTGACAGCATCCCTAGGCTTCAGCAAAACGCTTCTGCGGACGGCGCTTGAGACAGAGCAGCGCTTCCATTAATTGCGCAAGCACAGTGCGGAGGGCCCAGGCTCCAAAGCACGGCAGCTAGCATACCCGGAGTGGCACGGAGCTCATCCCTCTTCAACTCCTCCTTTCTGAGCAGGGAGGCCTCCCAGCTGGACGAGCAGCGTTCGCTGGCACGGTCGTCGCAGCTCTCTGCCTCCCGGGCGCTGCCGAGGGCCAAGCGGTGGAAGGCCACAAAGTCCCCTCCGCCGCAGCACTGGCACTTGTGCGCTTGCCTCTCCAGGAAGGCCGCGCACTTGCGGTGCATGGCCACCCTCTGTCCCTTGGGCCACAGCTCGTAGGCAGCCTCCCGCAGCAGTGGGGCGCAGAAGGTCAGGACGCCAGACTGCAGCCTCGCGGTCTTCTCGGTCTCGCCCAAGCACCGCTTCTGGGCACCTGAAAGGCAACGGGGCTTCACATCAGCCACAGCTGGGGCCACAGCCGGGGGACGAAAGACAGGCCTTGGCGTGGATCCTTGGCAGGAAACCAGCGCTCCTGCACTCGGAGCCTCGCAGCGCTAGGGTGAAAGGGACCCGTTTGCCTTGCCGACACCAGCACAGCCTGCGCAACAGGCTACTGCCCTGCGCTCTCCCTCCCAACGCACAGCCTTCAGCTGCACTCCCGCAAGCAGCTGCCGAGGCTGCTGGCAGCAGAAGCAAGGCCGGCCATTTGGCCCATTACACACCACCGGAGGGGGCAGTGCAGCGTGCCCTGGCGAGCCCCGCCAGGCACACAGCCGGGAGCAGCAGGAGCCTACCACGCTCCCGGGGGCGCATTATCACCACTTACCGCTCTCTTCCTCCAGAGAGGTGGCGGGCCCCTTGGTGGGAACACTGCTGCCTTCTGGCACCTTCCCAGCATTCAGCCACTTCAAGATGTTGCCTCTCACCAGGACATTCAACGCCTTGTTCATCTTGGTCCTGGTCCACCTGGGAAGGAGGCGTAACAGCAGCTCGGTGGTAAACGTCGGCCCGATGACGGCTGCGCACTTCAAGACCATCCGCTCCGAGGGCTTCATGCTGTCCACCTCAGCCAGCGCAATCCCTGTCAAAAACAAGCCACAGCTCTCTCTCTTGCCCCCTCCCAAGCCTGAGGCTGCCGAGGCTGCCTTAGCTTCCCCACACCAGACGCTACATTTGTAGCCTTCTTTCCTAGGGACCAAACCCCTTGGGCAGTCGCAACCCAGGGCACACAGACACCCAGCCTCTCTCTAGCCCATGCCCCGGGAAAGAACCTCCGTGCAGCCGCCAGCCGCCGCAGCGGGGCTCGGCCCCTCACCTTTCAAGGTGGAGGGAAGCACGATGCTCTGCAGGTTCACGTCAGGTCTGATGGTGCACACCCTGCGCTCCTTCCCCGCGCTGGAGCTCCAGGAGGCTGCGGCAGGGGAAGCCTCCGTTACAGAAGCTGAGCGGAGCAAGAGAGCAGCGTAAAGCGATTTTCAAAGGGAGACGATTCAGGCCGTCACCTCCTGCTTGCCCTCCATCTTCCACCCTTTAGCATTCATCCCCCCCCGGGCAGGTCTTACAGCAGCTGGGCCCTGCGCTCCGTGGCAGCATAAATCCACCGCGCGGCTGCACCCAAGGAACACTGCAGCCACGCCACTCTCCGCCCTGCTCCACAATAACCGCCCCCGTTCATGCTGCCTCCAGACAATACCAGGGCTTAGCTCAGTGCCAGGGAGCGTCTCTTCCCCTCCTTTGCAATTTTCTGCCCCGTCCGCATTGCTTCGCCCCACAAAGCCACCCAAACTCCCCAGCCTGTGCTTAGGCTAGCCCAGCAGCAAGGCATGCAGGAGCCCACGCCTGAGCCAGGCCAAGGCCTCTACTGCTGCAACACCAGCCTGGGCCAACTTCACAGGGGAAGCCCAGGGCAACAACGCGCTCTGGAAGATGCGCCACAGCAACCAGGCCGTCAGCCACAACGGCGCTTACTGAAGAGGCTCTCCCACTTGTCCTCCATTTTCTCGCCCTTCCGCAGCAGGTGGAACAAGAGCATGTCGTGGCGCTTAAGGTCGCTCAGCAGTTCCTCGCAGTAATATGGGATCCCGTAGCTTCTCTGCATCAGGAACCTGGAAAGGAGCAGATCCAGCAGGGACTGACACAGGCAAAGCAAGGTGGGACACGTTTCAGACCAGCCTCTTTGCCACAGCTACACCTCCCTTTTGAACAGGCCAGCACTCCCACTGCCTTTGGCATCTGAGCTGCCCGGAAGATACAGCGGTTGCTGGAACGCGCAGGAAAAGAGTCGCGCGCAGTGCCCAAGGCACAGAGCTGCAAGCCTCGTCTCTCCTGGCCCCAACAGCCTAGATGCTCTCCGGCACCAGTGAGAGCCTCGGCCCCAGCAACAAATCGCCCCCCACTGCCCCACCACGTTCGTTCCCTCCTGCCCTCTGCAGCGGGTCAACCCCTCGCAAAGAGCTCCGAGGCCCCGCCTGGGACTTACGTCTCTAGGGCCCTGGGCACGCTGACAACTCCCAGCTCCCGGCAGGCTTTCTGCACAACAGCTGAAGCTTTCAGCTCTCCCAGATGAACGTGGGTCGTTTGCTGCAACTTCATGATGTCTGCTGCAGCTTCGCAGAGCCTCTGTCTTCCGTAGCGAGCAGGAGCAAAGCCCATGACCACAAAGAGCGGGACATCTCTGAGCACATGCGACATAACAGCCCAGGAGGCAGAGTCGATGTAGTGTGCGTTGTCGATGACAAACAGGACAAGCTCGTCTTCAACGATCTGAAACAAGCACGTTGGTCTGGGTGGATTCTGAGGGATTCTCAAGCATCTTCCACAGGACAGACTTTGGCCGGCCTCTCCCCACACAGAGGACGCGCAGAAGTCGCTCTCCTCTCCCCAGCTACCTCTTCGTTCGGAATCTCACCCGCTCTTCCGTGCTCCGAGACTCTTAAGGTCCCTCGGGCACGGTGGCACGGAAAGACACCGTTCCTCCTCCTCCGGAGCACATGCCCTCCAACTTCACAGGAGCAAAGTTATCAGGGGGCATGGCACGCGGAGTTTAGCCTCTGCAGGGCAATGACTCCGGTACACTGTCCTCCCACCAGCTCCCACCACTCTCCTGCAGAGCCCTCAGCCTGCGGCCTTGCTTTCCTTCTCTGACCCAGGATGGGGAGAACGGCTCACCTTCTGTAGCAGTTTCTTGAAAACCAACCCCAATTCCGTTGTCCTTTGAGCGCCGCTCATCTTGGACACCTTCTCCGACAGGGGAAACTGGCCAGGAAAGCAGAGTCACAGAGAAACAGCCTTTCAGGGCGGTTCAGCACACCTGCCCACCACGCAAGTCCAAGCGAGCAAAACGCCTCTGCTGCCCTCAGCATCTTACCTCTCCCCCCACACAGTGGAGAGGAGACGCAGCGCGCACGTCACCGGGAGCCTACAACGGAGGCCCTCTGCTGAGGGTCTCTGGCAGAGCTCTTGCAGGGAGGCATGAGGGGGGGAGAAGAGCTTCTTCCCTCGCCGTGGCAATCGCGCGAGGGAGCAGGCTGCTCACGCACCAGTGAACTCAGCACCAGCTCATCGGCCCCCTCTCAAAGCCTCTCTGCAATGCCCTTTCCAGGCTGCTGAGCAAGACACCAGGAACTGCCTGCAGCAGCCTGGCACCTGCACTCACCCCTAACAAGGAGCCCCCTCGCCCCCCTCTTTGGACCCACAAACAGAAGCCCAGCCTGTGCTACCCTCCTGCTACTCCCACCACGGAGCTAAGCCCACTCCCCAGCACGGTGTCCCAACCACAACAGCCACAGGACGGCTCACAAGCAGGCCTTCGCCACGGCCACAGAGGCCTCTCGCTCTCACCTTAATGACGAAAGGCACATTGAGGAGGCAGTAGCTGCTCTCTTCCACCAGCCCTTGGAGCTTTTCCTGCAGGGCGAGCTCTCTGGCACTGCACGATTTACAGGCCTGCAGGCCCATGGCCACAGCCAGCACCATGTGCATGGCAGAGTAGACCTGCTTCAGGTTGAGCTCCAGCGCTTCCACAGCCACTACCCTGCCATGCAGAAGCAAAAGGCACTGAGATTCAGAGAGGGACCCAAGCAGCCGCAGGCTTCTCACACTAAGCTCTAGGGGAGAGGCGGAATCCAGGGCCACTTGGGTTTCTTCTCTTGGCTCCGCAGCTACGGCCAAAAGCCCTGACTGAGCTCGGGCTCTACTTTGCTTGGGGCCTGGCCCAAAGAAGGAAGCTCAACAGCAGTGGCTCCAGCAGCCACCTCTAGCTCCCTCAAGAGGCAGCAGGAGGGCACGCAGCTGCTCCTCAGCAGCAGCTCCTGCAGGCCTTGCAGGGATGCTGCAGTCCAAGGGCCACGCACCCGGGCAGAGGGCAGAGGGGCTCCAGTAGCCCACGGACATCAGCGGCTGGGCAGCGAAAGCGTTCCACAGCTCCCGGTCAGCAACACTCACCTGAGCCCAGCAGCCTGGCCTAAAGAGGCAAGCTCCGTAAGTAAATGGCTCTTTCCAGAGCCCGTCACGCCCTCAAACGCCATGATGTGGCTTGCTTTCCTATCCACATAGGCTTTCAAGTAACTTTCAAAGAGGGCAATCTCCTCCTCCCGACCTGGGAAGGCAAACAAGAAAGCGACCCGTTGCAGCGAGCTGAAAAGCAAACAGCCGTCGGCACCCTTCTCTCTCGCCGCCGCAGCGGGTCAGTCGGACCCAAGGAAATCTCCTCCCCGATCCCAACTACGGCCATCCCTTTAGCCCTGAGGCTGTGAGCAACTGCACACTGGAAAGGTCCCGCCACGCTAGCTATGCAGCACGGCAGGGAGCATCCGGCGCACGCCTCACCCTGCTTCCCACCTCTAGCTGCGGCCCAACCCCAAAGACAGGAACCAGCTAGGAGCCAAGGTATGCACCAAACCCTTAGGGCCACGCCAGGCAACGCCATCCCTCGCAAAAGCTTCTCCGTTCCCAGAGCGGAACTAACAGGTACCGACGGCAACAAATTGGCCTTCAGCAGACCAAGGCGTTCTCCACCTACCGAGCAACGGGGAAGAGCTGGGCCTCTCCTTCGTAACATCCATGCCAAACATGCTAGCGGAAGGAAGAGAAAAACAAAAGCCAATGAAGTAGGCAGAAGCTGGAGGACGTAGAGCCACGCGTGGAGCTGAGGGTGCGCTCCCGGGGACCCGCTCTTCTTTCGAGCCGGAGCGAATCCTGCCCACGCTCCCACTGGCCCAGCAGAGAGCGCAAACACCAAACGAGCACTAGCAAAGCTGCAGCCAGGAAGAAGCCCAACGGCCACAGTGGGACACCACACAGCATCAAGACTCGAGCGCCACAGGCCAAAGCCCAAGGAAGCGGAGACACGAGCAAGAAGCCAGGCAGTGCCGCTGGCTAGCACACTGCTGCACCCCGCAGGACAAGCCAAACAAGTCTCTGGTCCTGCCTACTGCTTCCCTGGCCTTTGCTCACAGGCAGCGCTTTCGAGAAGCGGGGCCCTGCAACAGCTGCTGTCAAGGCAAAGACGGGCAAGAAAAAACACTTCAAGCCACGACGTGCAACAGGACGACAAGGGTCACTTCTTGGGCCAAGGCGCCAAGCACCAGGCACCTTGGGCTCGAGTTTTTCTGAAGTTGCAAGGGGACGGCAACGTCAACGTTCCAAACGGCCTCCAAAGAGGATGCCAAACCCTGGCCCAGGGGAACACCTGAACTTTCACCAGGAGGCACTCAGGAACTGAGTCCTGGCCTGACCAAAAGCTTTCCGGGAGCGTCATGCTCGGAAGCAGCTGGGAGAAAACCTCCCTGGGGCAGAATTGCCACTGCGTTAGTCTTGCGCGCAATGGAGCAAGCACAGGGCAGAAAGCACAGCTGGAAGCCGTTTGGACCGGGGCTGCAAGGCCCCTCTGTGCCTACGGACACCTAAAAGCCTTCTCCACCCCTCCGGCATCACTCCCCGTCTCCTTACAGCAGGAGGCACCAGCGTAGGCAGGCCAAAAGCGTACCCGTGCTCTGCCTTTCCATCTTCTCAGCCCCAGCGATGGGAGGGGTGGGCGGGGGCCAGCTCTGCACAACTCCTCTTTGCGGACCAAGACTGGACCCTGTGTGCCACCCTGCCCCCAACCAGCCCGCTCAAACAGGACACTCACCACTTCGCCGACACCCCCAGGTATTGATACACGGGGCCAGGATCGACAACCCCCTTCATCTTTGCCTCCGGCAGCTCCTCGAAGCACCATCGGGGCAGCCTAGAGGCTGCGTACGTCGCTGCGTCACAGGACACCAGCCCAGGGTAGTGCTCCATCAGCCGGGCTGCCAGATTCACCTTCTGGCCAATGACTGCCGCAGAGAGAGAGCACGCATTCACGTACCTATGAAACCAACCCGCTCCACCCTTCACCGCCAACGGCTGCATCACCTCCAGCACAGGCAAGCCCCAAACCGTTGGCAGCACAACCAGCAGGAACAACAAGGCTCTGAGCCTGGTCCCCCGCACCGCAGCGGCGCCCGCTCTGCCTCCCTCATTCCCCACAGGACACAGGCCAAGGCCTCGTCCCAGCCCAGCACATACGGGCAACAGGGTGTTCCCTGCTGCTCTGCCTCTTCCTTTGACACGCTGCTCCGGCTGAACAGACCCAGCCCAGCCACCCGCTCCTCAGCCAAACACCTCGTACCTGTGTATTCGTGCCTCACGCGATGGCCTACGACTCCGCAGAACACCGTCCCGCTGGTAACCCCGACAGACACGGCCCTGACACACACGGAGAGCGACAGGCGTTCAGCAGCGCCCGCGCACAGGCCTGCCTGCCCACCTACCTTCACCCCTTCACCCGGCTCCCCTCGCACCACCTCCCGCCCTGGCAGGGCAGACCTCGGGGACCTGCAGAGCTCCGCAGCGTAACGCCCCCAGGTGAAAGGGGCTCCCGAGAGCAGCCAGGCAGTTTTCAACCCTTCCCCTAAGGCCTCACAGCTGTGACGGGCGGAAAGTCCCTGACTCCAGCCAGCCTCAGCACGCCTCCTCGGCGCGGGCAAGAAGGGCACCTCTCAGGGCACTGTCTCCTTCCTCCCAGGGACAGAGGAGGCCAAGCTAGAGGGCACGTCTCGCTGAGAAACCATCCCTCCCTCCTTCCCCCGCGCAGTCCCAGGCAACGCGCCTCCCCACTCACTCGATTTTCCTAGGCCTCGAGGAGCATGCCTTGGAGATTTGAACAGCGCTTTCCAAGGCGTGAACGCTTTCGTCGGGCAGCTTCTCTCCAGGGAGTCCAAACACGCACAGGAACGTGCAGCCCTGCCAAGGACAGCGGCAGCACAGCTTGGGACAGCGCCTACGGCAAACGGCTCATGCCGTGCGAGTCGAGCCGCTGCCGAGAGCAGCAGAGCTTCAGGGCAACCCCCAGCCAGAGGGTGCTGATCCCAGCGCCGAGGCAGAGCTGCTTCTCCTTTCCTCGCTGCTCAGTAGACCGAGAGAGCCACTGCCCTCTCGTTTGCTGCCCACACTTTTGCGGGGTGGGCTCCTCCCCCACACTCACTTTATCAAACATGGAGATTTTGTTGATCTCGCCCTTGTGAGGACGGATGATCTCCAGCATCATCACGCTGCTGTCCTGGATAGCCTTGCAGATCTGCGTTAAGTTGACATCGGCAGCAAACTGCAGCTTGACAAAGAGGCAGGTGACCGGCCGTAGCTCGGACAAGTAGTCCAGGGGCTGTCTGTCATCAATCTGGAAGACGAGAGCAGCACACCTTCAGCAGCCAGCTCTCCCCGAGAGCGGACTGCCCCCAGCAAACACCAAGCAAGAGCCCCCACGTGGGCAGCAGCACGCGCTCTCAGCGGAAGGAATAACTCCTCCCCTCGGGGCAAAATAAACACAGCTCCCGGCAGCTGTGGCCATACCTTCCTCAGAACAGATGCGGGGACGTACTTCCGCAGCAACTTCCCCAGAGCATGCCGAGGGGCCAGGGAAACAGCAGGCCTCAGGATGCCTAGGGAAGAAAAATCCAGGCGGTCACTGGCAGGCTGGCACTACGAGCCTGCCTAGGGAAAAGCAGTTGGAAAGCAGGGGCTGGCACTGGAACTCAGGGAGGGAAAGTCTCCTCCAGTTGCACATTTCTTCCTCCTGCAGGTGCTCAGCCAGAGCAGGCCCCTGGAAGCAGGGGGAAGCAGCGAGTGCCTCCGCTGAAGCGCACCAGGGCCAAAGGCACAAATGCTGACTGCAAGGGGGAGAGGGCAGAGGGCGTTCCTCGCTGGCCCCTGAACAAGCCCGCCCCCACCTTTCTGGGCAGCCACAGAACGTCATGAACACGGGCCTCACCTGACGCCTCAGGAGAACTGTAGTTCAGCTGGGCTCGGGTAAACTTGGAGAAGATGTCTTCGCGTTCCGACAGAGACATCCGTTCCATGCCTGTAACCTAAAGGCACACAGTACAAAAACGCGTCGAGGACAGCTCCAGGACCCACAGAGGACAGTACCCGTTGAGGCAAACTCTTCCAGCGCCTCCTGACGCCCTCTTCAAAGCCACCCAGCAGAATCCAGAGACAACCCTGAGACAAAACTGCTCCCCAGCAGCTACTGCTCCCCACCTACGGGAGCACCTCTACACCTAGAACTCCCTCCACGCGCGTCTCCTCGCCCTTCTCACACCTTCCTCCCTCACAGCCACGTCCACGCCCAGGCCCTCAGAATTGCTCCAGAGGCCGTCCCACCCACCTTCACAGCGCTTTGGCCTTTAAGTCTCTTGGTCTTGATCTGGTTCCGGTTACAGAGCTCCCAGCAGCTGGGTGACAGGATCACGTCACTTGCATTGGCAAGGTTTTGGGCCTGCCACACTTCACCCACGGCCTGGCCAAGGATCAGGAAGTGCTGCTGCTTTTTGTCTCCAACAGTCAGGAGGGACATATGCCCTGCAGAGATCCCTGGTGAGAGACAAGCACAACTGATGCAGAGAGCATTTTTACCTCCACAGCCCGCCACAGCTCAGCTCCTCCCAGGCCAACTTTGAAGCTCAGCCCTGGAGCCAGGCTCTTCCGCTCAACTGCTTCGAGCGCAGGCGTCCCACTTGATGGATTCAGGATCGATCGTGGCCGGGGAGGGGGTCCTAATCAGGGGCCCCACGCCGGCACGTTGGCCAGCCACCGGCTCACTTTGCATGCAGGCAGCTCGTGAACGCCTGCCTGAGAACGCGCAGCAGCCTAATCCAGCACTCCCCGTACCTATCTTCAGTCGGAGCTTCAGACCCACGTCCGTCTCACGGATCCTGTACTTCTCCTGGATTTGCTGGCTACACTGCAGCACCAGGCTGATGGTGTCTCTCAGCTGCGTGTGCTTTGCTCTCCACAGCACCAGCACAGCATCCCCTGGGGAAAGCGAGGGGACAGGGACGGCTCTCGTGACACCTGACGCTCCCTGACCTGCACCCACCGGCCGGGACAGCGGAAGCCAGCAGGCGTGCCAGGGAAAACGCGTTTGGGTGAAGGCATCCTCCTCAACTACAGCACCCTGGCCACAGGCACACCTCCCCCTCTGCCCCGCCAGCTACAACTGCAGCCACACCGCCAGGGCCCGGGACGGCAGCTCCCCCTGGGCACCTGCGTGCCAGCAGAGCCACCCCTCGGGGCTCTGCCGGCTCGCGCCTCTGTCTCCCCTCTCCCCTCGCACTCGTCTGCAGCTGCAGCAGACAAGGCCACGTCTCTTTTACGCACACGTACCTGCAAACTTCAAGATGTCTCCACCAAAAGCCAGCAGCTCTGCAGACCAAAAAAAAAACACAAGAAGAGCTGCAGCTAGGCCTTCTTCAGGAAGGCCGCAGGACAAGCCGCTCTGCTCAGACAGCAGCACAAGAGCAGCGGTGCTTTGGGGGCACAACTTAGCAAACGTAGCAGCTACACTGCTCACAGGGACCACAGCCCTGGGACCTACGCTACTGTGCCCTGTGACAAGGCCCCAGGGAAGGCAACGCACACTTTGGTCAGCGCCCCCATCCCCAGCTCATTTGGGCACTAACACTGGCTAGATGCCCCCGCTCCCCCCTGCGCCCCAACACCAGCAAAATCTTCCTCCATCACTGAACAGCGGTCACTCCACAAGCCCAAGGGTGGGTGCTGAGAAAGCGGGCACCTCCTTAGTCTTTGTGGGGAGCAGAAAGCACCTGCCAGAAGAGCCCAGCTGCTCTCGGCGGCTCTCAGCCCCATAGGAACCCCCAGCCCGCGCAAGGAGGAGGCGGCGGCGGCAGCAGCAGCAGCAGCAGCAGCAGCAGCAGCAGGCTGCCCAGCACCTCCCTCTCGTCGTGGCCCAATCCCACACAGTCCTGCAGAACGGCACTTACCCTCCAAAATGTCACCCATGTAGCGATTGAGGGTTTGCGTTACCTCATCCGCACCCCGCTCTATGCTGATGCTCTGGCTGAATTTCTCTGTCAGAGCAGTGAAACCTGCAACAGGGACACACAGGCACAAAGAAATCAGGACGCGTCTACAGGGCCAAAGGACCTGGCACTTTCCACGTCGCTTTCAGCCAGCCAAGAGAACCACGCTCCGGGAGAACCCAGGCGCGCCCCTGACAGCAGCCACAGCCCTCTAATTCCACCCGCGCTTCTGAGCGCTCGCTGACGGGCGCCTTCCCCATGCTCACACCCACCCGTTACGCCTAGCTCCTGCACTTGGCTGCCACCCTCCAGCGCGTCCCCCGGCTGCCTCCCCTCTTGCCTACAGCCAGGCAACACCCTGAGCTAGAAAGCCCACGAGGCCTTGGCCAACTAACGCAGCACCTGGCCAGCCAGCTCCTCTGCGCAGCAGCTGCTCCTCCAAGTTGGCCCTGACAAAGACTAACAAGGGGGAGGCAAGGCAGCCAGGCCTCCTCTCCCAGGCCTCCATGAGCCAGAGCCTGGCCCACCTCACACCTCCCCAAAGCTCCAGAGAGAGCACTGCAGGCAACAGCGCGGGCCCAAGCTGCTGCTCCGGCAGCCTCAGGGCTCCCTAACGCACGCTGCTCGGAGCAGACGGCTGACCACAAGCAGGCCGCAGGGCTGCTGCCAGCAAAGACCACCCCCGGGCTGTGACCTCAGCTACGTCCGAGCGCTACTTCCCCAAAGCGGAAGACCTCAGCGGCAAACGACATCTCCTTTGACCCCTTCTCTACCACAGGCGGGACGACCAGGGCTCCAAAAGGCCCGCTAAGTCCCAGCGGCTCGGGTCGGGGACTCCTCCTCAGTGCCCGCCCTTCATAACGCTTTGACCCACCTGACACATCAGCAAAGAGCAGCACTCCATGGAAGTTCTGAACGCAACGGTTCTCCTGCTTCAAGTCCTCAGACAAAAGCAGGTCGGGGACGTAAGCAGCTACTTCCCCCAGTTCTGAGCAGTGCTTTGACCTTCGCTCCCAGGCACAAGACATCGTCAGCGCCCTGGGGTACCTGCGGTACCTCAGTACAAGACGACCCACCGTGCCCACCAGGGAGGACGACCAGACACCACTGCACAGCGTTGCGCACTGGCCTTTGGGAGGCGCGGCTGGCCCTCTGTCACCAAGGGGCCGGGGGAGGTCACAGTCGGCTCACAGTGACATCGTCCGCGTGTCATCATTTACCTGTCCACTGTCGCCTACGCTGATCCGGCTAACAGTGACAGCCTCGGCAAGGCACCGCTTACCCAGCAACTGCCGGGAAGCTGCCCCCCGCTCCCTCCCTACGCCGAGCCGGTTGCTCAGAGGTGGCTAGCGCGACGCAGTTGTCTCCCGTACAGAGCTGAAGGAGGCTCGCACAGCGACTGACCTCCACCCGTGGCCGAAACAGCAGCTGCTTCCCACGTTCCCAAGCGCAAAGGGCCTAACAGACGTGCTGACAGCCAGCAGCCCAGGCTTCCCCAAAAGCACGGCCACTGCAGCACGCAGCTGGGCGTTTCCGGGGCTGCTCGGAGGACTTGTATTTCTTTGCAAAAAGAAGTGGGGCTTTCCCGGGGGGGCAGCGGGGGACACAGCCAACCTCCATCCACACGGCTCCTGGGGGAGGCCGGGAGGAGATGGACAGGGCTGGGCCAGGACCACGGCGCACCGACGTATCAGAGAGGGCAAGACAAAGTCCAAAGCCGCAGCAGGAGGCAGCTCCAGGTCCCTGCTCCGAGTGAGAACGCTGTTGTAAACCTTGCATGCCCCAGGGAAACAGAGCCACGCTGGGCACCCTGGCTCACGCACGGCCCTCTGCCTCCAGGCAGGCAAAGGCAGCTCCCCGTCCACCTTAGCCGCTGCCCCGAGCCACACAACTGCTGCCACCAAAGCAGCAGCACTGAGGAGAGCCGGGCTCTACGGGGGACGAGGGCTAGCAGCCAAGGCCGCGCTCCGCGCGCGCCAAAGCTGCCCTTCTCCCCAGTCGCTCAGAGGAGCAGCTGCACGAGTTGGCGTGCCTGCCACACGGTGACACTCAGCGGCTGCTTGCCCAGGCAGCCTCCAGTGTCCCTCTCGGACTGTGCCTCTCCCTCAGGCAATGGCCAGGCGAGGGAGCACCAGCCCCTCCCAGGCCTGGGGGACCAGGTGCTTTAGACAAGCCTGTGCCCTTGCGCTGCTGACCTCAAACAGCAGAGCACTTGACAGCAGAAACCAGCCTGCCTTCTTTCCTGCTGCCTCAGCACTCAGAGAGAGGCTACCAAGATGGTCTCTCTTCTTGCCTCCAGAAGGCTCCCCCTGCTGCCTCGGGGCCCACCAAAGTCTCCCAAGCAAGCACAAGTCACTTGCACCCAACACACACAACTGCAACCTGCTGGCGACAGCCAGGCACACACACCGAGCCAGGCCCAGGTTCGGAACGCTGCTTGCCAGCCCAGCTCACACGCTTCCTCCTTCCTCCTTCCCACGAGGCAGGCAAAGCGGTCACCCGTACGGGAGACTGACGATGCAGGCCGACCGAGCAGGCTTGCTCTGCCTCCTCAGGAAGAGCGCGCAGCAGCGTGACGACGCCTAGGCCAACGCTCTCTCTTGCCAGTGAGCAGCAAGGGCTGGCTGCTCCCCAAGGCAAGCTCAGCTGGGAGCTGGGCCGACCCCAGCACAAGCAGCGCCCTCGCCCACAGGGGCATCCCTCTTGGCTACATCTATATGCACACACGTACATCCATTCTCCACTAAGGAGCTCTCATCCGCATCAACCAGAGAGGGCAACAGGATGAGGCCGCTAGTGCTGTTGACTTTTCTGACTAGGGAACACTTCAAACCAGTCCCGCTTCCAGAAAAACACCCTCCCACCCTCCCCACCTCAGCAACCACTTGGCCCTACACCAGGGCCAAGCTCCTCCTGCAGCCGGCTCAAGCGCTTACACAGCGCCACAGGCAACTGCACTAGGGCGAGGGGGAGAGAATTTCTTGCACTGCTTTACAGCCCTCGACTCTTGTGAGCACTAACAACGGGGGTGGTGGCTTCCCCGCCGCCTAGCTTTCCCAATAAACCACAGGCCAGAGACTCTCGTGGCACGCCTTCAGCGTCCTCTTGCTGTGGTCTGTGACTCCATACAGAACGCTGAGATGATGGCAGTGTTTCTTTATTTAACCCCTGGAAGAGCATCCTCGCTCGGCCGTGCTGGCAGCTTCAGCAGGTACCTGCAGCTACAGACTTCAGGCTTTGCTTGCTTCAGCTGGGGAAAACGTGGCGCTGTCTCCAGCCACAAGTCTCCCACGGGGCCCTTGCCAGTGAACCACCGCTCCTGAGGAAAACAAAAGCCCAAGTGAGAGCCGCGAAGAACAGGAGGTCCCCAGAGCCACAGGCGCGGTCCGGGAAGGCAAGCGAGGCCTCTCGCAGTAGCTTCTTCCACCCATCACCCAATTTGCCGTGCTGCAAAAGCCTATCAGGGAGGGCAAGGAGAGGGAACGCAAAGGAAACCTCCTCCAGCCAGGTTCAGGCTGGCTCCCAGAGCTGGCTCAAGGGAGAGGCAGAGATTCCACTCCACCGCTCCTCAGCCCAGCAGAGATGCTGGGAAGGAGCGGCATGCTGCAGCGCCTGCTGCTCCCTCGCGTGTCCTTCCAGCCCCTCCTGAGGGAAGGGCATCGCAGCTGCCACTGCCCTCCTGCTGAGGAGGGCTAGCAGCCCCTACCAGCTCGCCAAGGACTTTCGGCACACGCTCCTGAAGCTCGCTGGGGGCTTTCCCTACGTGGACCTGCCGGAGTACAGTCCGCGCCACCTTCTCCTAGGGCATGCCAAACCTCTGCCCAGGGAGCAACTCAGAGGCAAAGAGGATCCACTTACAGCGCTCATCTCCAGCCAAGTCTTCTCCAGGAGGTTGCCATTCGCCTCACAGGCTTGGAGGCCCTGCCTGAGGCACAACAGGCTCTGGTCTTTGTTACCCAGCATGTAGAAAACGTACGCTTTCAGATGGTAGGCTCTGGGGTAGAAGACGGGGCTTGTAGAGCACCGAGCAAAAACCTCTTCCACAAGCTACCGAGAGAACAACGGAGAGGCACGTCAGCAGAAGTCATCGAGCTGGGCGATGGCTCGGCACTGAGGACCGCACCTATTCCCCAAAGGGGAAAGCAGCCGCAAAGGCACAAGGAGCACGCAGCTAGCAAGGCTGAGATACCACACAAGTCTCTCCCGAGCCATAAGCCCTCACATGCAGCAGGCATTTCAGCAGGGCTCACTAGCTAGCTCATGGCTGTGCAAGTCTCTTCTCCTGTCTTGCAGACCATTCCCATCCCCACAAGGGAATCCTCACGTGCCCAGGAAGACCCCTGTCACCTCACTGCCTTCTCTACCACCTCTTGCTGCCGCCCCATGGGGGAGCAGCCTCTTGCCATGTTCCTCTCTAACCCACTACCACACTCTGCCTCTAGCCTGGCTCCATCCCAGCACGGCTGCTTCGCCCTGGCCTTGCCAATCCACTGCTGCTCGCAACACAGCTTTCCCTAGAGGCCCCTCACAGCGTGCACACCCCTCTCCTCCTCTTCCCTCACCCTTAGAGCCCTGCTGCGGCTCTCCCGGGCCCTCGCCGAGCTGCGCTCAATGTCGTTCCGCAGCACCAGCGTGTAGCACTCCAGGAGCCGGCTGCATGCTTGGGTGGCCAAAACGGAGGCGTCAGCTCTCTTCAGCAGCCTCTTGGCCTTTTCAAAGGGCTTCTGGAACTCGGCCCACTGCCCAAGCCTTCCAAACCTACACCGTCCAGAGAGAAACACACACACACACACACACACACGTTTTGTAGAGTACTTGATCAAGTACTCTACACCCCAGCGACGGCCGCCTTGTTGGACAGGGCACGGGGGACACGACAGGCCCAGAGCTCCCACCTCCCCTGCCAGAACCACTGCCTGGGCCTCTCGCCAGTCTAAGCACCTCTGTAACTTACCAAAGAGCCAGGGACGAATACAGTCCAAGCAGGATGCTGTTGTGCGAGCTGAGGATGTGGTTTGCTTCGTTCTGCTCAACGAAGCTCCTGCACTCTTCAAATGACTTGTACTCCCAGCCTGTAATACAAATGCATCGCAGAGAAGCAGTGCCGCCCTCCGCTGCCTTGTTTTCCCTCGGGCATTCGTAGCAGGACAAAGCTCAAGCACAGCTGGAGAATTTCTGGGCAGGTAAACCACTCAGAGAGCAAGCAAAACCAAACAGGAACAAGGCAAGGGCTGGAGTTCTAGCCTAGCTCCTCAGGGCTAGTCAAGCGCCACACAAATATCTATTCCCTTTTCTTCAGCAGCTTTCGAGCGCTGACAGACACACGCTGCCATTGACCAGCAAGCGACAGCCACTCCATAGCGTAGGCTGTTAGATGCCTCCTGGTCAGGCACATCCCCCAGCACTGCTAGGCCCGCCTCCCCAGGAGCCAGAGCAGAGCGAGCCTGGGAAGAGGTTTCAGAAAGGGGAATCTCAAAACACGGGAAGCAAAGAGGGAAATTGCCAGCATTTTGAAATCACTCTGGGATCACCTGTAGAACATGCAAACAAAGACAGGGGAGGCAGGAAAGACAGACAAAGACACACCCAGAGCCAAAGAGCCCGGGACTCGGCCCAGGAAGTGAAAGCGTGGCTGGAGGCTCTGGCGTCCGTGTTGTAGCAGGAGAAAAAGCATCTTTGCAAGCCTCCTGGCTCTCTGGGGCCCTCCTCACTGAGCACTTACCAGCGTAAAGCAACAGGTCTAAGCAGCAGGAGAAGAAGTATGCCTGCCCAATGATGCTGTGCTCTGCAGCCACCTGCTTCTCGAGCCTGCGCAGCACTTCCTCACATTCTGGGTACCTGCGGAGGAACACAGCGAGCCTCCATGGAGCCTCTCCGCGGGGTGGGATCCCAGTCACCACCTCCGGACGCTCCCCGCTCCCCTTCCCATCATCCCGCTCTCCCTGCGCTGCTCTTTCTGGCATCGCCATCAGAGGTTCTCCATCAGACAGTTGTTCATCTTTTGGCAACAAGTCTCCGGAGAAAGGCCTCAGGGACCCCGGCCCAAACGGCAAGCCCCGGAGCAAAACTCAGGCATCCTTCCCATGCAAGCCAGTGCTTTCCCATTGGCCCAGCAGCAGAGCTACTCACCTTTCCATCAAAGTCTTTGTCAGGAAAAGCAGGCCAAAGAGCACGCACAGCTCCCCACTGCCCTCCGCACTCGCCCACATGACGCGTTTGCTTCGGAAACTGCTCCTCTCGAGACCTCCCCCTGGACGACTGCCGTCTCGGGCACCGGTGCCGCGTGGCATGGAAAGGCCCGCGTCCACCCAACCAAACATGGCTAGCGCCCCCAACACAACGAGCGCCTCCCTGCGCTAGGCTCGCTCCTAAACCAGGCCTGGGAATTGCCTGCGGCAAGCGCTACCTGGCAAGGGCCAGAACCGAGCCAGCAACTGTTCCAGCAGTTTCACAGCACACACTCACGCTCCCCAACAGCCAGCCACGGTCCTTGGCATTGTTTAATTTACCAGCGTCCATACAGCCAGCGAGTATCCAATAAGAAACCAAGCAGCCCTCTTTGCTGCGCGCAGAGAATGACACAAGAAGGATCTCAGGTGGCCCCCCGACCCTGCGCAACCAGCAGTCTGTCCCGCAGCAGCATTACCTCATCTGCAGAAAGAGCGCCGCAAAGAGCGTGGCGAGAACCTCGCAGTCCAGGTCGGGCTTCTCCAGCTCCATCCACAGGCTCTTGGCGCGATAGCCTGCCAAGAAAACAAGCAGGCTCGCACAGGCTCCCTCTGCGGAGATGCCTTCTCGCAGGCAGCGGGGGCAGTACGTACCTACGTCGACAGAGGGGGCAGATTCCCCAGGCTGAGGTTCAGATGGCTCAGGGCCTGGGCAAATTTGGCGGCCTTTAATACCCCTCCTCCAAAGAGCTCGACGTCAGAGCTAAGCTGGATGGCCGCCCGCCCGTACTGCAGCCACTCTTCCTGGCAGCCCAGGTCCTGGCAGCACCGCGCATATTCCATGTAGGACAACAGGATCTAAAACGGTCCAGACAGGAGACTGTACAAGACTGAATGTCGCCAGGGTGATTCTCTGGCCTAGACGGCTCAGGGCAGAAACCCAACGGCCAGGTTCTCTCTTCTCTTCTGCTCTCAGGGCTCTCACCCCTACGACAAACGGTTCTTAGGACTGCCGCTGCTAACTGCGGCCGTGGCGAGACGAGGGCCCCAGCGGGGTGCTGCCTTAAAGCCACAACCAGCCCAACGCTTACAACGGTGAAACAAACGCCATGAGAGCGACTACCAGGAAGAAGAGCAACGCACGTCTGCTGGAAGTTTGTAAAGCAAAGTTCAGGGACGGGTACCACTCCGTCGCGTTTGGCCTCTTCTTGCCGCCCCGGGCAGACCCTGCTGGTACTCTAGGCGGGCCAGGGGAAAGGAGCTATGTCAGAAACGCGTCTGCTGCCGCAGAGAGGAGGCACTCACGTGACTCGCATCCTCAGACTCCTCGGCCGTGTTGACCTTCATGAGCGCTGCCAGGCGCGACAGCCTCCGGCCGCTGGAAGTGCCCTCCAGGCTGAAGAGCTGCCGCAGCAAGGAAAGGCAGTGGCTCTGCCGGAACAGCCAGGGCAGCCTCTCCCTCCTGCCACACAAGAGAAACCGCTGGGCCACAGCCACTAGCTACACAGTGCCAGGTCAGGCAGGGCCAGGGGAAGCAGGGCGACAGAGGAGGCAGCTGCACCTGCTCCCAGCAGGGCGGCAGCTGATGCAGGCCGGGCTGCAGGCATGGAAGCGGCAGAGCCAAGAAGCACCACCGGGGAAAGATCGCTGCTAGCGAGAACGGGTTGGCACTACAGCCCAGGGAGGGCGAAGCAAAGCCGGGCACCGCGAGGGAAAGGCTTGTTCTACGGCAGCCTTGCACCTGGCTGCAACCCCCGAGCTTCCTCATTCTCACACCTCCCCTCCACTTACCCCTCCATGCCCACGTCCTGCTCCTCCCTGCCGGCTCCCTTTCCTCTGCAGCCTGTGCTCCCTGGGAACATCTCTCTGCTCTCACCCCCACCATCCCCCACAAGGCAACACGTGCCCGCTCCCCCCACCCAGGAGCCTCCAGGTCCCTCAGCAGCTTTCCCCATGCTAACACCTATGCTCAGGGAAAGTCTGGGCTTAAGCCGAGGCAGGTGTGGGCCTAGGTGCCCGGCACCACGCAGGAAACGCCTCTTCCTTCCCTTCTCTTTCCCTTCGGCTTCTTACCCTGCCTCTTGATGAAGGGAGGACTCTTTGTTCTTCCTGTGGGAGGCACGCTCTGACTTCTCCAGCAGAAACTGGAAGACGACGCCAGCTGAGGTGAGGGGCAATTTTCTCTTCAGCAGGCTCAATGCCTTCCTGAGCGTCTTCTTTGCCAGCTCCACGCAGCCCATGTTGTAGCAGACCTGCACAGGAGAAGGCTTCTTCAGACAGTCCCAAAGGGCTCCGACTGAGCACGCACCACATTTCAAGGCTCTGCCTGAACCGAGGCCGAGGCCGAGGGCCTCGACCGCTTTTGGCCGGAGGCTGAAGCGCTCACAGGAAAGGCTGCTGGTAGCGGCCGTGCCTCAAAATGCCAGGCCTATCGCCGCTGCCGCCACCCCCCAACAAAGGCGTCCAACTCCACCCACCAGCAGAGCCCTCAGAACCTCCCTGGCACTTTACCTCCCCTTTCAGGCTCAGGAAGGTGGCTTCTTCAAAGCAGGCAAGCACATCGGCTTTCTCAGCCGCTGAGCTCCTCACGACCTCTGCTTTCTTCAGGTTCATAAAGGCCTTGGAACAAGCACACGGAGAGCAGGTGAGCGTCGGTGCAGAGCCTGCATCCAGCCCCATCGTTCCCAGTTGCCTCCAGCAGCTCTCTGAGGAGGGCACGCATCTGCCCCTGGCGATGCCCACCCTAACACAGCCCACGGGCACGAGTGCTCCTTCGCACCACCTCCTGGCGCGTGCGCCTTGTGCAAAGGTCCTGCTTCTCTGCCCCGCCTCCCTTGCCCCAGGAGAGGCAAACGGGGGGGAGAAGCCTGGCTCTGACGCCAGCGGTTCAGCCCCAAGTCCCCACAGAGGCACGTCCTAGTGCAATGGCAAAATCGGCTTGCCCAGGACAAGGCAACTGAGAGGCCTCCTTGTGCAGTGGGCTCCGGCAAGCAGGGCGACTCACCAGGTAGTTGTCGGAGACGTGCAAGTAGGCAGCCGCGCACTCCAGCAGGTAATAAAGGGCTCTGCCATCGTTGCCCATTGCCATGTGGTGGTGAGCCAGCGGCACAAGCACCAAATCCACAATGGCCCTGCATTCACAGGCACACGCGGCACCGGGCGTCCCTTTGGCCTTGCTGGGCACCGTAGCTACGCGTTCCGTCCTGGCCAGAAACTGCTCTGCCGCTCTACTCAGAGACAAAGATCACGCAGAAAGACGACGCACGCTAGCATCACCTATACCGCTCCGTCTGCCTAGACTAACAGCATATTCTAGCGCAGCACAAGCAAGGCCCTGTGCACACGCGCGTCATACGGGAGCGCTGGGTTTCACAGCCTTCCCAGGCGTGCAGAGGGCTGGCCGCTTATTCTTTCAGCCCCCCGCATTCACAACCACAGTTTCCCAGCAGCGTTCCACATTACAGTTGACACGGGCGACCCCCGAGTGGCCTGGCTCCCCCCATCCTTGCTCCGTCTTCCCCCTGTGCTCCTCCCTCCCTTCCGCTCTTGCCTTCCCTCCTCGCTCGAGAGCTGTGGCTCTGCCCTGACTGCAAGCCAGTACCACTCACTAACACAGCGCTTGGGCGCAGGATTCGTTTTCTTCCACTGCAGCAACGTCAACCCGCGCGCGCTGAGCAGTCTTCTCGCGCGCCGTAGCCCCAGAGCCCAAGGCGAGCGGGGCCAGGCAGGGCAAAACGGGGGCGAGGAGCAACATCGCCCCTTTCAAGCCCTAGCAAACTATTCCTTTGGCTTTAGCGGTAACAAGATCCACGAGGGCGCGATGCTGTTGGTGCCTTTGCTGACCCTGCTCTGGAGCAACGCTGCTCTTGGCCACAGGGAGGAAGTCAAGCAGGCCTTTCTGCCACCTTCCAGCAGCCCCCCTGCTCCCGCTGGCTGCTTTGCCCCTGCACACCTCGCAACATTGCTCTCCTACAGCTAGGAAGGCAGGGCTGGCTCCGCCCTAACGTGACCATCGTCACCCTGATCCCACTGGCTTCCTCCAAGAGGCTCATCTCCAGGGCCACCCCATCCCAGCTCCCACCCAACAGGCCAGCTCTTTCCTGAGCTAGAGTCACAGCCAGCAGGCACAACTGCAAACTCCACTTGCCCCCTCTGCAGACCCTGAGCCCGCTGACTTCCCAACGTAACCAAAACCTACTCTCCTCACCGAAAAGTCTCCTCCAAGAAGCTCTTCTCTTTCTGCAGGGCTTTTGCAGTACCTGGAAACAAAGCACGAGTTAAACGCTTCCTCACCTCACACGCGGGAAGAGCTGCATCTTGCCATGCTCCATCCGAAAGGGGAGGAGAGCAGAGTCAAAGGGACTGACGGCAGCTCTCTTCCTGGCCTCTTCCCCCGAGAGCTGCCTTCCCGGCAGGGCTGTTACGTTTTGGGCAAGCGTAGCACACCCACCAGGAAAGGCGCCTCAGCCTGCGGGGCCGGGGGGTGCACCGCAAGGCTCTTGTCACTGCAAGGACATGGGCTGCTCTCCGGTCATTCCAGGGAAACGCAGGAGGGCGTTCCGGGGCACAGAGGCTCTACGCTGTGCCCACAGCATGGCTCTGCTGGTGCAGCTGGCCTCAGTGGAGGACTAAGCTAGTCTCAGGGAAGCCTCTCCCCTCTGCTGACAGCATCCCTAGGCTTCAGCAAAACGCTTCTGCGGACGGCGCTTCCATTAATTGCGCAAGCACAGTGCGGAGGGCCCAGGCTCCAAAGCACGGCAGCTAGCATACCCGGAGTGGCACGGAGCTCATCCCTCTTCAACTCCTCCTTTCTGAGCAGGGAGGCCTCCCAGCTGGACGAGCAGCGTTCGCTGGCACGGTCGTCGCAGCTCTCTGCCTCCCGGGCGCTGCCGAGGGCCAAGCGGTGGAAGGCCACAAAGTCCCCTCCGCCGCAGCACTGGCACTTGTGCGCTTGCCTCTCCAGGAAGGCCGCGCACTTGCGGTGCATGGCCACCCTCTGTCCCTTGGGCCACAGCTCGTAGGCAGCCTCCCGCAGCAGTGGGGCGCAGAAGGTCAGGACGCCAGACTGCAGCCTCGCGGTCTTCTCGGTCTCGCCCAAGCACCGCTTCTGGGCACCTGAAAGGCAACGGGGCTTCACATCAGCCACAGCTGGGGCCACAGCCGGGGGACGAAAGACAGGCCTTGGCGTGGATCCTTGGCAGGAAACCAGCGCTCCTGCACTCGGAGCCTCGCAGCGCTAGGGTGAAAGGGACCCGTTTGCCTTGCCGACACCAGCACAGCCTGTGCAACAGGCTACTGCCCTGCGCTCTCCCTCCCAACGCACAGCCTTCAGCTGCACTCCCACAAGCAGCTGCCGAGGCTGCTGGCAGCAGAAGCAAGGCCGGCCATTTGGCCCATTACACACCACCGGAGGGGGCAGTGCAGCGTGCCCTGGCGAGCCCCGCCAGGCACACAGCCGGGAGCAGCAGGAGCCTACCACGCTCCCGGGGGCGCATTATCACCACTTACCGCTCTCTTCCTCCAGAGAGGTGGCGGGCCCCTTGGTGGGAACACTGCTGCCTTCTGGCACCTTCCCAGCATTCAGCCACTTCAAGATGTTGCCTCTCACCAGGACATTCAACGCCTTGTTCATCTTGGTCCTGGTCCACCTGGGAAGGAGGCGTAACAGCAGCTCGGTGGTAAACGTCGGCCCGATGACGGCTGCGCACTTCAAGACCATCCGCTCCGAGGGCTTCATGCTGTCCACCTCAGCCAGCGCAATCCCTGTCAAAAACAAGCCACAGCTCTCTCTCTTGCCCCCTCCCAAGCCTGAGGCTGCCGAGGCTGCCTTAGCTTCCCCACACCAGACGCTACATTTGTAGCCTTCTTTCCTAGGGACCAAACCCCTTGGGCAGTCGCAACCCAGGGCACACAGACACCCAGCCTCTCTCTAGCCCATGCCCCGGGAAAGAACCTCCGTGCAGCCGCCAGCCGCCGCAGCAGGGCTCGGCCCCTCACCTTTCAAGGTGGAGGGAAGCACGATGCTCTGCAGGTTCACGTCAGGTCTGATGGTGCACACCCTGCGCTCCTTCCCCGCGCTGGAGCTCCAGGAGGCTGCGGCAGGGGAAGCCTCCGTTACAGAAGCTGAGCGGAGCAAGAGAGCAGCGTAAAGCGATTTTCAAAGGGAGACGATTCAGGCCGTCACCTCCTGCTTGCCCTCCATCTTCCACCCTTTAGCATTCATCCCCCCCCGGGCAGGTCTTACAGCAGCTGGGCCCTGCGCTCCGTGGCAGCATAAATCCACCGCGCGGCTGCACCCAAGGAACACTGCAGCCACGCCACTCTCCGCCCTGCTCCACAATAACCGCCCCCGTTCATGCTGCCTCCAGACAATACCAGGGCTTAGCTCAGTGCCAGGGAGCGTCTCTTCCCCTCCTTTGCAATTTTCTGCCCCGTCCGCATTGCTTCGCCCCACAAAGCCACCCAAACTCCCCAGCCTGTGCTTAGGCTAGCCCAGCAGCAAGGCATGCAGGAGCCCACGCCTGAGCCAGGCCAAGGCCTCTACTGCTGCAACACCAGCCTGGGCCAACTTCACAGGGGAAGCCCAGGGCAACAACGCGCTCTGGAAGATGCGCCACAGCAACCAGGCCGTCAGCCACAACGGCGCTTACTGAAGAGGCTCTCCCACTTGTCCTCCATTTTCTCGCCCTTCCGCAGCAGGTGGAACAAGAGCATGTCGTGGCGCTTAAGGTCGCTCAGCAGTTCCTCGCAGTAATATGGGATCCCGTAGCTTCTCTGCATCAGGAACCTGGAAAGGAGCAGATCCAGCAGGGACTGACACAGGCAAAGCAAGGTGGGACACGTTTCAGACCAGCCTCTTTGCCACAGCTACACCTCCCTTTTGAACAGGCCAGCACTCCCACTGCCTTTGGCATCTGAGCTGCCCGGAAGATACAGCGGTTGCTGGAACGCGCAGGAAAAGAGTCGCGCGCAGTGCCCAAGGCACAGAGCTGCAAGCCTCGTCTCTCCTGGCCCCAACAGCCTAGATGCTCTCCGGCACCAGTGAGAGCCTCGGCCCCAGCAACAAATCGCCCCCCACTGCCCCACCACGTTCGTTCCCTCCTGCCCTCTGCAGCGGGTCAACCCCTCGCAAAGAGCTCCGAGGCCCCGCCTGGGACTTACGTCTCTAGGGCCCTGGGCACGCTGACAACTCCCAGCTCCCGGCAGGCTTTCTGCACAACAGCTGAAGCTTTCAGCTCTCCCAGATGAACGTGGGTCGTTTGCTGCAACTTCATGATGTCTGCTGCAGCTTCGCAGAGCCTCTGTCTTCCGTAGCGAGCAGGAGCAAAGCCCATGACCACAAAGAGCGGGACATCTCTGAGCACATGCGACATAACAGCCCAGGAGGCAGAGTCGATGTAGTGCGCGTTGTCGATGACAAACAGGACAAGCTCGTCTTCAACGATCTGAAACAAGCACGTTGGTCTGGGTGGATTCTGAGGGATTCTCAAGCATCTTCCACAGGACAGACTTTGGCCGGCCTCTCCCCACACAGAGGACGCGCAGAAGTCGCTCTCCTCTCCCCAGCTACCTCTTCGTTCGGAATCTCACCCGCTCTTCCGTGCTCCGAGACTCTTAAGGTCCCTCGGGCACGGTGGCACGGAAAGACACCGTTCCTCCTCCTCCGGAGCACATGCCCTCCAACTTCACAGGAGCAAAGTTATCAGGGGGCATGGCACGCGGAGTTTAGCCTCTGCAGGGCAATGACTCCGGTACACTGTCCTCCCACCAGCTCCCACCACTCTCCTGCAGAGCCCTCAGCCTGCGGCCTTGCTTTCCTTCTCTGACCCAGGATGGGGAGAACGGCTCACCTTCTGTAGCAGTTTCTTGAAAACCAACCCCAATTCCGTTGTCCTTTGAGCGCCGCTCATCTTGGACACCTTCTCCGACAGGGGAAACTGGCCAGAAAAGCAGAGTCACAGAGAAACAGCCTTTCAGGGCGGTTCAGCACACCTGCCCACCACGCAAGTCCAAGCGAGCAAAACGCCTCTGCTGCCCTCAGCATCTTACCTCTCCCCCCACACAGTGGAGAGGAGACGCAGCGCGCACGTCACCGGGAGCCTACAACGGAGGCCCTCTGCTGAGGGTCTCTGGCAGAGCTCTTGCAGGGAGGCATGAGGGGGGGAGAAGAGCTTCTTCCCTCGCCGTGGCAATCGCGCGAGGGAGCAGGCTGCTCACGCACCAGTGAACTCAGCACCAGCTCATCGGCCCCCTCTCAAAGCCTCTCTGCAATGCCCTTTCCAGGCTGCTGAGCAAGACACCAGGAACTGCCTGCAGCAGCCTGGCACCTGCACTCACCCCTAACAAGGAGCCCCCTCGCCCCCCTCTTTGGACCCACAAACAGAAGCCCAGCCTGTGCTACCCTCCTGCTACTCCCACCACGGAGCTAAGCCCACTCCCCAGCACGGTGTCCCAACCACAACAGCCACAGGACGGCTCACAAGCAGGCCTTCGCCACGGCCACAGAGGCCTCTCGCTCTCACCTTAACGACGAAAGGCACATTGAGGAGGCAGTAGCTGCTCTCTTCCACCAGCCCTTGGAGCTTTTCCTGCAGGGCGAGCTCTCTGGCACTGCACGATTTACAGGCCTGCAGGCCCATGGCCACAGCCAGCACCATGTGCATGGCAGAGTAGACCTGCTTCAGGTTGAGCTCCAGCGCTTCCACAGCCACTACCCTGCCATGCAGAAGCAAAAGGCACTGAGATTCAGAGAGGGACCCAAGCAGCCGCAGGCTTCTCACACTAAGCTCTAGGGGAGAGGCAGAATCCAGGGCCACTTGGGTTTCTTCTCTTGGCTCCGCAGCTACGGCCAAAAGCCCTGACTGAGCTCGGGCTCTACTTTGCTTGGGGCCTGGCCCAAAGAAGGAAGCTCAACAGCAGTGGCTCCAGCAGCCACCTCTAGCTCCCTCAAGAGGCAGCAGGAGGGCACGCAGCTGCTCCTCAGCAGCAGCTCCTGCAGGCCTTGCAGGGATGCTGCAGTCCAAGGGCCACGCACCCGGGCAGAGGGCAGAGGGGCTCCAGTAGCCCACGGACATCAGCGGCTGGGCAGCGAAAGTGCTCCACAGCTCCCGGTCAGCAACACTCACCTGAGCCCAGCAGCCTGGCCTAAAGAGGCAAGCTCCGTAAGTAAATGGCTCTTTCCAGAGCCCGTCACGCCCTCAAACGCCATGATGTGGCTTGCTTTCCTATCCACATAGGCTTTCAAGTAACTTTCAAAGAGGGCAATCTCCTCCTCCCGACCTGGGAAGGCAAACAAGAAAGCGACCCGTTGCAGCGAGCTGAAAAGCAAACAGCCGTCGGCACCCTTCTCTCTCGCCGCCGCAGCGGGTCAGTCGGACCCAAGGAAATCTCCTCCCCGATCCCAACTACGGCCATCCCTTTAGCCCTGAGGCTGTGAGCAACTGCACACTGGAAAGGTCCCGCCACGCTAGCTATGCAGCACGGCAGGGAGCATCCGGCGCACGCCTCACCCTGCTTCCCACCTCTAGCTGCGGCCCAACCCCAAAGACAGGAACCAGCTAGGAGCCAAGGTATGCACCAAACCCTTAGGGCCACGCCAGGCAACGCCATCCCTCGCAAAAGCTTCTCCGTTCCCAGAGCGGAACTAACAGGTACCGACGGCAACAAATTGGCCTTCAGCAGACCAAGGCGTTCTCCACCTACCGAGCAACGGGGAAGAGCTGGGCCTCTCCTTCGTAACATCCATGCCAAACATGCTAGCGGGAGGAAGAGAAAAACAAAAGCCAATGAAGTAGGCAGAAGCTGGAGGACGTAGAGCCACGCGTGGAGCTGAGGGTGCGCTCCCGGGGACCCGCTCTTCTTTCGAGCCGGAGCGAATCCTGCCCACGCTCCCACTGGCCCAGCAGAGAGCGCAAACACCAAACGAGCACTAGCAAAGCTGCAGCCAGGAAGAAGCCCAACGGCCACAGTGGGACACCACACAGCATCAAGACTCGAGCGCCACAGGCCAAAGCCCAAGGAAGCGGAGACACGAGCAAGAAGCCAGGCAGTGCCGCTGGCTAGCACACTGCTGCACCCCGCAGGACAAGCCAAACAAGTCTCTGGTCCTGCCTACTGCTTCCCTGGCCTTTGCTCACAGGCAGCGCTTTCGAGAAGCGGGGCCCTGCAACAGCTGCTGTCAAGGCAAAGACGGGCAAGAAAAAACACTTCAAGCCACGACGTGCAACAGGACGACAAGGGTCACTTCTTGGGCCAAGGCGCCAAGCACCAGGCACCTTGGGCTCGAGTTTTTCTGAAGTTGCAAGGGGACGGCAACGTCAACGTTCCAAACGGCCTCCAAAGAGGATGCCAAACCCTGGCCCAGGGGAACACCTGAACTTTCACCAGGAGGCACTCAGGAACTGAGTCCTGGCCTGACCAAAAGCTTTCCGGGAGCGTCATGCTCGGAAGCAGCTGGGAGAAAACCTCCCTGGGGCAGAATTGCCACTGCGTTAGTCTTGCGCGCAATGGAGCAAGCACAGGGCAGAAAGCACAGCTGGAAGCCGTTTGGACCGGGGCTGCAAGGCCCCTCTGTGCCTACGGACACCTAAAAGCCTTCTCCACCCCTCCGGCATCACTCCCCGTCTCCTTACAGCAGGAGGCACCAGCGTAGGCAGGCCAAAAGCGTACCCGTGCTCTGCCTTTCCATCTTCTCAGCCCCAGCGATGGGAGGGGTGGGCGGGGGCCAGCTCTGCACAACTCCTCTTTGCGGACCAAGACTGGACCCTGTGTGCCACCCTGCCCCCAACCAGCCCGCTCAAACAGGACACTCACCACTTCGCCGACACCCCCAGGTATTGATACACGGGGCCAGGATCGACAACCCCCTTCATCTTTGCCTCCGGCAGCTCCTCGAAGCACCATCGGGGCAGCCTAGAGGCTGCGTACGTCGCTGCGTCACAGGACACCAGCCCAGGGTAGTGCTCCATCAGCCGGGCTGCCAGATTCACCTTCTGGCCAATGACTGCCGCAGAGAGAGAGCACGCATTCACGTACCTATGAAACCAACCCGCTCCACCCTTCACCGCCAACGGCTGCATCACCTCCAGCACAGGCAAGCCCCAAACCGTTGGCAGCACAACCAGCAGGAACAACAAGGCTCTGAGCCTGGTCCCCCGCACCGCAGCGGCGCCCGCTCTGCCTCCCTCATTCCCCACAGGACACAGGCCAAGGCCTCGTCCCAGCCCAGCACATACGGGCAACAGGGTGTTCCCTGCCGCTCTGCCTCTTCCTTTGACACGCTGCTCCGGCTGAACAGACCCAGCCCAGCCACCCGCTCCTCAGCCAAACACCTCGTACCTGTGTATTCGTGCCTCACGCGATGGCCTACGACTCCGCAGAACACCGTCCCGCTGGTAACCCCGACAGACACGGCCCTGACACACACGGAGAGCGACAGGCGCTCAGCAGCGCCCGCGCACAGGCCTGCCTGCCCACCTACCTTCACCCCTTCACCCGGCTCCCCTCGCACCACCTCCCGCCCTGGCAGGGCAGACCTCGGGGACCTGCAGAGCTCCGCAGCGTAACGCCCCCAGGTGAAAGGGGCTCCCGAGAGCAGCCAGGCAGTTTTCAACCCTTCCCCTAAGGCCTCACAGCTGTGACGGGCGGAAAGTCCCTGACTCCAGCCAGCCTCAGCACGCCTCCTCGGCGCGGGCAAGAAGGGCACCTCTCAGGGCACTGTCTCCTTCCTCCCAGGGACAGAGGAGGCCAAGCTAGAGGGCACGTCTCGCTGAGAAACCATCCCTCCCTCCTTCCCCCGCGCAGTCCCAGGCAACGCGCCTCCCCACTCACTCGATTTTCCTAGGCCTCGAGGAGCACGCCTTGGAGATTTGAACAGCGCTTTCCAAGGCGTGAACGCTTTCGTCGGGCAGCTTCTCTCCAGGGAGTCCAAACACGCACAGGAACGTGCAGCCCTGCCAAGGACAGCGGCAGCACAGCTTGGGACAGCGCCTACGGCAAACGGCTCATGCCGTGCGAGTCGAGCCGCTGCCGAGAGCAGCAGAGCTTCAGGGCAACCCCCAGCCAGAGGGTGCTGATCCCAGCGCCGAGGCAGAGCTGCTTCTCCTTTCCCCGCTGCTCAGTAGACCGAGAGAGCCACTGCCCTCTCGTTTGCTGCCCACACTTTTGCGGGGTGGGCTCCTCCCCCACACTCACTTTATCAAACATGGAGATTTTGTTGATCTCGCCCTTGTGAGGACGGATGATCTCCAGCATCATCACGCTGCTGTCCTGGATAGCCTTGCAGATCTGCGTTAAGTTGACATCGGCAGCAAACTGCAGCTTGACAAAGAGGCAGGTGACCGGCCGTAGCTCGGACAAGTAGTCCAGGGGCTGTCTGTCATCAATCTGGAAGACGAGAGCAGCACACCTTCAGCAGCCAGCTCTCCCCGAGAGCGGACTGCCCCCAGCAAACACCAAGCAAGAGCCCCCACGTGGGCAGCAGCACGCGCTCTCAGCGGAAGGAATAACTCCTCCCCTCGGGGCAAAATAAACACAGCTCCCGGCAGCTGTGGCCATACCTTCCTCAGAACAGATGCGGGGACGTACTTCCGCAGCAACTTCCCCAGAGCATGCCGAGGGGCCAGGGAAACAGCAGGCCTCAGGATGCCTAGGGAAGGAAAATCCAGGCGGTCACTGGCAGGCTGGCACTACGAGCCTGCCTAGGGAAAAGCAGTTGGAAAGCAGGGGCTGGCACTGGAACTCAGGGAGAGAAAGTCTCCTCCAGTTGCACATTTCTTCCTCCTGCAGGTGCTCAGCCAGAGCAGGCCCCTGGAAGCAGGGGGAAGCAGCGAGTGCCTCCGCTGAAGCGCACCAGGGCCAAAGGCACAAATGCTGACTGCAAGGGGGAGAGGGCAGAGGGCGTTCCTCGCTGGCCCCTGAACAAGCCCGCCCCCACCTTTCTGGGCAGCCACAGAACGTCATGAACACGGGCCTCACCTGACGCCTCAGGAGAACTGTAGTTCAGCTGGGCTCGGGTAAACTTGGAGAAGATGTCTTCGCGTTCCGACAGAGACATCCGTTCCATGCCTGTAACCTAAAGGCACACAGTACAAAAACGCGTCGAGGACAGCTCCAGGACCCACAGAGGACAGTACCCGTTGAGGCAAACTCTTCCAGCGCCTCCTGACCCCCTCTTCAAAGCCACCCAGCAGAATCCAGAGACAACCCTGAGACAAAACTGCTCCCCAGCAGCTACTGCTCCCCACCTACGGGAGCACCTCTACACCTAGAACTCCCTCCACGCGCGTCTCCTCGCCCTTCTCACACCTTCCTCCCTCACAGCCACGTCCACGCCCAGGCCCTCAGAATTGCTCCAGAGGCTGTCCCACCCACCTTCACAGCGCTTTGGCCTTTAAGTCTCTTGGTCTTGATCTGGTTCCGGTTACAGAGCTCCCAGCAGCTGGGTGACAGGATCACGTCACTTGCATTGGCAAGGTTTTGGGCCTGCCACACTTCACCCACGGCCTGGCCAAGGATCAGGAAGTGCTGCTGCTTTTTGTCTCCAACAGTCAGGAGGGACATATGCCCTGCAGAGATCCCTGGTGAGAGACAAGCACAACTGATGCAGAGAGCATTTTTACCTCCACAGCCCGCCACAGCTCAGCTCCTCCCAGGCCAACTTTGAAGCTCAGCCCTGGAGCCAGGCTCTTCCGCTCAACTGCTTCGAGCGCAGGCGTCCCACTTGATGGATTCAGGATCGATCGTGGCCGGGGAGGGGGTCCTAATCAGGGGCCCCACACCGGCACGTTGGCCAGCCACCGGCTCACTTTGCATGCAGGCAGCTCGTGAACGCCTGCCTGAGAACGCGCAGCAGCCTAACGCAGCACTCCCCGTACCTATCTTCAGTCGGAGCTTCAGACCCACGTCCGTCTCACGGATCCTGTACTTCTCCTGGATTTGCTGGCTACACTGCAGCACCAGGCTGATGGTGTCTCTCAGCTGCGTGTGCTTTGCTCTCCACAGCACCAGCACAGCATCCCCTGGGGAAAGCGAGGGGACAGGGACGGCTCTCGTGACACCTGACGCTCCCTGACCTGCACCCACCGGCCAGGACAGCGGAAGCCAGCAGGCGTGCCAGGGAAAACGCGTTTGGGTGAAGGCATCCTCCTCAACTACAGCACCCTGGCCACAGGCACACCTCCCCCTCTGCCCCGCCAGCTACAACTGCAGCCACGCCGCCAGGGCCCGGGACGGCAGCTCCCCCTGGGCACCTGCGTGCCAGCAGAGCCACCCCTCGGGGCTCTGCCGGCTCGCGCCTCTGTCTCCCCTCTCCCCTCGCACTCGTCTGCAGCTGCAGCAGACAAGGCCACGTCTCTTTTACGCACACGTACCTGCAAACTTCAAGATGTCTCCACCAAAAGCCAGCAGCTCTGCAGACCAAAAAAAAAACACAAGAAGAGCTGCAGCTAGGCCTTCTTCAGGAAGGCCGCAGGACAAGCCGCTCTGCTCAGACAGCAGCACAAGAGCAGCGGTGCTTTGGGGGCACAACTTAGCAAACGGAGCAGCTACACTGCTCACAGGGACCACAGCCCTGGGACCTACGCTACTGTGCCCTGTGACAAGGCCCCAGGGAAGGCAACGCACACTTTGGTCAGCGCCCCCATCCCCAGCTCATTTGGGCACTAACACTGGCTAGATGCCCCCGCTCCCCCCTGCGCCCCAACACCAGCAAAATCTTCCTCCATCACTGAACAGCGGTCACTCCACAAGCCCAAGGGTGGGTGCTGAGAAAGCGGGCACCTCCTTAGTCTTTGTGGGGAGCAGAAAGCACCTGCCAGAAGAGCCCAGCTGCTCTCGGCGGCTCTCAGCCCCATAGGAACCCCCAGCCCGCGCAAGGAGGAGGCGGCGGCGGCAGCAGCAGCAGCAGCAGCAGCAGCAGCAGCAGGCTGCCCAGCACCTCCCTCTCGTCGTGGCCCAATCCCACACAGTCCTGCAGAACGGCACTTACCCTCCAAAATGTCACCCATGTAGCGATTGAGGGTTTGCGTTACCTCATCCGCACCCCGCTCTATGCTGATGCTCTGGCTGAATTTCTCTGTCAGAGCAGTGAAACCTGCAACAGGGACACACAGGCACAAAGAAATCAGGACGCGTCTACAGGGCCAAAGGACCTGGCACTTTCCACGTCGCTTTCAGCCAGCCAAGAGAACCACGCTCCGGGAGAACCCAGGCGCGCCCCTGACAGCAGCCACAGCCCTCTAATTCCACCCGCGCTTCTGAGCGCTCGCTGACGGGCGCCTTCCCCATGCTCACACCCACCCGTTACGCCTAGCTCCTGCACTTGGCTGCCACCCTCCAGCGCGTCCCCCGGCTGCCTCCCCTCTTGCCTACAGCCAGGCAACACCCTGAGCTAGAAAGCCCACGAGGCCTTTGCCAACTAACGCAGCACCTGGCCAGCCAGCTCCTCTGCGCAGCAGCTGCTCCTCCAAGTTTGCCCTGACAAAGACTAACAAGGGGGAGGCAAGGCAGCCAGGCCTCCTCTCCCAGGCCTCCATGAGCCAGAGCCTGGCCCACCTCACACCTCCCCAAAGCTCCAGAGAGAGCACTGCAGGCAACAGCGCGGGCCCAAGCTGCTGCTCCGGCAGCCTCAGGGCTCCCTAACGCACGCTGCTCGGAGCAGACGGCTGACCACAAGCAGGCCGCAGGGCTGCTGCCAGCAAAGACCACCCCCGGGCTGTGACCTCAGCTACGTCCGAGCGCTACTTCCCCAAAGCGGAAGACCTCAGCGGCAAACGACATCTCCTTTGACCCCTTCTCTACCACAGGCGGGACGACCAGGGCTCCAAAAGGCCCGCTAAGTCCCAGCGGCTCGGGTCGGGGACTCCTCCTCAGTGCCCGCCCTTCATAACGCTTTGACCCACCTGACACATCAGCAAAGAGCAGCACTCCATGGAAGTTCTGAACGCAACGGTTCTCCTGCTTCAAGTCCTCAGACAAAAGCAGGTCGGGGACGTAAGCAGCTACTTCCCCCAGTTCTGAGCAGTGCTTTGACCTTCGCTCCCAGGCACAAGACATCGTCAGCGCCCTGGGGTACCTGCGGTACCTCAGTACAAGACGACCCACCGTGCCCACCAGGGAGGACGACCAGACACCACTGCACAGCGTTGCGCACTGGCCTTTGGGAGGCGCGGCTGGCCCTCTGTCACCAAGGGGCCGGGGGAGGTCACAGTCGGCTCACAGTGACATCGTCCGCGTGTCATCATTTACCTGTCCACTGTCGCCTACGCTGATCCGGCTAACAGTGACAGCCTCGGCAAGGCACCGCTTACCCAGCAACTGCCGGGAAGCTGCCCCCCGCTCCCTCCCTACGCCGAGCCGGTTGCTCAGAGGTGGCTAGCGCGACGCAGTTGTCTCCCGTACAGAGCTGAAGGAGGCTCGCACAGCGACTGAGCTCCACCCGTGGCCGAAACAGCAGCTGCTTCCCACGTTCCCAAGCGCAAAGGGCCTAACAGACGTGCTGACAGCCAGCAGCCCAGGCTTCCCCAAAAGCACGGCCACTGCAGCACGCAGCTGGGCGTTTCCGGGGCTGCTCGGAGGACTTGTATTTCTTTGCAAAAAGAAGTGGGGCTTTCCCGGGGGGGCAGCGGAGGGACACAGCCAACCTCCATCCACACGGCTCCTGGGGGAGGCCGGGAGGAGATGGACAGGGCTGGGCCAGGACCACGGCGCACCGACGTATCAGAGAGGGCAAGACAAAGTCCAAAGCCGCAGCAGGAGGCAGCTCCAGGTCCCTGCTCCGAGTGAGAACGCTGTTGTAAACCTTGCATGCCCCAGGGAAACAGAGCCACGCTGGGCACCCTGGCTCACGCACGGCCCTCTGCCTCCAGGCAGGCAAAGGCAGCTCCCCGTCCACCTTAGCCGCTGCCCCGAGCCACACAACTGCTGCCACCAAAGCAGCAGCACTGAGGAGAGCCGGGCTCTACGGGGGACGAGGGCTAGCAGCCAAGGCCGCGCTCCGCGCGCGCCAAAGCTGCCCTTCTCCCCAGTCGCTCAGAGGAGCAGCTGCACGAGTTGGCGTGCCTGCCACACGGTGACACTCAGCGGCTGCTTGCCCAGGCAGCCTCCAGTGTCCCTCTCGGACTGTGCCTCTCCCTCAGGCAATGGCCAGGCGAGGGAGCACCAGCCCCTCCCAGGCCTGGGGGACCAGGTGCTTTAGACAAGCCTGTGCCCTTGCGCTGCTGACCTCAAACAGCAGAGCACTTGACAGCAGAAACCAGCCTGCCTTCTTTCCTGCTGCCTCAGCACTCAGAGAGAGGCTACCAAGATGGTCTCTCTTCTTGCCTCCAGAAGGCTCCCCCTGCTGCCTCGGGGCCCACCAAAGTCTCCCAAGCAAGCACAAGTCACTTGCACCCAACACACACAACTGCAACCTGCTGGCGACAGCCAGGCACACACACCGAGCCAGGCCCAGGTTCGGAACGCTGCTTGCCAGCCCAGCTCACACGCTTCCTCCTTCCTCCTTCCCACGAGGCAGGCAAAGCGGTCACCCGTACGGGAGACTGACGATGCAGGCCGACCGAGCAGGCTTGCTCTGCCTCCTCAGGAAGAGCGCGCAGCAGCGTGACGACGCCTAGGCCAACGCTCTCTCTTGCCAGTGAGCAGCAAGGGCTGGCTGCTCCCCAAGGCAAGCTCAGCTGGGAGCTGGGCCGACCCCAGCACAAGCAGCGCCCTCGCCCACAGGGGCATCCCTCTTGGCTACATCTATATGCACACACGTACATCCATTCTCCACTAAGGAGCTCTCATCCGCATCAACCAGAGAGGGCAACAGGATGAGGCCGCTAGTGCTGTTGACTTTTCTGACTAGGGAACACTTCAAACCAGTCCCGCTTCCAGAAAAACACCCTCCCACCCTCCCCACCTCAGCAACCACTTGGCCCTACACCAGGGCCAAGCTCCTCCTGCAGCCGGCTCAAGCGCTTACACAGCGCCACAGGGAACTGCACTAGGGCGAGGGGGAGAGAATTTCTTGCACTGCTTTACAGCCCTCGACTCTTGTGAGCACTAACAACGGGGGTGGTGGCTTCCCCGCCGCCTAGCTTTCCCAATAAACCACAGGCCAGAGACTCTCGTGGCACGCCTTCAGCGTCCTCTTGCTGTGGTCTGTGACTCCATACAGAACGCTGAGATGATGGCAGTGTTTCTTTATTTAACCCCTGGAAGAGCATCCTCGCTCGGCCGTGCTGGCAGCTTCAGCAGGTACTTGCAGCTACAGACTTCAGGCTTTGCTTGCTTCAGCTGGGGAAAACGTGGCGCTGTCTCCAGCCACAAGTCTCCCACGGGGCCCTTGCCAGTGAACCACCGCTCCTGAGGAAAACAAAAGCCCAAGTGAGAGCCACGAAGAACAGGAGGTCCCCAGAGCCACAGGCGCGGTCCGGGAAGGCAAGCGAGGCCTCTCGCAGTAGCTTCTTCCACCCATCACCCAATTTGCCGTGCTGCAAAAGCCTATCAGGGAGGGCAAGGAGAGGGAACGCAAAGGAAACCTCCTCCAGCCAGGTTCAGGCTGGCTCCCAGAGCTGGCTCAAGGGAGAGGCAGAGATTCCACTCCACCGCTCCTCAGCCCAGCAGAGATGCTGGGAAGGAGCGGCATGCTGCAGCGCCTGCTGCTCCCTCGCGTGTCCTTCCAGCCCCTCCTGAGGGAAGGGCATTGCAGCTGCCACTGCCCTCCTGCTGAGGAGAGCTAGCAGCCCCTACCAGCTCGCCAAGGACTTTCGGCACACGCTCCTGAAGCTCGCTGGGGGCTTTCCCTACGTGGACCTGCCGGAGTACAGTCCGCGCCACCTTCTCCTAGGGCATGCCAAACCTCTGCCCAGGGAGCAACTCAGAGGCAAAGAGGATCCACTTACAGCGCTCATCTCCAGCCAAGTCTTCTCCAGGAGGTTGCCATTCGCCTCACAGGCTTGGAGGCCCTGCCTGAGGCACAACAGGCTCTGGTCTTTGTTACCCAGCATGCAGAAAACGTACGCTTTCAGATGGTAGGCTCTGGGGTAGAAGACGGGGCTTGTAGAGCACCGAGCAAAAACCTCTTCCACAAGCTACCGAGAGAACAACGGAGAGGCACGTCAGCAGAAGTCATCGAGCTGGGCGATGGCTCGGCACTGAGGACCGCACCTATTCCCCAAAGGGGAAAGCAGCCGCAAAGGCACAAGGAGCACGCAGCTAGCAAGGCTGAGATACCACACAAGTCTCTCCCGAGCCATAAGCCCTCACATGCAGCAGGCATTTCAGCAGGGCTCACTAGCTAGCTCATGGCTGTGCAAGTCTCTTCTCCTGTCTTGCAGACCATTCCCATCCCCACAAGGGAATCCTCACGTGCCCAGGAAGACCCCCGTCACCTCACTGCCTTCTCTACCACCTCTTGCTGCCGCCCCATGGGGGAGCAGCCTCTTGCCATGTTCCTCTCTAACCCACTACCACACTCTGCCTCTAGCCTGGCTCCATCCCAGCGCGGCTGCTTCGCCCTGGCCTTGCCAATCCACTGCTGCTCGCAACACAGCTTTCCCTAGAGGCCCCTCACAGCGTGCACACCCCCCTCCTCCTCTTCCCTCACCCTTAGAGCCCTGCTGCGGCTCTCCCGGGCCCTCGCCGAGCTGCGCTCAATGTCCTTCCGCAGCACCAGCGTGTAGCACTCCAGGAGCCGGCTGCATGCTTGGGTGGCCAAAACGGAGGCGTCAGCTCTCTTCAGCAGCCTCTTGGCCTTTTCAAAGGGCTTCTGGAACTCGGCCCACTGCCCAAGCCTTCCAAACCTACACCGTCCAGAGAGAAACACACACACACACACACACACACACGTTTTGTAGAGTACTTGATCAAGTACTCTACACCCCAGCGACGGCCGCCTTGTTGGACAGGGCACGGGGGACACGACAGGCCCAGAGCTCCCACCTCCCCTGCCAGAACCACTGCCTGGGCCTCTCGCCAGTCTAAGCACCTCTGTAACTTACCAAAGAGCCAGGGACGAATACAGTCCAAGCAGGATGCTGTTGTGCGAGCTGAGGATGTGGTTTGCTTCGTTCTGCTCAACGAAGCTCCTGCACTCTTCAAATGACTTGTACTCCCAGCCTGTAATACAAATGCATCGCAGAGAAGCAGTGCCGCCCTCCGCTGCCTTGTTTTCCCTCGGGCATTCGTAGCAGGACAAAGCTCAAGCACAGCTGGAGAATTTCTGGGCAGGTAAACCACTCAGAGAGCAAGCAAAACCAAACAGGAACAAGGCAAGGGCTGGAGTTCTAGCCTAGCTCCTCAGGGCTAGTCAAGCGCCACACAAATATCTATTCCCTTTTCTTCAGCAGCTTTCGAGCGCTGACAGACACACGCTGCCATTGACCAGCAAGCGACAGCCACTCCATAGCGTAGGCTGTTAGATGCCTCCTGGTCAGGCACATCCCCCAGCACTGCTAGGCCCGCCTCCCCAGGAGCCAGAGCAGAGCGAGCCTGGGAAGAGGTTTCAGAAAGGGGAATCTCAAAACACGGGAAGCAAAGAGGGAAATTGCCAGCATTTTGAAATCACTCTGGGATCACCTGTAGAACATGCAAACAAAGACAGGGGAGGCAGGAAAGACAGACAAAGACACACCCAGAGCCAAAGAGCCCGGGACTCGGCCCAGGAAGTGAAAGCGTGGCTGGAGGCTCTGGCGTCCGTGTTGTAGCAGGAGAAAAAGCATCTTTGCAAGCCTCCTGGCTCTCTGGGGCCCTCCTCACTGAGCACTTACCAGCGTAAAGCAACAGGTCTAAGCAGCAGGAGAAGAAGTATGCCTGCCCAATGATGCTGTGCTCTGCAGCCACCTGCTTCTCGAGCCTGCGCAGCACTTCCTCACATTCTGGGTACCTGCGGAGGAACACAGCGAGCCTCCATGGAGCCTCTCCGCGGGGTGGGATCCCAGTCACCACCTCCGGACGCTCCCCGCTCCCCTTCCCATCATCCCGCTCTCCCTGCGCTGCTCTTTCTGGCATCGCCATCAGAGGTTCTCCATCAGACAGTTGTTCATCTTTTGGCAACAAGTCTCCGGAGAAAGGCCTCAGGGACCCCGGCCCAAACGGCAAGCCCCGGAGCAAAACTCAGGCATCCTTCCCATGCAAGCCAGTGCTTTCCCATTGGCCCAGCAGCAGAGCTACTCACCTTTCCATCAAAGTCTTTGTCAGGAAAAGCAGGCCAAAGAGCACGCACAGCTCCCCACTGCCCTCCGCACTCGCCCACATGACGCGTTTGCTTCGGAAACTGCTCCTCTCGAGACCTCCCCCTGGACGACTGCCGTCTCGGGCACCGGTGCCGCGTGGCATGGAAAGGCCCGCGTCCACCCAACCAAACATGGCTAGCGCCCCCAACACAACGAGCGCCTCCCTGCGCTAGGCTCGCTCCTAAACCAGGCCTGGGAATTGCCTGCGGCAAGCGCTACCTGGCAAGGGCCAGAACCGAGCCAGGAACTGTTCCAGCAGTTTCACAGCACACACTCACGCTCCCCAACAGCCAGCCACGGTCCTTGGCATTGTTTAATTTACCAGCGTCCATACAGCCAGCGAGTATCCAATAAGAAACCAAGCAGCCCTCTTTGCTGCGCGCAGAGAATGACACAAGAAGGATCTCAGGTGGCCCCCCGACCCTGCGCAACCAGCAGTCTGTCCCACAGCAGCATTACCTCATCTGCAGAAAGAGCGCCGCAAAGAGCGTGGCGAGAACCTCGCAGTCCAGGTCGGGCTTCTCCAGCTCCATCCACAGGCTCTTGGCGCGATAGCCTGCCAAGAAAACAAGCAGGCTCGCACAGGCTCCCTCTGCGGAGATGCCTTCTCGCAGGCAGCGGGGGCAGTACGTACCTACGTCGACAGAGAGGGGCAGATTCCCCAGGCTGAGGCTCAGATGGCTCAGGGCCTGGGCAAATTTGGCGGCCTTTAATACCCCTCCTCCAAAGAGCTCGACGTCAGAGCTAAGCTGGATGGCCGCCCGCCCGTACTGCAGCCACTCTTCCTGGCAGCCCAGGTCCTGGCAGCACCGCGCATATTCCATGTAGGACAACAGGATCTAAAACGGTCCAGACAGGAGACTGTACAAGACTGAATGTCGCCAGGGTGATTCTCTGGCCTAGACGGCTCAGGGCAGAAACCCAACGGCCAGCTTCTCTCTTCTCTTCTGCTCTCAGGGCTCTCACCCCTACGACAAACGGTTCTTAGGACTGCCGCTGCTAACTGCGGCCGTGGCGAGACGAGGGCCCCAGCGGGGTGCTGCCTTAAAGCCACAACCAGCCCAACGCTTACAACGGTGAAACAAACGCCATGAGAGCGACTACCAGGAAGAAGAGCAACGCACGTCTGCTGGAAGTTTGTAAAGCAAAGTTCAGGGACGGGTACCACTCCGTCGCGTTTGGCCTCTTCTTGCCGCCCCGGGCAGACCCTGCTGGTACTCTAGGCGGGCCAGGGGAAAGGAGCTATGTCAGAAACGCGTCTGCTGCCGCAGAGAGGAGGCACTCACGTGACTCGCATCCTCAGACTCCTCGGCCGTGTTGACCTTCATGAGCGCTGCCAGGCGCGACAGCCTCCGGCCGCTGGAAGTGCCCTCCAGGCTGAAGAGCTGCCGCAGCAAGGAAAGGCAGTGGCTCTGCCGGAACAGCCAGGGCAGCCTCTCCCTCCTGCCACACAAGAGAAACCGCTGGGCCACAGCCACTAGCTACACAGTGCCAGGTCAGGCAGGGCCAGGGGAAGCAGGGCGACAGAGGAGGCAGCTGCACCTGCTCCCAGCAGGGCGGCAGCTGATGCAGGCCGGGCTGCAGGCATGGAAGCGGCAGAGCCAAGAAGCACCACCGGGGAAAGATCGCTGCTAGCGAGAACGGGTTGGCACTACAGCCCAGGGAGGGCGAAGCAAAGCCGGGCACCGCGAGGGAAAGGCTTGTTCTACGGCAGCCTTGCACCTGGCTGCAACCCCCGAGCTTCCTCATTCTCACACCTCCCCTCCACTTACCCCTCCATGCCCACGTCCTGCTCCTCCCTGCCGGCTCCCTTTCCTCTGCAGCCTGTGCTCCCTGGGAACATCTCTCTGCTCTCACCCCCACCATCCCCCACAAGGCAACACGTGCCCGCTCCCCCCACCCAGGAGCCTCCAGGTCCCTCAGCAGCTTTCCCCATGCTAACACCTATGCTCAGGGAAAGTCTGGGCTTAAGCCGAGGCAGGTGTGGGCCTAGGTGCCCGGCACCACGCAGCAAACGCCTCTTCCTTCCCTTCTCTTTCCCTTCGGCTTCTTACCCTGCCTCTTGATGAAGGGAGGACTCTTTGTTCTTCCTGTGGGAGGCACGCTCTGACTTCTCCAGCAGAAACTGGAAGACGACGCCAGCTGAGGTGAGGGGCAATTTTCTCTTCAGCAGGCTCAATGCCTTCCTGAGCGTCTTCTTTGCCAGCTCCATGCAGCCCATGTTGTAGCAGACCTGCACAGGAGAAGGCTTCTTCAGACAGTCCCAAAGGGCTCCGACTGAGCACGCACCACATTTCAAGTCTCTGCCTGAACCGAGGCCGAGGGCCTCGACCGCTTTTGGCCGCAGGCTGAAGCGCTCACAGGAAAGGCTGCTGGTAGCGGCCGTGCCTCAAAATGCCAGGCCTATCGCCGCTGCCGCCACCCCCCACAAAGGCGTCCAACTCCACCCACCAGCAGAGCCCTCAGAACCTCCCCGGCACTTTACCTCCCCTTTCAGGCTCAGGAAGGTGGCTTCTTCAAAGCAGGCAAGCACATCGGCTTTCTCAGCCGCTGAGCTCCTCACGACCTCTGCTTTCTTCAGGTTCATAAAGGCCTTGGAACAAGCACACAGAGAGCAGGTGAGCGTCGGTGCAGAGCCTGCATCCAGCCCCATCGTTCCCAGTTGCCTCCAGCAGCTCTCTGAGGAGGGCACGCATCTGCCCCTGGCGATGCCCACCCTAACACAGCCCACGGGCACGAGTGCTCCTTCGCACCACCTCCTGGCGCGTGCGCCTTGTGCAAAGGTCCTGCTTCTCTGCCCCGCCTCCCTTGCCCCAGGAGAGGCAAACGGGGGGGAGAAGCCTGGCTCTGACGCCAGCGGTTCAGCCCCAAGTCCCCACAGAGGCACGTCCTAGTGCAATGGCAAAATCGGCTTGCCCAGGACAAGGCAACTGAGAGGCCTCCTTGTGCAGTGGGCTCCGGCAAGCAGGGCGACTCACCAGGTAGTTGTCGGAGACGTGCAAGTAGGCAGCCGCGCACTCCAGCAGGTAATAAAGGGCTCTGCCATCGTTGCCCATTGCCATGTGGTGGTGAGCCAGCGGCACAAGCACCAAATCCACAATGGCCCTGCATTCACAGGCACACGCGGCACCGGGCGTCCCTTTGGCCTTGCTGGGCACCGTAGCTACGCGTTCCGTCCTGGCCAGAAACTGCTCTGCCGCTCTACTCAGAGACAAAGATCACGCAGAAAGACGACGCACGCTAGCATCACCTATACCGCTCCGTCTGCCTAGACTAACAGCATATTCTAGCGCAGCACAAGCAAGGCCCTGTGCACACGCGCGTCATACGGGAGCGCTGGGTTTCACAGCCTTCCCAGGCGTGCAGAGGGCTGGCCGCTTATTCTTTCAGCCCCCCGCATTCACAACCACAGTTTCCCAGCAGCGTTCCACATTACAGTTGACACGGGCGACCCCCGAGTGGCCTGGCTCCCCCCATCCTTGCTCCGTCTTCCCCCTGTGCTCCTCCCTCCCTTCCGCTCTTGCCTTCCCTCCTCGCTCGAGAGCTGTGGCTCTGCCCTGACTGCAAGCCAGTACCACTCACTAACACAGCGCTTGGGCGCAGGATTCGTTTTCTTCCACTGCAGCAACGTCAACCCGCGCGCGCTGAGCAGTCTTCTCGCGCGCCGTAGCCCCAGAGCCCAAGGCGAGCGGGGCCAGGCAGGGCAAAACGGGGGCGAGGAGCAACATCGCCCCTTTCAAGCCCTAGCAAACTATTCCTTTGGCTTTAGCGGTAACAAGATCCACGAGCACGCGATGCTGTTGGTGCCTTTGCTGACCCTGCTCTGGAGCAACGCTGCTCTTGGCCACAGGGAGGAAGTCAAGCAGGCCTTTCTGCCACCTTCCAGCAGCCCCCCTGCTCCCGCTGGCTGCTTTGCCCCTGCACACCTCGCAACATTGCTCTCCTACAGCTAGGAAGGCAGGGCTGGCTCCGCCCTAACGTGACCATCGTCACCCTGATCCCACTGGCTTCCTCCAAGAGGCTCATCTCCAGGGCCACCCCATCCCAGCTCCCACCCAACAGGCCAGCTCTTTCCTGAGCTAGAGTCACAGCCAGCAGGCACAACTGCAAACTCCACTTGCCCCCTCTGCAGACCCTGAGCCCGCTGACTTCCCAACGTAACCAAAACCTACTCTCCTCACCGAAAAGTCTCCTCCAAGAAGCTCTTCTCTTTCTGCAGGGCTTTTGCAGTACCTGGAAACAAAGCACGAGTTAAACGCTTCCTCACCTCACACGCGGGAAGAGCTGCATCTTGCCATGCTCCATCCGAAAGGGGAGGAGAGCAGAGTCAAAGGGACCGACGGCAGCTCTCTTCCTGGCCTCTTCCCCCGAGAGCTGCCTTCCCGGCAGGGCTGTTACGTTTTGGGCAAGCGTAGCACACCCACCAGGAAAGGCGCCTCAGCCTGCGGGGCCGGGGGGTGCACCGCAAGGCTCTTGTCACTGCAAGGACATGGGCTGCTCTCCGGTCATTCCAGGGAAACGCAGGAGGGCGTTCCGGGGCACAGAGGCTCTACGCTGTGCCCACAGCATGGCTCTGCTGGTGCAGCTGGCCTCAGTGGAGGACTAAGCTAGTCTCAGGGAAGCCTCTCCCCTCTGCTGACAGCATCCCTAGGCTTCAGCAAAACGCTTCTGCGGACAGCGCTTGAGACAGAGCAGCGCTTCCATTAATTGCGCAAGCACAGTGCGGAGGGCCCAGGCTCCAAAGCACGGCAGCTAGCATACCCGGAGTGGCACGGAGCTCATCCCTCTTCAACTCCTCCTTTCTGAGCAGGGAGGCCTCCCAGCTGGACGAGCAGCGTTCGCTGGCACGGTCGTCCCAGCTCTCTGCCTCCCGGGCGCTGCCGAGGGCCAAGCGGTGGAAGGCCACAAAGTCCCCTCCGCCGCAGCACTGGCACTTGTGCGCTTGCCTCTCCAGGAAGGCCGCGCACTTGCGGTGCATGGCCACCCTCTGTCCCTTGGGCCACAGCTCGTAGGCAGCCTCCCGCAGCAGTGGGGCGCAGAAGGTCAGGACGCCAGACTGCAGCCTCGCGGTCTTCTCGGTCTCGCCCAAGCACCGCTTCTGGGCACCTGAAAGGCAACGGGGCTTCACATCAGCCACAGCTGGGGCCACAGCCGGGGGACGAAAGACAGGCCTTGGCGTGGATCCTTGGCAGGAAACCAGCGCTCCTGCACTCGGAGCCTCGCAGCGCTAGGGTGAAAGGGACCCGTTTGCCTTGCCGACACCAGCACAGCCTGCGCAACAGGCTACTGCCCTGCGCTCTCCCTCCCAACGCACAGCCTTCAGCTGCACTCCCGCAAGCAGCTGCCGAGGCTGCTGGCAGCAGAAGCAAGGCCGGCCATTTGGCCCATTACACACCACCGGAGGGGGCAGTGCAGCGTGCCCTGGCGAGCCCCGCCAGGCACACAGCCGGGAGCAGCAGGAGCCTACCACGCTCCCGGGGGCGCATTATCACCACTTACCGCTCTCTTCCTCCAGAGAGGTGGCGGGCCCCTTGGTGGGAACACTGCTGCCTTCTGGCACCTTCCCAGCATTCAGCCACTTCAAGATGTTGCCTCTCACCAGGACATTCAACGCCTTGTTCATCTTGGTCCTGGTCCACCTGGGAAGGAGGCGTAACAGCAGCTCGGTGGTAAACGTCGGCCCGATGACGGCTGCGCACTTCAAGACCATCCGCTCCGAGGGCTTCATGCTGTCCACCTCAGCCAGCGCAATCCCTGTCAAAAACAAGCCACAGCTCTCTCTCTTGCCCCCTCCCAAGCCTGAGGCTGCCGAGGCTGCCTTAGCTTCCCCACACCAGACGCTACATTTGTAGCCTTCTTTCCTAGGGACCAAACCCCTTGGGCAGTCGCAACCCAGGGCACACAGACACCCAGCCTCTCTCTAGCCCATGCCCCGGGAAAGAACCTCCGTGCAGCCGCCAGCCGCCGCAGCGGGGCTCGGCCCCTCACCTTTCAAGGTGGAGGGAAGCACGATGCTCTGCAGGTTCACGTCAGGTCTGATGGTGCACACCCTGCGCTCCTTCCCCGCGCTGGAGCTCCAGGAGGCTGCGGCAGGGGAAGCCTCCGTTACAGAAGCTGAGCGGAGCAAGAGAGCAGCGTAAAGCGATTTTCAAAGGGAGACGATTCAGGCCGTCACCTCCTGCTTGCCCTCCATCTTCCACCCTTTAGCATTCATCCCCCCCCGGGCAGGTCTTACAGCAGCTGGGCCCTGCGCTCCGTGGCAGCATAAATCCACCGCGCGGCTGCACCCAAGGAACACTGCAGCCACGCCACTCTCCGCCCTGCTCCACAATAACCGCCCCCGTTCATGCTGCCTCCAGACAATACCAGGGCTTAGCTCAGTGCCAGGGAGCGTCTCTTCCCCTCCTTTGCAATTTTCTGCCCCGTCCGCATTGCTTCGCCCCACAAAGCCACCCAAACTCCCCAGCCTGTGCTTAGGCTAGCCCAGCAGCAAGGCATGCAGGAGCCCACGCCTGAGCCAGGCCAAGGCCTCTACTGCTGCAACACCAGCCTGGGCCAACTTCACAGGGGAAGCCCAGGGCAACAACGCGCTCTGGAAGATGCGCCACAGCAACCAGGCCGTCAGCCACAACGGCGCTTACTGAAGAGGCTCTCCCACTTGTCCTCCATTTTCTCGCCCTTCCGCAGCAGGTGGAACAAGAGCATGTCGTGGCGCTTAAGGTCGCTCAGCAGTTCCTCGCAGTAATATGGGATCCCGTAGCTTCTCTGCATCAGGAACCTGGAAAGGAGCAGATCCAGCAGGGACTGACACAGGCAAAGCAAGGTGGGACACGTTTCAGACCAGCCTCTTTGCCACAGCTACACCTCCCTTTTGAACAGGCCAGCACTCCCACTGCCTTTGGCATCTGAGCTGCCCGGAAGATACAGCGGTTGCTGGAACGCGCAGGAAAAGAGTCGCGCGCAGTGCCCAAGGCACAGAGCTGCAAGCCTCGTCTCTCCTGGCCCCAACAGCCTAGATGCTCTCCGGCACCAGTGAGAGCCTCGGCCCCAGCAACAAATCGCCCCCCACTGCCCCACCACGTTCGTTCCCTCCTGCCCTCTGCAGCGGGTCAACCCCTCGCAAAGAGCTCCGAGGCCCCGCCTGGGACTTACGTCTCTAGGGCCCTGGGCACGCTGACAACTCCCAGCTCCCGGCAGGCTTTCTGCACAACAGCTGAAGCTTTCAGCTCTCCCAGATGAACGTGGGTCGTTTGCTGCAACTTCATGATGTCTGCTGCAGCTTCGCAGAGCCTCTGTCTTCCGTAGCGAGCAGGAGCAAAGCCCATGACCACAAAGAGCGGGACATCTCTGAGCACATGCGACATAACAGCCCAGGAGGCAGAGTCGATGTAGTGCGCGTTGTCGATGACAAACAGGACAAGCTCGTCTTCAACGATCTGAAACAAGCACGTTGGTCTGGGTGGATTCTGAGGGATTCTCAAGCATCTTCCACAGGACAGACTTTGGCCGGCCTCTCCCCACACAGAGGACGCGCAGAAGTCGCTCTCCTCTCCCCAGCTACCTCTTCGTTCGGAATCTCACCCGCTCTTCCGTGCTCCGAGACTCTTAAGCTCCCTCGGGCACGGTGGCACGGAAAGACACCGTTCCTCCTCCTCCGGAGCACATGCCCTCCAACTTCACAGGAGCAAAGTTATCAGGGGGCATGGCACGCGGAGTTTAGCCTCTGCAGGGCAATGACTCCGGTACACTGCCCTCCCACCAGCTCCCACCACTCTCCTGCAGAGCCCTCAGCCTGCGGCCTTGCTTTCCTTCTCTGACCCAGGATGGGGAGAACGGCTCACCTTCTGTAGCAGTTTCTTGAAAACCAACCCCAATTCCGTTGTCCTTTGAGCGCCGCTCATCTTGGACACCTTCTCCGACAGGGGAAACTGGCCAGGAAAGCAGAGTCACAGAGAAACAGCCTTTCAGGGCGGTTCAGCACACCTGCCCACCACGCAAGTCCAAGCGAGCAAAACGCCTCTGCTGCCCTCAGCATCTTACCTCTCCCCCCACACAGGGGAGAGGAGACGCAGCGCGCACGTCACCGGGAGCCTACAACGGAGGCCCTCTGCTGAGGGTCTCTGGCAGAGCTCTTGCAGGGAGGCATGAGGGGGGAGAAGAGCTTCTTCCCTCGCCGTGGCAATCGCGCGAGGGAGCAGGCTGCTCACGCACCAGTGAACTCAGCACCAGCTCATCGGCCCCCTCTCAAAGCCTCTCTGCAATGCCCTTTCCAGGCTGCTGAGCAAGACACCAGGAACTGCCTGCAGCAGCCTGGCACCTGCACTCACCCCTAACAAGGAGCCCCCTCGCCCCCCTCTTTGGACCCACAAACAGAAGCCCAGCCTGTGCTACCCTCCTGCTACTCCCACCACGGAGCTAAGCCCACTCCCCAGCACGGTGTCCCAACCACAACAGCCACAGGACGGCTCACAAGCAGGCCTTCGCCACGGCCACAGAGGCCTCTCGCTCTCACCTTAACGACGAAAGGCACATTGAGGAGGCAGTAGCTGCTCTCTTCCACCAGCCCTTGGAGCTTTTCCTGCAGGGCGAGCTCTCTGGCACTGCACGATTTACAGGCCTGCAGGCCCATGGCCACAGCCAGCACCATGTGCATGGCAGAGTAGACCTGCTTCAGGTTGAGCTCCAGCGCTTCCACAGCCACTACCCTGCCATGCAGAAGCAAAAGGCACTGAGATTCAGAGAGGGACCCAAGCAGCCGCAGGCTTCTCACACTAAGCTCTAGGGGAGAGGCGGAATCCAGGGCCACTTGGGTTTCTTCTCTTGGCTCCGCAGCTACGGCCAAAAGCCCTGGCTGAGCTCGGGCTCTACTTTGCTTGGGGCCTGGCCCAAAGAAGGAAGCTCAACAGCAGTGGCTCCAGCAGCCACCTCTAGCTCCCTCAAGAGGCAGCAGGAGGGCACGCAGCTGCTCCTCAGCAGCAGCTCCTGCAGGCCTTGCAGGGATGCTGCAGTCCAAGGGCCACGCACCCGGGCAGAGGGCAGAGGGGCTCCAGTAGCCCACGGACATCAGCGGCTGGGCAGCGAAAGCGTTCCACAGCTCCCGGTCAGCAACACTCACCTGAGCCCAGCAGCCTGGCCTAAAGAGGCAAGCTCCGTAAGTAAATGGCTCTTTCCAGAGCCCGTCACGCCCTCAAACGCCATGATGTGGCTTGCTTTCTTAGCCACATAGGCTTTCAAGTAACTTTCAAAGAGGGCAATCTCCTCCTCCCGACCTGGGAAGGCAAACAAGAAAGCGACCCGTTGCAGCGAGCTGAAAAGCAAACAGCCGTCGGCACCCTTCTCTCTCGCCGCCGCAGCGGGTCAGTCGGACCCAAGGAAATCTCCTCCCCGATCCCAACTACGGCCATCCCTTTAGCCCTGAGGCTGTGAGCAACTGCACACTGGAAAGGTCCCGCCACGCTAGCTATGCAGCACGGCAGGGAGCATCCGGCGCACGCCTCACCCTGCTTCCCACCTCTAGCTGCGGCCCAACCCCAAAGACAGGAACCAGCTAGGAGCCAAGGTATGCACCAAACCCTTAGGGCCACGCCAGGCAACGCCATCCCTCGCAAAAGCTTCTCCGTTCCCAGAGCGGAACTAACAGGTACCGACGGCAACAAATTGGCCTTCAGCAGACCAAGGCGTTCTCCACCTACCGAGCAACGGGGAAGAGCTGGGCCTCTCCTTCGTAACATCCATGCCAAACATGCTAGCGGGAGGAAGAGAAAAACAAAAGCCAATGAAGTAGGCAGAAGCTGGAGGACGTAGAGCCACGCGTGGAGCTGAGGGTGCGCTCCCGGGGACCCGCTCTTCTTTCGAGCCGGAGCGAATCCTGCCCACGCTCCCACTGGCCCAGCAGAGAGCGCAAACACCAAACGAGCACTAGCAAAGCTGCAGCCAGGAAGAAGCCCAACGGCCACAGTGGGACACCACACAGCATCAAGACTCGAGCGCCACAGGCCAAAGCCCAAGGAAGCGGAGACACGAGCAAGAAGCCAGGCAGTGCCGCTGGCTAGCACACTGCTGCACCCCGCAGGACAAGCCAAACAAGTCTCTGGTCCTGCCTACTGCTTCCCTGGCCTTTGCTCACAGGCAGCGCTTTCGAGAAGCGGGGCCCTGCAACAGCTGCTGTCAAGGCAAAGACGGGCAAGAAAAAACACTTCAAGCCACGACGTGCAACAGGACGACAAGGGTCACTTCTTGGGCCAAGGCGCCAAGCACCAGGCACCTTGGGCTCGAGTTTTTCTGAAGTTGCAAGGGGACGGCAACGTCAACGTTCCAAACGGCCTCCAAAGAGGATGCCAAACCCTGGCCCAGGGGAACACCTGAACTTTCACCAGGAGGCACTCAGGAACTGAGTCCTGGCCTGACCAAAAGCTTTCCGGGAGCGTCATGCTCGGAAGCAGCTGGGAGAAAACCTCCCTGGGGCAGAATTGCCACTGCGTTAGTCTTGCGCGCAATGGAGCAAGCACAGGGCAGAAAGCACAGCTGGAAGCCGTTTGGACCGGGGCTGCAAGGCCCCTCTGTGCCTACGGACACCTAAAAGCCTTCTCCACCCCTCCGGCATCACTCCCCGTCTCCTTACAGCAGGAGGCACCAGCGTAGGCAGGCCAAAAGCGTACCCGTGCTCTGCCTTTCCATCTTCTCAGCCCCAGCGATGGGAGGGGTGGGCGGGGGCCAGCTCTGCACAACTCCTCTTTGCGGACCAAGACTGGACCCTGTGTGCCACCCTGCCCCCAACCAGCCCGCTCAAACAGGACACTCACCACTTCGCCGACACCCCCAGGTATTGATACACGGGGCCAGGATCGACAACCCCCTTCATCTTTGCCTCCGGCAGCTCCTCGAAGCACCATCGGGGCAGCCTAGAGGCTGCGTACGTCGCTGCGTCACAGGACACCAGCCCAGGGTAGTGCTCCATCAGCCGGGCTGCCAGATTCACCTTCTGGCCAATGACTGCCGCAGAGAGAGAGCACGCATTCACGTACCTATGAAACCAACCCGCTCCACCCTTCACCGCCAACGGCTGCATCACCTCCAGCACAGGCAAGCCCCAAACCGTTGGCAGCACAACCAGCAGGAACAACAAGGCTCTGAGCCTGGTCCCCCGCACCGCAGCGGCGCCCGCTCTGCCTCCCTCATTCCCCACAGGACACAGGCCAAGGCCTCGTCCCAGCCCAGCACATACGGGCAACAGGGTGTTCCCTGCCGCTCTGCCTCTTCCTTTGACACGCTGCTCCGGCTGAACAGACCCAGCCCAGCCACCCGCTCCTCAGCCAAACACCTCGTACCTGTGTATTCGTGCCTCACGCGATGGCCTACGACTCCGCAGAACACCGTCCCGCTGGTAACCCCGACAGACACGGCCCTGACACACACGGAGAGCGACAGGCGCTCAGCAGCGCCCGCGCACAGGCCTGCCTGCCCACCTACCTTCACCCCTTCACCCGGCTCCCCTCGCACCACCTCCCGCCCTGGCAGGGCAGACCTCGGGGACCTGCAGAGCTCCGCAGCGTAACGCCCCCAGGTGAAAGGGGCTCCCGAGAGCAGCCAGGCAGTTTTCAACCCTTCCCCTAAGGCCGCACAGCTGTGACGGGCGGAAAGTCCCTGACTCCAGCCAGCCTCAGCACGCCTCCTCGGCGCGGGCAAGAAGGGCACCTCTCAGGGCACTGTCTCCTTCCTCCCAGGGACAGAGGAGGCCAAGCTAGAGGGCACGTCTCGCTGAGAAACCATCCCTCCCTCCTTCCCCCGCGCAGTCCCAGGCAACGCGCCTCCCCACTCACTCGATTTTCCTAGGCCTCGAGGAGCACGCCTTGGAGATTTGAACAGCGCTTTCCAAGGCGTGAACGCTTTCGTCGGGCAGCTTCTCTCCAGGGAGTCCAAACACGCACAGGAACGTGCAGCCCTGCCAAGGACAGCGGCAGCACAGCTTGGGACAGCGCCTACGGCAAACGGCTCATGCCGTGCGAGTCGAGCCGCTGCCGAGAGCAGCAGAGCTTCAGGGCAACCCCCAGCCAGAGGGTGCTGATCCCAGCGCCGAGGCAGAGCTGCTTCTCCTTTCCCCGCTGCTCAGTAGACCGAGAGAGCCACTGCCCTCTCGTTTGCTGCCCACACTTTTGCGGGGTGGGCTCCTCCCCCACACTCACTTTATCAAACATGGAGATTTTGTTGATCTCGCCCTTGTGAGGACGGATGATCTCCAGCATCATCACGCTGCTGTCCTGGATAGCCTTGCAGATCTGCGTTAAGTTGACATCGGCAGCAAACTGCAGCTTGACAAAGAGGCAGGTGACCGGCCGTAGCTCGGACAAGTAGTCCAGGGGCTGTCTGTCATCAATCTGGAAGACGAGAGCAGCACACCTTCAGCAGCCAGCTCTCCCCGAGAGCGGACTGCCCCCAGCAAACACCAAGCAAGAGCCCCCACGTGGGCAGCAGCACGCGCTCTCAGCGGAAGGAATAACTCCTCCCCTCGGGGCAAAATAAACACAGCTCCCGGCAGCTGTGGCCATACCTTCCTCAGAACAGATGCGGGGACGTACTTCCGCAGCAACTTCCCCAGAGCATGCCGAGGGGCCAGGGAAACAGCAGGCCTCAGGATGCCTAGGGAAGGAAAATCCAGGCGGTCACTGGCAGGCTGGCACTACGAGCCTGCCTAGGGAAAAGCAGTTGGAAAGCAGGGGCTGGCACTGGAACTCAGGGAGAGAAAGTCTCCTCCAGTTGCACATTTCTTCCTCCTGCAGGTGCTCAGCCAGAGCAGGCCCCTGGAAGCAGGGGGAAGCAGCGAGTGCCTCCGCTGAAGCGCACCAGGGCCAAAGGCACAAATGCTGACTGCAAGGGGGAGAGGGCAGAGGGCGTTCCTCGCTGGCCCCTGAACAAGCCCGCCCCCACCTTTCTGGGCAGCCACAGAACGTCATGAACACGGGCCTCACCTGACGCCTCAGGAGAACTGTAGTTCAGCTGGGCTCGGGTAAACTTGGAGAAGATGTCTTCGCGTTCCGACAGAGACATCCGTTCCATGCCTGTAACCTAAAGGCACACAGTACAAAAACGCGTCGAGGACAGCTCCAGGACCCACAGAGGACAGTACCCGTTGAGGCAAACTCTTCCAGCGCCTCCTGACGCCCTCTTCAAAGCCACCCAGCAGAATCCAGAGACAACCCTGAGACAAAACTGCTCCCCAGCAGCTACTGCTCCCCACCTACGGGAGCACCTCTACACCTAGAACTCCCTCCACGCGCGTCTCCTCGCCCTTCTCACACCTTCCTCCCTCACAGCCACGTCCACGCCCAGGCCCTCAGAATTGCTCCAGAGGCCGTCCCACCCACCTTCACAGCGCTTTGGCCTTTAAGTCTCTTGGTCTTGATCTGGTTCCGGTTACAGAGCTCCCAGCAGCTGGGTGACAGGATCACGTCACTTGCATTGGCAAGGTTTTGGGCCTGCCACACTTCACCCACGGCCTGGCCAAGGATCAGGAAGTGCTGCTGCTTTTTGTCTCCAACAGTCAGGAGGGACATATGCCCTGCAGAGATCCCTGGTGAGAGACAAGCACAACTGATGCAGAGAGCATTTTTACCTCCACAGCCCGCCACAGCTCAGCTCCTCCCAGGCCAACTTTGAAGCTCAGCCCTGGAGCCAGGCTCTTCCGCTCAACTGCTTCGAGCGCAGGCGTCCCACTTGATGGATTCAGGATCGATCGTGGCCGGGGAGGGGGTCCTAATCAGGGGCCCCACACCGGCACGTTGGCCAGCCACCGGCTCACTTTGCATGCAGGCAGCTCGTGAACGCCTGCCTGAGAACGCGCAGCAGCCTAACGCAGCACTCCCCGTACCTATCTTCAGTCGGAGCTTCAGACCCACGTCCGTCTCACGGATCCTGTACTTCTCCTGGATTTGCTGGCTACACTGCAGCACCAGGCTGATGGTGTCTCTCAGCTGCGTGTGCTTTGCTCTCCACAGCACCAGCACAGCATCCCCTGGGGAAAGCGAGGGGACAGGGACGGCTCTCGTGACACCTGACGCTCCCTGACCTGCACCCACCGGCCGGGACAGCGGAAGCCAGCAGGCGTGCCAGGGAAAACGCGTTTGGGTGAAGGCATCCTCCTCAACTACAGCACCCTGGCCACAGGCACACCTCCCCCTCTGCCCCGCCAGCTACAACTGCAGCCACGCCGCCAGGGCCCGGGACGGCAGCTCCCCCTGGGCACCTGCGTGCCAGCAGAGCCACCCCTCGGGGCTCTGCCGGCTCGCGCCTCTGTCTCCCCTCTCCCCTCGCACTCGTCTGCAGCTGCAGCAGACAAGGCCACGTCTCTTTTACGCACACGTACCTGCAAACTTCAAGATGTCTCCACCAAAAGCCAGCAGCTCTGCAGACCAAAAAAAAACACAAGAAGAGCTGCAGCTAGGCCTTCTTCAGGAAGGCCGCAGGACAAGCCGCTCTGCTCAGACAGCAGCACAAGAGCAGCGGTGCTTTGGGGGCACAACTTAGCAAACGTAGCAGCTACACTGCTCACAGGGACCACAGCCCTGGGACCTACGCTACTGTGCCCTGTGACAAGGCCCCAGGGAAGGCAACGCACACTTTGGTCAGCGCCCCCATCCCCAGCTCATTTGGGCACTAACACTGGCTAGATGCCCCCGCTCCCCCCTGCGCCCCAACACCAGCAAAATCTTCCTCCATCACTGAACAGCGGTCACTCCACAAGCCCAAGGGTGGGTGCTGAGAAAGCGGGCACCTCCTTAGTCTTTGTGGGGAGCAGAAAGCACCTGCCAGAAGAGCCCAGCTGCTCTCGGCGGCTCTCAGCCCCATAGGAACCCCCAGCCCGCGCAAGGAGGAGGCGGCGGCGGCAGCAGCAGCAGCAGCAGCAGCAGCAGGCTGCCCAGCACCTCCCTCTCGTCGTGGCCCAATCCCACACAGTCCTGCAGAACGGCACTTACCCTCCAAAATGTCACCCATGTAGCGATTGAGGGTTTGCGTTACCTCATCCGCACCCCGCTCTATGCTGATGCTCTGGCTGAATTTCTCTGTCAGAGCAGTGAAACCTGCAACAGGGACACACAGGCACAAAGAAATCAGGACGCGTCTACAGGGCCAAAGGACCTGGCACTTTCCACGTCGCTTTCAGCCAGCCAAGAGAACCACGCTCCGGGAGAACCCAGGCGCGCCCCTGACAGCAGCCACAGCCCTCTAATTCCACCCGCGCTTCTGAGCGCTCGCTGACGGGCGCCTTCCCCATGCTCACACCCACCCGTTACGCCTAGCTCCTGCACTTGGCTGCCACCCTCCAGCGCGTCCCCCGGCTGCCTCCCCTCTTGCCTACAGCCAGGCAACACCCTGAGCTAGAAAGCCCACGAGGCCTTTGCCAACTAACGCAGCACCTGGCCAGCCAGCTCCTCTGCGCAGCAGCTGCTCCTCCAAGTTTGCCCTGACAAAGACTAACAAGGGGGAGGCAAGGCAGCCAGGCCTCCTCTCCCAGGCCTCCATGAGCCAGAGCCTGGCCCACCTCACACCTCCCCAAAGCTCCAGAGAGAGCACTGCAGGCAACAGCGCGGGCCCAAGCTGCTGCTCCGGCAGCCTCAGGGCTCCCTAACGCACGCTGCTCTGAGCAGACGGCTGACCACAAGCAGGCCGCAGGGCTGCTGCCAGCAAAGACCACCCCCGGGCTGTGACCTCAGCTACGTCCGAGCGCTACTTCCCCAAAGCAGAAGACCTCAGCGGCAAACGACATCTCCTTTGACCCCTTCTCTACCACAGGCGGGACGACCAGGGCTCCAAAAGGCCCGCTAAGTCCCAGCGGCTCGGGTCGGGGACTCCTCCTCAGTGCCCGCCCTTCATAACGCTTTGACCCACCTGACACATCAGCAAAGAGCAGCACTCCATGGAAGTTCTGAACGCAACGGTTCTCCTGCTTCAAGTCCTCAGACAAAAGCAGGTCGGGGACGTAAGCAGCTACTTCCCCCAGTTCTGAGCAGTGCTTTGACCTTCGCTCCCAGGCACAAGACATCGTCAGCGCCCTGGGGTACCTGCGGTACCTCAGTACGAGACGACCCACCGTGCCCACCAGGGAGGACGACCAGACACCACTGCACAGCGTTGCGCACTGGCCTTTGGGAGGCGCGGCTGGCCCTCTGTCACCAAGGGGCCGGGGGAGGTCACAGTCGGCTCACAGTGACATCGTCCGCGTGTCATCATTTACCTGTCCACTGTCGCCTACGCTGATCCGGCTAACAGTGACAGCCTCGGCAAGGCACCGCTTACCCAGCAACTGCCGGGAAGCTGCCCCCCGCTCCCTCCCTACGCTGAGCCGGTTGCTCAGAGGTGGCTAGCGCGACGCAGTTGTCTCCCGTACAGAGCTGAAGGAGGCTCGCACAGCGACTGACCTCCACCCGTGGCCGAAACAGCAGCTGCTTCCCACGTTCCCAAGCGCAAAGGGCCTAACAGACGTGCTGACAGCCAGCAGCCCAGGCTTCCCCAAAAGCACGGCCACTGCAGCACGCAGCTGGGCGTTTCCGGGGCTGCTCGGAGCACTTGTATTTCTTTGCAAAAAGAAGTGGGGCTTTCCCGGGGGGGAAGCGGGGGACACAGCCAACCTCCATCCACACGGCTCCTGGGGGAGGCCGGGAGGAGATGGACAGGGCTGGGCCAGGACCACGGCGCACCGACGTATCAGAGAGGGCAAGACAAAGTCCAAAGCCGCAGCAGGAGGCAGCTCCAGGTCCCTGCTCCGAGTGAGAACGCTGTTGTAAACCTTGCATGCCCCAGGGAAACAGAGCCACGCTGGGCACCCTGGCTCACGCATGGCCCTCTGCCTCCAGGCAGGCAAAGGCAGCTCCCCGTCCACCTTAGCCGCTGCCCCGAGCCACACAACTGCTGCCACCAAAGCAGCAGCACTGAGGAGAGCCGGGCTCTACGGGGGACGAGGGCTAGCAGCCAAGGCCGCGCTCCGCGCGCGCCAAAGCTGCCCTTCTCCCCAGTCGCTCAGAGGAGCAGCTGCACGAGTTGGCGTGCCTGCCACACGGTGACACTCAGCGGCTGCTTGCCCAGGCAGCCTCCAGTGTCCCTCTCGGACTGTGCCTCTCCCTCAGGCAATGGCCAGGCGAGGGAGCACCAGCCCCTCCCAGGCCTGGGGGACCAGGTGCTTTAGACAAGCCTGTGCCCTTGCGCTGCTGACCTCAAACAGCAGAGCACTTGACAGCAGAAACCAGCCTGCCTTCTTTCCTGCTGCCTCAGCACTCAGAGAGAGGCTACCAAGATGGTCTCTCTTCTTGCCTCCAGAAGGCTCCCCCTGCTGCCTCGGGGCCCACCAAAGTCTCCCAAGCAAGCACAAGTCACTTGCACCCAACACACACAACTGCAACCTGCTGGCGACAGCCAGGCACACACACCGAGCCAGGCCCAGGTTCGGAACGCTGCTTGCCAGCCCAGCTCACACGCTTCCTCCTTCCTCCTTCCCACGAGGCAGGCAAAGCGGTCACCCGTACGGGAGACTGACGATGCAGGCCGACCGAGCAGGCTTGCTCTGCCTCCTCAGGAAGAGCGCGCAGCAGCGTGACGACGCCTAGGCCAACGCTCTCTCTTGCCAGTGAGCAGCAAGGGCTGGCTGCTCCCCAAGGCAAGCTCAGCTGGGAGCTGGGCCGACCCCAGCACAAGCAGCGCCCTCGCCCACAGGGGCATCCCTCTTGGCTACATCTATATGCACACACGTACATCCATTCTCCACTAAGGAGCTCTCATCCGCATCAGCCAGAGAGGGCAACAGGATGAGGCCGCTAGTGCTGTTGACTTTTCTGACTAGGGAACACTTCAAACCAGTCCCGCTTCCAGAAAAACACCCTCCCACCCTCCCCACCTCAGCAACCACTTGGCCCTACACCAGGGCCAAGCTCCTCCTGCAGCCGGCTCAAGCGCTTACACAGCGCCACAGGGAACTGCACTAGGGCGAGGGGGAGAGAATTTCTTGCACTGCTTTACAGCCCTCGACTCTTGTGAGCACTAACAACGGGGGTGGTGGCTTCCCCGCCGCCTAGCTTTCCCAATAAACCACAGGCCAGAGACTCTCGTGGCACGCCTTCAGCGTCCTCTTGCTGTGGTCTGTGACTGCATACAGAACGCTGAGATGATGGCAGTGTTTCTTTATTTAACCCCTGGAAGAGCATCCTCGCTCGGCCGTGCTGGCAGCTTCAGCAGGTACCTGCAGCTACAGACTTCAGGCTTTGCTTGCTTCAGCTGGGGAAAACGTGGCGCTGTCTCCAGCCACAAGTCTCCCACGGGGCCCTTGCCAGTGAACCACCGCTCCTGAGGAAAACAAAAGCCCAAGTGAGAGCCGCGAAGAACAGGAGGTCCCCAGAGCCACAGGCGCGGTCCGGGAAGGCAAGCGAGGCCTCTCGCAGTAGCTTCTTCCACCCATCACCCAATTTGCCGTGCTGCAAAAGCCTATCAGGGAGGGCAAGGAGAGGGAACGCAAAGGAAACCTCCTCCAGCCAGGTTCAGGCTGGCTCCCAGAGCTGGCTCAAGGGAGAGGCAGAGATTCCACTCCACCGCTCCTCAGCCCAGCAGAGATGCTGGGAAGGAGCGGCATGCTGCAGCGCCTGCTGCTCCCTCGCGTGTCCTTCCAGCCCCTCCTGAGGGAAGGGCATCGCAGCTGCCACTGCCCTCCTGCTGAGGAGGGCTAGCAGCCCCTACCAGCTCGCCAAGGACTTTCGGCACACGCTCCTGAAGCTCGCTGGGGGCTTTCCCTACGTGGACCTGCCGGAGTACAGTCCGCGCCACCTTCTCCTAGGGCATGCCAAACCTCTGCCCAGGGAGCAACTCAGAGGCAAAGAGGATCCACTTACAGCGCTCATCTCCAGCCAAGTCTTCTCCAGGAGGTTGCCATTCGCCTCACAGGCTTGGAGGCCCTGCCTGAGGCACAACAGGCTCTGGTCTTTGTTACCCAGCATGCAGAAAACGTACGCTTTCAGATGGTAGGCTCTGGGGTAGAAGACGGGGCTTGTAGAGCACCGAGCAAAAACCTCTTCCACAAGCTACCGAGAGAACAACGGAGAGGCACGTCAGCAGAAGTCATCGAGCTGGGCGATGGCTCGGCACTGAGGACCGCACCTATTCCCCAAAGGGGAAAGCAGCCGCAAAGGCACAAGGAGCACGCAGCTAGCAAGGCTGAGATACCACACAAGTCTCTCCCGAGCCATAAGCCCTCACATGCAGCAGGCATTTCAGCAGGGCTCACTAGCTAGCTCATGGCTGTGCAAGTCTCTTCTCCTGTCTTGCAGACCATTCCCATCCCCACAAGGGAATCCTCACGTGCCCAGGAAGACCCCCGTCACCTCACTGCCTTCTCTACCACCTCTTGCTGCCGCCCCATGGGGGAGCAGCCTCTTGCCATGTTCCTCTCTAACCCACTACCACACTCTGCCTCTAGCCTGGCTCCATCCCAGCGCGGCTGCTTCGCCCTGGCCTTGCCAATCCACTGCTGCTCGCAACACAGCTTTCCCTAGAGGCCCCTCACAGCGTGCACACCCCCCTCCTCCTCTTCCCTCACCCTTAGAGCCCTGCTGCGGCTCTCCCGGGCCCTCGCCGAGCTGCGCTCAATGTCGTTCCGCAGCACCAGCGTGTAGCACTCCAGGAGCCGGCTGCATGCTTGGGTGGCCAAAACGGAGGCGTCAGCTCTCTTCAGCAGCCTCTTGGCCTTTTCAAAGGGCTTCTGGAACTCGGCCCACTGCCCAAGCCTTCCAAACCTACACCGTCCAGAGAGAAACACACACACACACACACACACGTTTTGTAGAGTACTTGATCAAGTACTCTACACCCCAGCGACGGCCGCCTTGTTGGACAGGGCACGGGGGACACGACAGGCCCAGAGCTCCCACCTCCCCTGCCAGAACCACTGCCTGGGCCTCTCGCCAGTCTAAGCACCTCTGTAACTTACCAAAGAGCCAGGGACGAATACAGTCCAAGCAGGATGCTGTTGTGCGAGCTGAGGATGTGGTTTGCTTCGTTCTGCTCAACGAAGCTCCTGCACTCTTCAAATGACTTGTACTCCCAGCCTGTAATACAAATGCATCGCAGAGAAGCAGTGCCGCCCTCCGCTGCCTTGTTTTCCCTCGGGCATTCGTAGCAGGACAAAGCTCAAGCACAGCTGGAGAATTTCTGGGCAGGTAAACCACTCAGAGAGCAAGCAAAACCAAACAGGAACAAGGCAAGGGCTGGAGTTCTAGCCTAGCTCCTCAGGGCTAGTCAAGCGCCACACAAATATCTATTCCCTTTTCTTCAGCAGCTTTCGAGCGCTGACAGACACACGCTGCCATTGACCAGCAAGCGACAGCCACTCCATAGCGTAGGCTGTTAGATGCCTCCTGGTCAGGCACATCCCCCAGCACTGCTAGGCCCGCCTCCCCAGGAGCCAGAGCAGAGCGAGCCTGGGAAGAGGTTTCAGAAAGGGGAATCTCAAAACACGGGAAGCAAAGAGGGAAATTGCCAGCATTTTGAAATCACTCTGGGATCACCTGTAGAACATGCAAACAAAGACAGGGGAGGCAGGAAAGACAGACAAAGACACACCCAGAGCCAAAGAGCCCGGGACTCGGCCCAGGAAGTGAAAGCGTGGCTGGAGGCTCTGGCGTCCGTGTTGTAGCAGGAGAAAAAGCATCTTTGCAAGCCTCCTGGCTCTCTGGGGCCCTCCTCACTGAGCACTTACCAGCGTAAAGCAACAGGTCTAAGCAGCAGGAGAAGAAGTATGCCTGCCCAATGATGCTGTGCTCTGCAGCCACCTGCTTCTCGAGCCTGCGCAGCACTTCCTCACATTCTGGGTACCTGCGGAGGAACACAGCGAGCCTCCATGGAGCCTCTCCGCGGGGTGGGATCCCAGTCACCACCTCCGGACGCTCCCCGCTCCCCTTCCCATCATCCCGCTCTCCCTGCGCTGCTCTTTCTGGCATCGCCATCAGAGGTTCTCCATCAGACAGTTGTTCATCTTTTGGCAACAAGTCTCCGGAGAAAGGCCTCAGGGACCCCGGCCCAAACGGCAAGCCCCGGAGCAAAACTCAGGCATCCTTCCCATGCAAGCCAGTGCTTTCCCATTGGCCCAGCAGCAGAGCTACTCACCTTTCCATCAAAGTCTTTGTCAGGAAAAGCAGGCCAAAGAGCACGCACAGCTCCCCACTGCCCTCCGCACTCGCCCACATGACGCGTTTGCTTCGGAAACTGCTCCTCTCGAGACCTCCCCCTGGACGACTGCCGTCTCGGGCACCGGTGCCGCGTGGCATGGAAAGGCCCGCGTCCACCCAACCAAACATGGCTAGCGCCCCCAACACAACGAGCGCCTCCCTGCGCTAGGCTCGCTCCTAAACCAGGCCTGGGAATTGCCTGCGGCAAGCGCTACCTGGCAAGGGCCAGAACCGAGCCAGCAACTGTTCCAGCAGTTTCACAGCACACACTCACGCTCCCCAACAGCCAGCCACGGTCCTTGGCATTGTTTAATTTACCAGCGTCCATACAGCCAGCGAGTATCCAATAAGAAACCAAGCAGCCCTCTTTGCTGCGCGCAGAGAATGACACAAGAAGGATCTCAGGTGGCCCCCCGACCCTGCGCAACCAGCAGTCTGTCCCGCAGCAGCATTACCTCATCTGCAGAAAGAGCGCCGCAAAGAGCGTGGCGAGAACCTCGCAGTCCAGGTCGGGCTTCTCCAGCTCCATCCACAGGCTCTTGGCGCGATAGCCTGCCAAGAAAACAAGCAGGCTCGCACAGGCTCCCTCTGCGGAGATGCCTTCTCGCAGGCAGCGGGGGCAGTACGTACCTACGTCGACAGAGAGGGGCAGATTCCCCAGGCTGAGGTTCAGATGGCTCAGGGCCTGGGCAAATTTGGCGGCCTTTAATACCCCTCCTCCAAAGAGCTCGACGTCAGAGCTAAGCTGGATGGCCGCCCGCCCGTACTGCAGCCACTCTTCCTGGCAGCCCAGGTCCTGGCAGCACCGCGCATATTCCATGTAGGACAACAGGATCTAAAACGGTCCAGACAGGAGACTGTACAAGACTGAATGTCGCCAGGGTGATTCTCTGGCCTAGACGGCTCAGGGCAGAAACCCAACGGCCAGCTTCTCTCTTCTCTTCTGCTCTCAGGGCTCTCACCCCTACGACAAACGGTTCTTAGGACTGCCGCTGCTAACTGCGGCCGTGGCGAGACGAGGGCCCCAGCGGGGTGCTGCCTTAAAGCCACAACCAGCCCAACGCTTACAACGGTGAAACAAACGCCATGAGAGCGACTACCAGGAAGAAGAGCAACGCACGTCTGCTGGAAGTTTGTAAAGCAAAGTTCAGGGACGGGTACCACTCCGTCGCGTTTGGCCTCTTCTTGCCGCCCCGGGCAGACCCTGCTGGTACTCTAGGCGGGCCAGGGGAAAGGAGCTATGTCAGAAACGCGTCTGCTGCCGCAGAGAGGAGGCACTCACGTGACTCGCATCCTCAGACTCCTCGGCCGTGTTGACCTTCATGAGCGCTGCCAGGCGCGACAGCCTCCGGCCGCTGGAAGTGCCCTCCAGGCTGAAGAGCTGCCGCAGCAAGGAAAGGCAGTGGCTCTGCCGGAACAGCCAGGGCAGCCTCTCCCTCCTGCCACACAAGAGAAACCGCTGGGCCACAGCCACTAGCTACACAGTGCCAGGTCAGGCAGGGCCAGGGGAAGCAGGGCGACAGAGGAGGCAGCTGCACCTGCTCCCAGCAGGGCGGCAGCTGATGCAGGCCGGGCTGCAGGCATGGAAGCGGCAGAGCCAAGAAGCACCACCGGGGAAAGATCGCTGCTAGCGAGAACGGGTTGGCACTACAGCCCAGGGAGGGCGAAGCAAAGCCGGGCACCGCGAGGGAAAGGCTTGTTCTACGGCAGCCTTGCACCTGGCTGCAACCCCCGAGCTTCCTCATTCTCACACCTCCCCTCCACTTACCCCTCCATGCCCACGTCCTGCTCCTCCCTGCCGGCTCCCTTTCCTCTGCAGCCTGTGCTCCCTGGGAACATCTCTCTGCTCTCACCCCCACCATCCCCCACAAGGCAACACGTGCCCGCTCCCCCCACCCAGGAGCCTCCAGGTCCCTCAGCAGCTTTCCCCATGCTAACACCTATGCTCAGGGAAAGTCTGGGCTTAAGCCGAGGCAGGTGTGGGCCTAGGTGCCCGGCACCACGCAGCAAACGCCTCTTCCTTCCCTTCTCTTTCCCTTCGGCTTCTTACCCTGCCTCTTGATGAAGGGAGGACTCTTTGTTCTTCCTGTGGGAGGCACGCTCTGACTTCTCCAGCAGAAACTGGAAGACGACGCCAGCTGAGGTGAGGGGCAATTTTCTCTTCAGCAGGCTCAATGCCTTCCTGAGCGTCTTCTTTGCCAGCTCCACGCAGCCCATGTTGTAGCAGACCTGCACAGGAGAAGGCTTCTTCAGACAGTCCCAAAGGGCTCCGACTGAGCACGCACCACATTTCAAGTCTCTGCCTGAACCGAGGCCGAGGGCCTCGACCGCTTTTGGCCGCAGGCTGAAGCGCTCACAGGAAAGGCTGCTGGTAGCGGCCGTGCCTCAAAATGCCAGGCCTATCGCCGCTGCCGCCACCCCCCACAAAGGCGTCCAACTCCACCCACCAGCAGAGCCCTCAGAACCTCCCCGGCACTTTACCTCCCCTTTCAGGCTCAGGAAGGTGGCTTCTTCAAAGCAGGCAAGCACATCGGCTTTCTCAGCCGCTGAGCTCCTCACGACCTCTGCTTTCTTCAGGTTCATAAAGGCCTTGGAACAAGCACACAGAGAGCAGGTGAGCGTCGGTGCAGAGCCTGCATCCAGCCCCATCGTTCCCAGTTGCCTCCAGCAGCTCTCTGAGGAGGGCACGCATCTGCCCCTGGCGATGCCCACCCTAACACAGCCCACGGGCACGAGTGCTCCTTCGCACCACCTCCTGGCGCGTGCGCCTTGTGCAAAGGTCCTGCTTCTCTGCCCCGCCTCCCTTGCCCCAGGAGAGGCAAACGGGGGGGAGAAGCCTGGCTCTGACGCCAGCGGTTCAGCCCCAAGTCCCCACAGAGGCACGTCCTAGTGCAATGGCAAAATCGGCTTGCCCAGGACAAGGCAACTGAGAGGCCTCCTTGTGCAGTGGGCTCCGGCAAGCAGGGCGACTCACCAGGTAGTTGTCGGAGACGTGCAAGTAGGCAGCCGCGCACTCCAGCAGGTAATAAAGGGCTCTGCCATCGTTGCCCATTGCCATGTGGTGGTGAGCCAGCGGCACAAGCACCAAATCCACAATGGCCCTGCATTCACAGGCACACGCGGCACCGGGCGTCCCTTTGGCCTTGCTGGGCACCGTAGGTACGCGTTCCGTCCTGGCCAGAAACTGCTCTGCCGCTCTACTCAGAGACAAAGATCACGCAGAAAGACGACGCACGCTAGCATCACCTATACCGCTCCGTCTGCCTAGACTAACAGCATATTCTAGCGCAGCACAAGCAAGGCCCTGTGCACACGCGCGTCATACGGGAGCGCTGGGTTTCACAGCCTTCCCAGGCGTGCAGAGGGCTGGCCGCTTATTCTTTCAGCCCCCCGCATTCACAACCACAGTTTCCCAGCAGCGTTCCACATTACAGTTGACACGGGCGACCCCCGAGTGGCCTGGCTCCCCCCATCCTTGCTCCGTCTTCCCCCTGTGCTCCTCCCTCCCTTCCGCTCTTGCCTTCCCTCCTCGCTCGAGAGCTGTGGCTCTGCCCTGACTGCAAGCCAGTACCACTCACTAACACAGCGCTTGGGCGCAGGATTCATTTTCTTCCACTGCAGCAACGTCAACCCGCGCGCGCTGAGCAGTCTTCTCGCGCGCCGTAGCCCCAGAGCCCAAGGCGAGCGGGGCCAGGCAGGGCAAAACGGGGGCGAGGAGCAACATCGCCCCTTTCAAGCCCTAGCAAACTATTCCTTTGGCTTTAGCGGTAACAAGATCCACGAGCACGCGATGCTGTTGGTGCCTTTGCTGACCCTGCTCTGGAGCAACGCTGCTCTTGGCCACAGGGAGGAAGTCAAGCAGGCCTTTCTGCCACCTTCCAGCAGCCCCCCCTGCTCCCGCTGGCTGCTTTGCCCCTGCACACCTCGCAACATTGCTCTCCTACAGCTAGGAAGGCAGGGCTGGCTCCGCCCTAACGTGACCATCGTCACCCTGATCCCACTGGCTTCCTCCAAGAGGCTCATCTCCAGGGCCACCCCATCCCAGCTCCCACCCAACAGGCCAGCTCTTTCCTGAGCTAGAGTCACAGCCAGCAGGCACAACTGCAAACTCCACTTGCCCCCTCTGCAGACCCTGAGCCCGCTGACTTCCCAACGTAACCAAAACCTACTCTCCTCACCGAAAAGTCTCCTCCAAGAAGCTCTTCTCTTTCTGCAGGGCTTTTGCAGTACCTGGAAACAAAGCACGAGTTAAACGCTTCCTCACCTCACACGCGGGAAGAGCTGCATCTTGCCATGCTCCATCCGAAAGGGGAGGAGAGCAGAGTCAAAGGGACCGACGGCAGCTCTCTTCCTGGCCTCTTCCCCCGAGAGCTGCCTTCCCGGCAGGGCTGTTACGTTTTGGGCAAGCGTAGCACACCCACCAGGAAAGGCGCCTCAGCCTGCGGGGCCGGGGGGTGCACCGCAAGGCTCTTGTCACTGCAAGGACATGGGCTGCTCTCCGGTCATTCCAGGGAAACGCAGGAGGGCGTTCCGGGGCACAGAGGCTCTACGCTGTGCCCACAGCATGGCTCTGCTGGTGCAGCTGGCCTCAGTGGAGGACTAAGCTAGTCTCAGGGAAGCCTCTCCCCTCTGCTGACAGCATCCCTAGGCTTCAGCAAAACGCTTCTGCGGACAGCGCTTGAGACAGAGCAGCGCTTCCATTAATTGCGCAAGCACAGTGCGGAGGGCCCAGGCTCCAAAGCACGGCAGCTAGCATACCCGGAGTGGCACGGAGCTCATCCCTCTTCAACTCCTCCTTTCTGAGCAGGGAGGCCTCCCAGCTGGACGAGCAGCGTTCGCTGGCACGGTCGTCGCAGCTCTCTGCCTCCCGGGCGCTGCCGAGGGCCAAGCGGTGGAAGGCCACAAAGTCCCCTCCGCCGCAGCACTGGCACTTGTGCGCTTGCCTCTCCAGGAAGGCCGCGCACTTGCGGTGCATGGCCACCCTCTGTCCCTTGGGCCACAGCTCGTAGGCAGCCTCCCGCAGCAGTGGGGCGCAGAAGGTCAGGACGCCAGACTGCAGCCTCGCGGTCTTCTCGGTCTCGCCCAAGCACCGCTTCTGGGCACCTGAAAGGCAACGGGGCTTCACATCAGCCACAGCTGGGGCCACAGCCGGGGGACGAAAGACAGGCCTTGGCGTGGATCCTTGGCAGGAAACCAGCGCTCCTGCACTCGGAGCCTCGCAGCGCTAGGGTGAAAGGGACCCGTTTGCCTTGCCGACACCAGCACAGCCTGCGCAACAGGCTACTGCCCTGCGCTCTCCCTCCCAACGCACAGCCTTCAGCTGCACTCCCGCAAGCAGCTGCCGAGGCTGCTGGCAGCAGAAGCAAGGCCGGCCATTTGGCCCATTACACACCACCGGAGGGGGCAGTGCAGCGTGCCCTGGCGAGCCCCGCCAGGCACACAGCCGGGAGCAGCAGGAGCCTACCACGCTCCCGGGGGCGCATTATCACCACTTACCGCTCTCTTCCTCCAGAGAGGTGGCGGGCCCCTTGGTGGGAACACTGCTGCCTTCTGGCACCTTCCCAGCATTCAGCCACTTCAAGATGTTGCCTCTCACCAGGACATTCAACGCCTTGTTCATCTTGGTCCTGGTCCACCTGGGAAGGAGGCGTAACAGCAGCTCGGTGGTAAACGTCGGCCCGATGACGGCTGCGCACTTCAAGACCATCCGCTCCGAGGGCTTCATGCTGTCCACCTCAGCCAGCGCAATCCCTGTCAAAAACAAGCCACAGCTCTCTCTCTTGCCCCCTCCCAAGCCTGAGGCTGCCGAGGCTGCCTTAGCTTCCCCACACCAGACGCTACATTTGTAGCCTTCTTTCCTAGGGACCAAACCCCTTGGGCAGTCGCAACCCAGGGCACACAGACACCCAGCCTCTCTCTAGCCCATGCCCCGGGAAAGAACCTCCGTGCAGCCGCCAGCCGCCGCAGCGGGGCTCGGCCCCTCACCTTTCAAGGTGGAGGGAAGCACGATGCTCTGCAGGTTCACGTCAGGTCTGATGGTGCACACCCTGCGCTCCTTCCCCGCGCTGGAGCTCCAGGAGGCTGCGGCAGGGGAAGCCTCCGTTACAGAAGCTGAGCGGAGCAAGAGAGCAGCGTAAAGCGATTTTCAAAGGGAGACGATTCAGGCCGTCACCTCCTGCTTGCCCTCCATCTTCCACCCTTTAGCATTCATCCCCCCCCGGGCAGGTCTTACAGCAGCTGGGCCCTGCGCTCCGTGGCAGCATAAATCCACCGCGCGGCTGCACCCAAGGAACACTGCAGCCACGCCACTCTCCGCCCTGCTCCACAATAACCGCCCCCGTTCATGCTGCCTCCAGACAATACCAGGGCTTAGCTCAGTGCCAGGGAGCGTCTCTTCCCCTCCTTTGCAATTTTCTGCCCCGTCCGCATTGCTTCGCCCCACAAAGCCACCCAAACTCCCCAGCCTGTGCTTAGGCTAGCCCAGCAGCAAGGCATGCAGGAGCCCACGCCTGAGCCAGGCCAAGGCCTCTACTGCTGCAACACCAGCCTGGGCCAACTTCACAGGGGAAGCCCAGGGCAACAACGCGCTCTGGAAGATGCGCCACAGCAACCAGGCCGTCAGCCACAACGGCGCTTACTGAAGAGGCTCTCCCACTTGTCCTCCATTTTCTCGCCCTTCCGCAGCAGGTGGAACAAGAGCATGTCGTGGCGCTTAAGGTCGCTCAGCAGTTCCTCGCAGTAATATGGGATCCCGTAGCTTCTCTGCATCAGGAACCTGGAAAGGAGCAGATCCAGCAGGGACTGACACAGGCAAAGCAAGGTGGGACACGTTTCAGACCAGCCTCTTTGCCACAGCTACACCTCCCTTTTGAACAGGCCAGCACTCCCACTGCCTTTGGCATCTGAGCTGCCCGGAAGATACAGCGGTTGCTGGAACGCGCAGGAAAAGAGTCGCGCGCAGTGCCCAAGGCACAGAGCTGCAAGCCTCGTCTCTCCTGGCCCCAACAGCCTAGATGCTCTCCGGCACCAGTGAGAGCCTCGGCCCCAGCAACAAATCGCCCCCCACTGCCCCACCACGTTCGTTCCCTCCTGCCCTCTGCAGCGGGTCAACCCCTCGCAAAGAGCTCCGAGGCCCCGCCTGGGACTTACGTCTCTAGGGCCCTGGGCACGCTGACAACTCCCAGCTCCCGGCAGGCTTTCTGCACAACAGCTGAAGCTTTCAGCTCTCCCAGATGAACGTGGGTCGTTTGCTGCAACTTCATGATGTCTGCTGCAGCTTCGCAGAGCCTCTGTCTTCCGTAGCGAGCAGGAGCAAAGCCCATGACCACAAAGAGCGGGACATCTCTGAGCACATGCGACATAACAGCCCAGGAGGCAGAGTCGATGTAGTGCGCGTTGTCGATGACAAACAGGACAAGCTCGTCTTCAACGATCTGAAACAAGCACGTTGGTCTGGGTGGATTCTGAGGGATTCTCAAGCATCTTCCACAGGACAGACTTTGGCCGGCCTCTCCCCACACAGAGGACGCGCAGAAGTCGCTCTCCTCTCCCCAGCTACCTCTTCGTTCGGAATCTCACCCGCTCTTCCGTGCTCCGAGACTCTTAAGGTCCCTCGGGCACGGTGGCACGGAAAGACACCGTTCCTCCTCCTCCGGAGCACATGCCCTCCAACTTCACAGGAGCAAAGTTATCAGGGGGCATGGCACGCGGAGTTTAGCCTCTGCAGGGCAATGACTCCGGTACACTGTCCTCCCACCAGCTCCCACCACTCTCCTGCAGAGCCCTCAGCCTGCGGCCTTGCTTTCCTTCTCTGACCCAGGATGGGGAGAACGGCTCACCTTCTGTAGCAGTTTCTTGAAAACCAACCCCAATTCCGTTGTCCTTTGAGCGCCGCTCATCTTGGACACCTTCTCCGACAGGGGAAACTGGCCAGGAAAGCAGAGTCACAGAGAAACAGCCTTTCAGGGCGGTTCAGCACACCTGCCCACCACGCAAGTCCAAGCGAGCAAAACGCCTCTGCTGCCCTCAGCATCTTACCTCTCCCCCCACACAGTGGAGAGGAGACGCAGCGCGCACGTCACCGGGAGCCTACAACGGAGGCCCTCTGCTGAGGGTCTCTGGCAGAGCTCTTGCAGGGAGGCATGAGGGGGGGAGAAGAGCTTCTTCCCTCGCCGTGGCAATCGCGCGAGGGAGCAGGCTGCTCACGCACCAGTGAACTCAGCACCAGCTCATCGGCCCCCTCTCAAAGCCTCTCTGCAATGCCCTTTCCAGGCTGCTGAGCAAGACACCAGGAACTGCCTGCAGCAGCCTGGCACCTGCACTCACCCCTAACAAGGAGCCCCCTCGCCCCCCTCTTTGGACCCACAAACAGAAGCCCAGCCTGTGCTACCCTCCTGCTACTCCCACCACGGAGCTAAGCCCACTCCCCAGCACGGTGTCCCAACCACAACAGCCACAGGACGGCTCACAAGCAGGCCTTCGCCACGGCCACAGAGGCCTCTCGCTCTCACCTTAACGACGAAAGGCACATTGAGGAGGCAGTAGCTGCTCTCTTCCACCAGCCCTTGGAGCTTTTCCTGCAGGGCGAGCTCTCTGGCACTGCACGATTTACAGGCCTGCAGGCCCATGGCCACAGCCAGCACCATGTGCATGGCAGAGTAGACCTGCTTCAGGTTGAGCTCCAGCGCTTCCACAGCCACTACCCTGCCATGCAGAAGCAAAAGGCACTGAGATTCAGAGAGGGACCCAAGCAGCCGCAGGCTTCTCACACTAAGCTCTAGGGGAGAGGCGGAATCCAGGGCCACTTGGGTTTCTTCTCTTGGCTCCGCAGCTACGGCCAAAAGCCCTGACTGAGCTCGGGCTCTACTTTGCTTGGGGCCTGGCCCAAAGAAGGAAGCTCAACAGCAGTGGCTCCAGCAGCCACCTCTAGCTCCCTCAAGAGGCAGCAGGAGGGCACGCAGCTGCTCCTCAGCAGCAGCTCCTGCAGGCCTTGCAGGGATGCTGCAGTCCAAGGGCCACGCACCCGGGCAGAGGGCAGAGGGGCTCCAGTAGCCCACGGACATCAGCGGCTGGGCAGCGAAAGCGTTCCACAGCTCCCGGTCAGCAACACTCACCTGAGCCCAGCAGCCTGGCCTAAAGAGGCAAGCTCCGTAAGTAAATGGCTCTTTCCAGAGCCCGTCACGCCCTCAAACGCCATGATGTGGCTTGCTTTCTTAGCCACATAGGCTTTCAAGTAACTTTCAAAGAGGGCAATCTCCTCCTCCCGACCTGGGAAGGCAAACAAGAAAGCGACCCGTTGCAGCGAGCTGAAAAGCAAACAGCCGTCGGCACCCTTCTCTCTCGCCGCCGCAGCGGGTCAGTCGGACCCAAGGAAATCTCCTCCCCGATCCCAACTACGGCCATCCCTTTAGCCCTGAGGCTGTGAGCAACTGCACACTGGAAAGGTCCCGCCACGCTAGCTATGCAGCACGGCAGGGAGCATCCGGCGCACGCCTCACCCTGCTTCCCACCTCTAGCTGCGGCCCAACCCCAAAGACAGGAACCAGCTAGGAGCCAAGGTATGCACCAAACCCTTAGGGCCACGCCAGGCAACGCCATCCCTCGCAAAAGCTTCTCCGTTCCCAGAGCGGAACTAACAGGTACCGACGGCAACAAATTGGCCTTCAGCAGACCAAGGCGTTCTCCACCTACCGAGCAACGGGGAAGAGCTGGGCCTCTCCTTCGTAACATCCATGCCAAACATGCTAGCGGGAGGAAGAGAAAAACAAAAGCCAATGAAGTAGGCAGAAGCTGGAGGACGTAGAGCCACGCGTGGAGCTGAGGGTGCGCTCCCGGGGACCCGCTCTTCTTTCGAGCCGGAGCGAATCCTGCCCACGCTCCCACTGGCCCAGCAGAGAGCGCAAACACCAAACGAGCACTAGCAAAGCTGCAGCCAGGAAGAAGCCCAACGGCCACAGTGGGACACCACACAGCATCAAGACTCGAGCGCCACAGGCCAAAGCCCAAGGAAGCGGAGACACGAGCAAGAAGCCAGGCAGTGCCGCTGGCTAGCACACTGCTGCACCCCGCAGGACAAGCCAAACAAGTCTCTGGTCCTGCCTACTGCTTCCCTGGCCTTTGCTCACAGGCAGCGCTTTCGAGAAGCGGGGCCCTGCAACAGCTGCTGTCAAGGCAAAGACGGGCAAGAAAAAACACTTCAAGCCACGACGTGCAACAGGACGACAAGGGTCACTTCTTGGGCCAAGGCGCCAAGCACCAGGCACCTTGGGCTCGAGTTTTTCTGAAGTTGCAAGGGGACGGCAACGTCAACGTTCCAAACGGCCTCCAAAGAGGATGCCAAACCCTGGCCCAGGGGAACACCTGAACTTTCACCAGGAGGCACTCAGGAACTGAGTCCTGGCCTGACCAAAAGCTTTCCGGGAGCGTCATGCTCGGAAGCAGCTGGGAGAAAACCTCCCTGGGGCAGAATTGCCACTGCGTTAGTCTTGCGCGCAATGGAGCAAGCACAGGGCAGAAAGCACAGCTGGAAGCCGTTTGGACCGGGGCTGCAAGGCCCCTCTGTGCCTACGGACACCTAAAAGCCTTCTCCACCCCTCCGGCATCACTCCCCGTCTCCTTACAGCAGGAGGCACCAGCGTAGGCAGGCCAAAAGCGTACCCGTGCTCTGCCTTTCCATCTTCTCAGCCCCAGCGATGGGAGGGGTGGGCGGGGGCCAGCTCTGCACAACTCCTCTTTGCGGACCAAGACTGGACCCTGTGTGCCACCCTGCCCCCAACCAGCCCGCTCAAACAGGACACTCACCACTTCGCCGACACCCCCAGGTATTGATACACGGGGCCAGGATCGACAACCCCCTTCATCTTTGCCTCCGGCAGCTCCTCGAAGCACCATCGGGGCAGCCTAGAGGCTGCGTACGTCGCTGCGTCACAGGACACCAGCCCAGGGTAGTGCTCCATCAGCCGGGCTGCCAGATTCACCTTCTGGCCAATGACTGCCGCAGAGAGAGAGCACGCATTCACGTACCTATGAAACCAACCCGCTCCACCCTTCACCGCCAACGGCTGCATCACCTCCAGCACAGGCAAGCCCCAAACCGTTGGCAGCACAACCAGCAGGAACAACAAGGCTCTGAGCCTGGTCCCCCGCACCGCAGCGGCGCCCGCTCTGCCTCCCTCATTCCCCACAGGACACAGGCCAAGGCCTCGTCCCAGCCCAGCACATACGGGCAACAGGGTGTTCCCTGCCGCTCTGCCTCTTCCTTTGACACGCTGCTCCGGCTGAACAGACCCAGCCCAGCCACCCGCTCCTCAGCCAAACACCTCGTACCTGTGTATTCGTGCCTCACGCGATGGCCTACGACTCCGCAGAACACCGTCCCGCTGGTAACCCCGACAGACACGGCCCTGACACACACGGAGAGCGACAGGCGCTCAGCAGCGCCCGCGCACAGGCCTGCCTGCCCACCTACCTTCACCCCTTCACCCGGCTCCCCTCGCACCACCTCCCGCCCTGGCAGGGCAGACCTCGGGGACCTGCAGAGCTCCGCAGCGTAACGCCCCCAGGTGAAAGGGGCTCCCGAGAGCAGCCAGGCAGTTTTCAACCCTTCCCCTAAGGCCTCACAGCTGTGACGGGCGGAAAGTCCCTGACTCCAGCCAGCCTCAGCACGCCTCCTCGGCGCGGGCAAGAAGGGCACCTCTCAGGGCACTGTCTCCTTCCTCCCAGGGACAGAGGAGGCCAAGCTAGAGGGCACGTCTCGCTGAGAAACCATCCCTCCCTCCTTCCCCCGCGCAGTCCCAGGCAACGCGCCTCCCCACTCACTCGATTTTCCTAGGCCTCGAGGAGCACGCCTTGGAGATTTGAACAGCGCTTTCCAAGGCGTGAACGCTTTCGTCGGGCAGCTTCTCTCCAGGGAGTCCAAACACGCACAGGAACGTGCAGCCCTGCCAAGGACAGCGGCAGCACAGCTTGGGACAGCGCCTACGGCAAACGGCTCATGCCGTGCGAGTCGAGCCGCTGCCGAGAGCAGCAGAGCTTCAGGGCAACCCCCAGCCAGAGGGTGCTGATCCCAGCGCCGAGGCAGAGCTGCTTCTCCTTTCCCCGCTGCTCAGTAGACCGAGAGAGCCACTGCCCTCTCGTTTGCTGCCCACACTTTTGCGGGGTGGGCTCCTCCCCCACACTCACTTTATCAAACATGGAGATTTTGTTGATCTCGCCCTTGTGAGGACGGATGATCTCCAGCATCATCACGCTGCTGTCCTGGATAGCCTTGCAGATCTGCGTTAAGTTGACATCGGCAGCAAACTGCAGCTTGACAAAGAGGCAGGTGACCGGCCGTAGCTCGGACAAGTAGTCCAGGGGCTGTCTGTCATCAATCTGGAAGACGAGAGCAGCACACCTTCAGCAGCCAGCTCTCCCCGAGAGCTGACTGCCCCCAGCAAACACCAAGCAAGAGCCCCCACGTGGGCAGCAGCACGCGCTCTCAGCGGAAGGAATAACTCCTCCCCTCGGGGCAAAATAAACACAGCTCCCGGCAGCTGTGGCCATACCTTCCTCAGAACAGATGCGGGGACGTACTTCCGCAGCAACTTCCCCAGAGCATGCCGAGGGGCCAGGGAAACAGCAGGCCTCAGGATGCCTAGGGAAGGAAAATCCAGGCGGTCACTGGCAGGCTGGCACTACGAGCCTGCCTAGGGAAAAGCAGTTGGAAAGCAGGGGCTGGCACTGGAACTCAGGGAGAGAAAGTCTCCTCCAGTTGCACATTTCTTCCTCCTGCAGGTGCTCAGCCAGAGCAGGCCCCTGGAAGCAGGGGGAAGCAGCGAGTGCCTCCGCTGAAGCGCACCAGGGCCAAAGGCACAAATGCTGACTGCAAGGGGGAGAGGGCAGAGGGCGTTCCTCGCTGGCCCCTGAACAAGCCCGCCCCCACCTTTCTGGGCAGCCACAGAACGTCATGAACACGGGCCTCACCTGACGCCTCAGGAGAACTGTAGTTCAGCTGGGCTCGGGTAAACTTGGAGAAGATGTCTTCGCGTTCCGACAGAGACATCCGTTCCATGCCTGTAACCTAAAGGCACACAGTACAAAAACGCGTCGAGGACAGCTCCAGGACCCACAGAGGACAGTACCCGTTGAGGCAAACTCTTCCAGCGCCTCCTGACCCCCTCTTCAAAGCCACCCAGCAGAATCCAGAGGCAACCCTGAGACAAAACTGCTCCCCAGCAGCTACTGCTCCCCACCTACGGGAGCACCTCTACACCTAGAACTCCCTCCACGCGCGTCTCCTCGCCCTTCTCACACCTTCCTCCCTCACAGCCACGTCCACGCCCAGGCCCTCAGAATTGCTCCAGAGGCCGTCCCACCCACCTTCACAGCGCTTTGGCCTTTAAGTCTCTTGGTCTTGATCTGGTTCCGGTTACAGAGCTCCCAGCAGCTGGGTGACAGGATCACGTCACTTGCATTGGCAAGGTTTTGGGCCTGCCACACTTCACCCACGGCCTGGCCAAGGATCAGGAAGTGCTGCTGCTTTTTGTCTCCAACAGTCAGGAGGGACATATGCCCTGCAGAGATCCCTGGTGAGAGACAAGCACAACTGATGCAGAGAGCATTTTTACCTCCACAGCCCGCCACAGCTCAGCTCCTCCCAGGCCAACTTTGAAGCTCAGCCCTGGAGCCAGGCTCTTCCGCTCAACTGCTTCGAGCGCAGGCGTCCCACTTGATGGATTCAGGATCGATCGTGGCCGGGGAGGGGGTCCTAATCAGGGGCCCCACACCGGCACGTTGGCCAGCCACCGGCTCACTTTGCATGCAGGCAGCTCGTGAACGCCTGCCTGAGAACGCGCAGCAGCCTAACGCAGCACTCCCCGTACCTATCTTCAGTCGGAGCTTCAGACCCACGTCCGTCTCACGGATCCTGTACTTCTCCTGGATTTGCTGGCTACACTGCAGCACCAGGCTGATGGTGTCTCTCAGCTGCGTGTGCTTTGCTCTCCACAGCACCAGCACAGCATCCCCTGGGGAAAGCGAGGGGACAGGGACGGCTCTCGTGACACCTGACGCTCCCTGACCTGCACCCACCGGCCGGGACAGCGGAAGCCAGCAGGCGTGCCAGGGAAAACGCGTTTGGGTGAAGGCATCCTCCTCAACTACAGCACCCTGGCCACAGGCACACCTCCCCCTCTGCCCCGCCAGCTACAACTGCAGCCACGCCGCCAGGGCCCGGGACGGCAGCTCCCCCTGGGCACCTGCGTGCCAGCAGAGCCACCCCTCGGGGCTCTGCCGGCTCGCGCCTCTGTCTCCCCTCTCCCCTCGCACTCGTCTGCAGCTGCAGCAGACAAGGCCACGTCTCTTTTACGCACACGTACCTGCAAACTTCAAGATGTCTCCACCAAAAGCCAGCAGCTCTGCAGACCAAAAAAAAAAACACAAGAAGAGCTGCAGCTAGGCCTTCTTCAGGAAGGCCGCAGGACAAGCCGCTCTGCTCAGACAGCAGCACAAGAGCAGCGGTGCTTTGGGGGCACAACTTAGCAAACGTAGCAGCTACACTGCTCACAGGGACCACAGCCCTGGGACCTACGCTACTGTGCCCTGTGACAAGGCCCCAGGGAAGGCAACGCACACTTTGGTCAGCGCCCCCATCCCCAGCTCATTTGGGCACTAACACTGGCTAGATGCCCCTGCTCCCCCCTGCGCCCCAACACCAGCAAAATCTTCCTCCATCACTGAACAGCGGTCACTCCACAAGCCCAAGGGTGGGTGCTGAGAAAGCGGGCACCTCCTTAGTCTTTGTGGGGAGCAGAAAGCACCTGCCAGAAGAGCCCAGCTGCTCTCGGCGGCTCTCAGCCCCATAGGAACCCCCAGCCCGCGCAAGGAGGAGGCGGCGGCGGCAGCAGCAGCAGCAGCAGCAGGCTGCCCAGCACCTCCCTCTCGTCGTCCCTCCCACACAGTCCTGCAGAACGGCACTTACCCTCCAAAATGTCACCCATGTAGCGATTGAGGGTTTGCGTTACCTCATCCGCACCCCGCTCTATGCTGATGCTCTGGCTGAATTTCTCTGTCAGAGCAGTGAAACCTGCAACAGGGACACACAGGCACAAAGAAATCAGGACGCGTCTACAGGGCCAAAGGACCTGGCACTTTCCACGTCGCTTTCAGCCAGCCAAGAGAACCACGCTCCGGGAGAACCCAGGCGCGCCCCTGACAGCAGCCACAGCCCTCTAATTCCACCCGCGCTTCTGAGCGCTCGCTGACGGGCGCCTTCCCCATGCTCACACCCACCCGTTACGCCTAGCTCCTGCACTTGGCTGCCACCCTCCAGCGCGTCCCCCGGCTGCCTCCCCTCTTGCCTACAGCCAGGCAACACCCTGAGCTAGAAAGCCCACGAGGCCTTTGCCAACTAACGCAGCACCTGGCCAGCCAGCTCCTCTGCGCAGCAGCTGCTCCTCCAAGTTTGCCCTGACAAAGACTAACAAGGGGGAGGCAAGGCAGCCAGGCCTCCTCTCCCAGGCCTCCATGAGCCAGAGCCTGGCCCACCTCACACCTCCCCAAAGCTCCAGAGAGAGCACTGCAGGCAACAGCGCGGGCCCAAGCTGCTGCTCCGGCAGCCTCAGGGCTCCCTAACGCACGCTGCTCGGAGCAGACGGCTGACCACAAGCAGGCCGCAGGGCTGCTGCCAGCAAAGACCACCCCCGGGCTGTGACCTCAGCTACGTCCGAGCGCTACTTCCCCAAAGCGGAAGACCTCAGCGGCAAACGACATCTCCTTTGACCCCTTCTCTACCACAGGCGGGACGACCAGGGCTCCAAAAGGCCCGCTAAGTCCCAGCGGCTTGGGTCGGGGACTCCTCCTCAGTGCCCGCCCTTCATAACGCTTTGACCCACCTGACACATCAGCAAAGAGCAGCACTCCATGGAAGTTCTGAACGCAACGGTTCTCCTGCTTCAAGTCCTCAGACAAAAGCAGGTCGGGGACGTAAGCAGCTACTTCCCCCAGTTCTGAGCAGTGCTTTGACCTTCGCTCCCAGGCACAAGACATCGTCAGCGCCCTGGGGTACCTGCGGTACCTCAGTACAAGACGACCCACCGTGCCCACCAGGGAGGACGACCAGACACCACTGCACAGCGTTGCGCACTGGCCTTTGGGAGGCGCGGCTGGCCCTCTGTCACCAAGGGGCCGGGGGAGGTCACAGTCGGCTCACAGTGACATCGTCCGCGTGTCATCATTTACCTGTCCACTGTCGCCTACGCTGATCCGGCTAACAGTGACAGCCTCGGCAAGGCACCGCTTACCCAGCAACTGCCGGGAAGCTGCCCCCCGCTCCCTCCCTACGCCGAGCCGGTTGCTCAGAGGTGGCTAGCGCGACGCAGTTGTCTCCCGTACAGAGCTGAAGGAGGCTCGCACAGCGACTGACCTCCACCCGTGGCCGAAACAGCAGCTGCTTCCCACGTTCCCAAGCGCAAAGGGCCTAACAGACGTGCTGACAGCCAGCAGCCCAGGCTTCCCCAAAAGCACGGCCACTGCAGCACGCAGCTGGGCGTTTCCGGGGCTGCTCGGAGGACTTGTATTTCTTTGCAAAAAGAAGTGGGGCTTTCCCGGGGGGGAAGCGGGGGACACAGCCAACCTCCATCCACACGGCTCCTGGGGGAGGCCGGGAGGAGATGGACAGGGCTGGGCCAGGACCACGGCGCACCGACGTATCAGAGAGGGCAAGACAAAGTCCAAAGCCGCAGCAGGAGGCAGCTCCAGGTCCCTGCTCCGAGTGAGAACGCTGTTGTAAACCTTGCATGCCCCAGGGAAACAGAGCCACGCTGGGCACCCTGGCTCACGCACGGCCCTCTGCCTCCAGGCAGGCAAAGGCAGCTCCCCGTCCACCTTAGCCGCTGCCCCGAGCCACACAACTGCTGCCACCAAAGCAGCAGCACTGAGGAGAGCCGGGCTCTACGGGGGACGAGGGCTAGCAGCCAAGGCCGCGCTCCGCGCGCGCCAAAGCTGCCCTTCTCCCCAGTCGCTCAGAGGAGCAGCTGCACGAGTTGGCGTGCCTGCCACACGGTGACACTCAGCGGCTGCTTGCCCAGGCAGCCTCCAGTGTCCCTCTCAGACTGTGCCTCTCCCTCAGGCAATGGCCAGGCGAGGGAGCACCAGCCCCTCCCAGGCCTGGGGGACCAGGTGCTTTAGACAAGCCTGTGCCCTTGCGCTGCTGACCTCAAACAGCAGAGCACTTGACAGCAGAAACCAGCCTGCCTTCTTTCCTGCTGCCTCAGCACTCAGAGAGAGGCTACCAAGATGGTCTCTCTTCTTGCCTCCAGAAGGCTCCCCCTGCTGCCTCGGGGCCCACCAAAGTCTCCCAAGCAAGCACAAGTCACTTGCACCCAACACACACAACTGCAACCTGCTGGCGACAGCCAGGCACACACACCGAGCCAGGCCCAGGTTCGGAACGCTGCTTGCCAGCCCAGCTCACACGCTTCCTCCTTCCTCCTTCCCACGAGGCAGGCAAAGCGGTCACCCGTACGGGAGACTGACGATGCAGGCCGACCGAGCAGGCTTGCTCTGCCTCCTCAGGAAGAGCGCGCAGCAGCGTGACGACGCCTAGGCCAACGCTCTCTCTTGCCAGTGAGCAGCAAGGGCTGGCTGCTCCCCAAGGCAAGCTCAGCTGGGAGCTGGGCCGACCCCAGCACAAGCAGCGCCCTCGCCCACAGGGGCATCCCTCTTGGCTACATCTATATGCACACACGTACATCCATTCTCCACTAAGGAGCTCTCATCCGCATCAACCAGAGAGGGCAACAGGATGAGGCCGCTAGTGCTGTTGACTTTTCTGACTAGGGAACACTTCAAACCAGTCCCGCTTCCAGAAAAACACCCTCCCACCCTCCCCACCTCAGCAACCACTTGGCCCTACACCAGGGCCAAGCTCCTCCTGCAGCCGGCTCAAGCGCTTACACAGCGCCACAGGGAACTGCACTAGGGCGAGGGGGAGAGAATTTCTTGCACTGCTTTACAGCCCTCGACTCTTGTGAGCACTAACAACGGGGGTGGTGGCTTCCCCGCCGCCTAGCTTTCCCAATAAACCACAGGCCAGAGACTCTCGTGGCACGCCTTCAGCGTCCTCTTGCTGTGGTCTGTGACTCCATACAGAACGCTGAGATGATGGCAGTGTTTCTTTATTTAACCCCTGGAAGAGCATCCTCGCTCGGCCGTGCTGGCAGCTTCAGCAGGTACCTGCAGCTACAGACTTCAGGCTTTGCTTGCTTCAGCTGGGGAAAACGTGGCGCTGTCTCCAGCCACAAGTCTCCCACGGGGCCCTTGCCAGTGAACCACCGCTCCTGAGGAAAACAAAAGCCCAAGTGAGAGCCGCGAAGAACAGGAGGTCCCCAGAGCCACAGGCGCGGTCCGGGAAGGCAAGCGAGGCCTCTCGCAGTAGCTTCTTCCACCCATCACCCAATTTGCCGTGCTGCAAAAGCCTATCAGGGAGGGCAAGGAGAGGGAACGCAAAGGAAACCTCCTCCAGCCAGGTTCAGGCTGGCTCCCAGAGCTGGCTCAAGGGAGAGGCAGAGATTCCACTCCACCGCTCCTCAGCCCAGCAGAGATGCTGGGAAGGAGCGGCATGCTGCAGCGCCTGCTGCTCCCTCGCGTGTCCTTCCAGCCCCTCCTGAGGGAAGGGCATCGCAGCTGCCACTGCCCTCCTGCTGAGGAGAGCTAGCAGCCCCTACCAGCTCGCCAAGGACTTTCGGCACACGCTCCTGAAGCTCGCTGGGGGCTTTCCCTACGTGGACCTGCCGGAGTACAGTCCGCGCCACCTTCTCCTAGGGCATGCCAAACCTCTGCCCAGGGAGCAACTCAGAGGCAAAGAGGATCCACTTACAGCGCTCATCTCCAGCCAAGTCTTCTCCAGGAGGTTGCCATTCGCCTCACAGGCTTGGAGGCCCTGCCTGAGGCACAACAGGCTCTGGTCTTTGTTACCCAGCATGCAGAAAACGTACGCTTTCAGATGGTAGGCTCTGGGGTAGAAGACGGGGCTTGTAGAGCACCGAGCAAAAACCTCTTCCACAAGCTACCGAGAGAACAACGGAGAGGCACGTCAGCAGAAGTCATCGAGCTGGGCGATGGCTCGGCACTGAGGACCGCACCTATTCCCCAAAGGGGAAAGCAGCCGCAAAGGCACAAGGAGCACGCAGCTAGCAAGGCTGAGATACCACACAAGTCTCTCCCGAGCCATAAGCCCTCACATGCAGCAGGCATTTCAGCAGGGCTCACTAGCTAGCTCATGGCTGTGCAAGTCTCTTCTCCTGTCTTGCAGACCATTCCCATCCCCACAAGGGAATCCTCACGTGCCCAGGAAGACCCCCGTCACCTCACTGCCTTCTCTACCACCTCTTGCTGCCGCCCCATGGGGGAGCAGCCTCTTGCCATGTTCCTCTCTAACCCACTACCACACTCTGCCTCTAGCCTGGCTCCATCCCAGCGCGGCTGCTTCGCCCTGGCCTTGCCAATCCACTGCTGCTCGCAACACAGCTTTCCCTAGAGGCCCCTCACAGCGTGCACACCCCCCTCCTCCTCTTCCCTCACCCTTAGAGCCCTGCTGCGGCTCTCCCGGGCCCTCGCCGAGCTGCGCTCAATGTCCTTCCGCAGCACCAGCGTGTAGCACTCCAGGAGCCGGCTGCATGCTTGGGTGGCCAAAACGGAGGCGTCAGCTCTCTTCAGCAGCCTCTTGGCCTTTTCAAAGGGCTTCTGGAACTCGGCCCACTGCCCAAGCCTTCCAAACCTACACCGTCCAGAGAGAAACACACACACACACACACACACACACGTTTTGTAGAGTACTTGATCAAGTACTCTACACCCCAGCGACGGCCGCCTTGTTGGACAGGGCACGGGGGACACGACAGGCCCAGAGCTCCCACCTCCCCTGCCAGAACCACTGCCTGGGCCTCTCGCCAGTCTAAGCACCTCTGTAACTTACCAAAGAGCCAGGGACGAATACAGTCCAAGCAGGATGCTGTTGTGCGAGCTGAGGATGTGGTTTGCTTCGTTCTGCTCAACGAAGCTCCTGCACTCTTCAAATGACTTGTACTCCCAGCCTGTAATACAAATGCATCGCAGAGAAGCAGTGCCGCCCTCCGCTGCCTTGTTTTCCCTCGGGCATTCGTAGCAGGACAAAGCTCAAGCACAGCTGGAGAATTTCTGGGCAGGTAAACCACTCAGAGAGCAAGCAAAACCAAACAGGAACAAGGCAAGGGCTGGAGTTCTAGCCTAGCTCCTCAGGGCTAGTCAAGCGCCACACAAATATCTATTCCCTTTTCTTCAGCAGCTTTCGAGCGCTGACAGACACACGCTGCCATTGACCAGCAAGCGACAGCCACTCCATAGCGTAGGCTGTTAGATGCCTCCTGGTCAGGCACATCCCCCAGCACTGCTAGGCCCGCCTCCCCAGGAGCCAGAGCAGAGCGAGCCTGGGAAGAGGTTTCAGAAAGGGGAATCTCAAAACACGGGAAGCAAAGAGGGAAATTGCCAGCATTTTGAAATCACTCTGGGATCACCTGTAGAACATGCAAACAAAGACAGGGGAGGCAGGAAAGACAGACAAAGACACACCCAGAGCCAAAGAGCCCGGGACTCGGCCCAGGAAGTGAAAGCGTGGCTGGAGGCTCTGGCGTCCGTGTTGTAGCAGGAGAAAAAGCATCTTTGCAAGCCTCCTGGCTCTCTGGGGCCCTCCTCACTGAGCACTTACCAGCGTAAAGCAACAGGTCTAAGCAGCAGGAGAAGAAGTATGCCTGCCCAATGATGCTGTGCTCTGCAGCCACCTGCTTCTCGAGCCTGCGCAGCACTTCCTCACATTCTGGGTACCTGCGGAGGAACACAGCGAGCCTCCATGGAGCCTCTCCGCGGGGTGGGATCCCAGTCACCACCTCCGGACGCTCCCCGCTCCCCTTCCCATCATCCCGCTCTCCCTGCGCTGCTCTTTCTGGCATCGCCATCAGAGGTTCTCCATCAGACAGTTGTTCATCTTTTGGCAACAAGTCTCCGGAGAAAGGCCTCAGGGACCCCGGCCCAAACGGCAAGCCCCGGAGCAAAACTCAGGCATCCTTCCCATGCAAGCCAGTGCTTTCCCATTGGCCCAGCAGCAGAGCTACTCACCTTTCCATCAAAGTCTTTGTCAGGAAAAGCAGGCCAAAGAGCACGCACAGCTCCCCACTGCCCTCCGCACTCGCCCACATGACGCGTTTGCTTCGGAAACTGCTCCTCTCGAGACCTCCCCCTGGACGACTGCCGTCTCGGGCACCGGTGCCGCGTGGCATGGAAAGGCCCGCGTCCACCCAACCAAACATGGCTAGCGCCCCCAACACAACGAGCGCCTCCCTGCGCTAGGCTCGCTCCTAAACCAGGCCTGGGAATTGCCTGCGGCAAGCGCTACCTGGCAAGGGCCAGAACCGAGCCAGGAACTGTTCCAGCAGTTTCACAGCACACACTCACGCTCCCCAACAGCCAGCCACGGTCCTTGGCATTGTTTAATTTACCAGCGTCCATACAGCCAGCGAGTATCCAATAAGAAACCAAGCAGCCCTCTTTGCTGCGCGCAGAGAATGACACAAGAAGGATCTCAGGTGGCCCCCCGACCCTGCGCAACCAGCAGTCTGTCCCGCAGCAGCATTACCTCATCTGCAGAAAGAGCGCCGCAAAGAGCGTGGCGAGAACCTCGCAGTCCAGGTCGGGCTTCTCCAGCTCCATCCACAGGCTCTTGGCGCGATAGCCTGCCAAGAAAACAAGCAGGCTCGCACAGGCTCCCTCTGCGGAGATGCCTTCTCGCAGGCAGCGGGGGCAGTACGTACCTACGTCGACAGAGAGGGGCAGATTCCCCAGGCTGAGGTTCAGATGGCTCAGGGCCTGGGCAAATTTGGCGGCCTTTAATACCCCTCCTCCAAAGAGCTCGACGTCAGAGCTAAGCTGGATGGCCGCCCGCCCGTACTGCAGCCACTCTTCCTGGCAGCCCAGGTCCTGGCAGCACCGCGCATATTCCATGTAGGACAACAGGATCTAAAACGGTCCAGACAGGAGACTGTACAAGACTGAATGTCGCCAGGGTGATTCTCTGGCCTAGACGGCTCAGGGCAGAAACCCAACGGCCAGCTTCTCTCTTCTCTTCTGCTCTCAGGGCTCTCACCCCTACGACAAACGGTTCTTAGGACTGCCGCTGCTAACTGCGGCCGTGGCGAGACGAGGGCCCCAGCGGGGTGCTGCCTTAAAGCCACAACCAGCCCAACGCTTACAACGGTGAAACAAACGCCATGAGAGCGACTACCAGGAAGAAGAGCAACGCACGTCTGCTGGAAGTTTGTAAAGCAAAGTTCAGGGACGGGTACCACTCCGTCGCGTTTGGCCTCTTCTTGCCGCCCCGGGCAGACCCTGCTGGTACTCTAGGCGGGCCAGGGGAAAGGAGCTATGTCAGAAACGCGTCTGCTGCCGCAGAGAGGAGGCACTCACGTGACTCGCATCCTCAGACTCCTCGGCCGTGTTGACCTTCATGAGCGCTGCCAGGCGCGACAGCCTCCGGCCGCTGGAAGTGCCCTCCAGGCTGAAGAGCTGCCGCAGCAAGGAAAGGCAGTGGCTCTGCCGGAACAGCCAGGGCAGCCTCTCCCTCCTGCCACACAAGAGAAACCGCTGGGCCACAGCCACTAGCTACACAGTGCCAGGTCAGGCAGGGCCAGGGGAAGCAGGGCGACAGAGGAGGCAGCTGCACCTGCTCCCAGCAGGGCGGCAGCTGATGCAGGCCGGGCTGCAGGCATGGAAGCGGCAGAGCCAAGAAGCACCACCGGGGAAAGATCGCTGCTAGCGAGAACGGGTTGGCACTACAGCCCAGGGAGGGCGAAGCAAAGCCGGGCACCGCGAGGGAAAGGCTTGTTCTACGGCAGCCTTGCACCTGGCTGCAACCCCCGAGCTTCCTCATTCTCACACCTCCCCTCCACTTACCCCTCCATGCCCACGTCCTGCTCCTCCCTGCCGGCTCCCTTTCCTCTGCAGCCTGTGCTCCCTGGGAACATCTCTCTGCTCTCACCCCCACCATCCCCCACAAGGCAACACGTGCCCGCTCCCCCCACCCAGGAGCCTCCAGGTCCCTCAGCAGCTTTCCCCATGCTAACACCTATGCTCAGGGAAAGTCTGGGCTTAAGCCGAGGCAGGTGTGGGCCTAGGTGCCCGGCACCACGCAGCAAACGCCTCTTCCTTCCCTTCTCTTTCCCTTCGGCTTCTTACCCTGCCTCTTGATGAAGGGAGGACTCTTTGTTCTTCCTGTGGGAGGCACGCTCTGACTTCTCCAGCAGAAACTGGAAGACGACGCCAGCTGAGGTGAGGGGCAATTTTCTCTTCAGCAGGCTCAATGCCTTCCTGAGCGTCTTCTTTGCCAGCTCCACGCAGCCCATGTTGTAGCAGACCTGCACAGGAGAAGGCTTCTTCAGACAGTCCCAAAGGGCTCCGACTGAGCACGCACCACATTTCAAGTCTCTGCCTGAACCGAGGCCGAGGGCCTCGACCGCTTTTGGCCGCAGGCTGAAGCGCTCACAGGAAAGGCTGCTGGTAGCGGCCGTGCCTCAAAATGCCAGGCCTATCGCCGCTGCCGCCACCCCCCACAAAGGCGTCCAACTCCACCCACCAGCAGAGCCCTCAGAACCTCCCCGGCACTTTACCTCCCCTTTCAGGCTCAGGAAGGTGGCTTCTTCAAAGCAGGCAAGCACATCGGCTTTCTCAGCCGCTGAGCTCCTCACGACCTCTGCTTTCTTCAGGTTCATAAAGGCCTTGGAACAAGCACACAGAGAGCAGGTGAGCGTCGGTGCAGAGCCTGCATCCAGCCCCATCGTTCCCAGTTGCCTCCAGCAGCTCTCTGAGGAGGGCACGCATCTGCCCCTGGCGATGCCCACCCTAACACAGCCCACGGGCACGAGTGCTCCTTCGCACCACCTCCTGGCGCGTGCGCCTTGTGCAAAGGTCCTGCTTCTCTGCCCCGCCTCCCTTGCCCCAGGAGAGGCAAACGGGGGGGAGAAGCCCGGCTCTGACGCCAGCGGTTCAGCCCCAAGTCCCCACAGAGGCACGTCCTAGTGCAATGGCAAAATCGGCTTGCCCAGGACAAGGCAACTGAGAGGCCTCCTTGTGCAGTGGGCTCCGGCAAGCAGGGCGACTCACCAGGTAGTTGTCGGAGACGTGCAAGTAGGCAGCCGCGCACTCCAGCAGGTAATAAAGGGCTCTGCCATCGTTGCCCATTGCCATGTGGTGGTGAGCCAGCGGCACAAGCACCAAATCCACAATGGCCCTGCATTCACAGGCACACGCGGCACCGGGCGTCCCTTTGGCCTTGCTGGGCACCGTAGGTACGCGTTCCGTCCTGGCCAGAAACTGCTCTGCCGCTCTACTCAGAGACAAAGATCACGCAGAAAGACAACGCACGCTAGCATCACCTATACCGCTCCGTCTGCCTAGACTAACAGCATATTCTAGCGCAGCACAAGCAAGGCCCTGTGCACACGCGCGTCATACGGGAGCGCTGGGTTTCACAGCCTTCCCAGGCGTGCAGAGGGCTGGCCGCTTATTCTTTCAGCCCCCCGCATTCACAACCACAGTTTCCCAGCAGCGTTCCACATTACAGTTGACACGGGCGACCCCCGAGTGGCCTGGCTCCCCCCATCCTTGCTCCGTCTTCCCCCTGTGCTCCTCCCTCCCTTCCGCTCTTGCCTTCCCTCCTCGCTCGAGAGCTGTGGCTCTGCCCTGACTGCAAGCCAGTACCACTCACTAACACAGCGCTTGGGCGCAGGATTCGTTTTCTTCCACTGCAGCAACGTCAACCCGCGCGCGCTGAGCAGTCTTCTCGCGCGCCGTAGCCCCAGAGCCCAAGGCGAGCGGGGCCAGGCAGGGCAAAACGGGGGCGAGGAGCAACATCGCCCCTTTCAAGCCCTAGCAAACTATTCCTTTGGCTTTAGCGGTAACAAGATCCACGAGCACGCGATGCTGTTGGTGCCTTTGCTGACCCTGCTCTGGAGCAACGCTGCTCTTGGCCACAGGGAGGAAGTCAAGCAGGCCTTTCTGCCACCTTCCAGCAGCCCCCCTGCTCCCGCTGGCTGCTTTGCCCCTGCACACCTCGCAACATTGCTCTCCTACAGCTAGGAAGGCAGGGCTGGCTCCGCCCTAACGTGACCATCGTCACCCTGATCCCACTGGCTTCCTCCAAGAGGCTCATCTCCAGGGCCACCCCATCCCAGCTCCCACCCAACAGGCCAGCTCTTTCCTGAGCTAGAGTCACAGCCAGCAGGCACAACTGCAAACTCCACTTGCCCCCTCTGCAGACCCTGAGCCCGCTGACTTCCCAACGTAACCAAAACCTACTCTCCTCACCGAAAAGTCTCCTCCAAGAAGCTCTTCTCTTTCTGCAGGGCTTTTGCAGTACCTGGAAACAAAGCACGAGTTAAACGCTTCCTCACCTCACACGCGGGAAGAGCTGCATCTTGCCATGCTCCATCCGAAAGGGGAGGAGAGCAGAGTCAAAGGGACCGACGGCAGCTCTCTTCCTGGCCTCTTCCCCCGAGAGCTGCCTTCCCGGCAGGGCTGTTACGTTTTGGGCAAGCGTAGCACACCCACCAGGAAAGGCGCCTCAGCCTGCGGGGCCGGGGGGTGCACCGCAAGGCTCTTGTCACTGCAAGGACATGGGCTGCTCTCCGGTCATTCCAGGGAAACGCAGGAGGGCGTTCCGGGGCACAGAGGCTCTACGCTGTGCCCACAGCATGGCTCTGCTGGTGCAGCTGGCCTCAGTGGAGGACTAAGCTAGTCTCAGGGAAGCCTCTCCCCTCTGCTGACAGCATCCCTAGGCTTCAGCAAAACGCTTCTGCGGACGGCGCTTGAGACAGAGCAGCGCTTCCATTAATTGCGCAAGCACAGTGCGGAGGGCCCAGGCTCCAAAGCACGGCAGCTAGCATACCCGGAGTGGCACGGAGCTCATCCCTCTTCAACTCCTCCTTTCTGAGCAGGGAGGCCTCCCAGCTGGACGAGCAGCGTTCGCTGGCACGGTCGTCGCAGCTCTCTGCCTCCCGGGCGCTGCCGAGGGCCAAGCGGTGGAAGGCCACAAAGTCCCCTCCGCCGCAGCACTGGCACTTGTGCGCTTGCCTCTCCAGGAAGGCCGCGCACTTGCGGTGCATGGCCACCCTCTGTCCCTTGGGCCACAGCTCGTAGGCAGCCTCCCGCAGCAGTGGGGCGCAGAAGGTCAGGACGCCAGACTGCAGCCTCGCGGTCTTCTCGGTCTCGCCCAAGCACCGCTTCTGGGCACCTGAAAGGCAACGGGGCTTCACATCAGCCACAGCTGGGGCCACAGCCGGGGGACGAAAGACAGGCCTTGGCGTGGATCCTTGGCAGGAAACCAGCGCTCCTGCACTCGGAGCCTCGCAGCGCTAGGGTGAAAGGGACCCGTTTGCCTTGCCGACACCAGCACAGCCTGCGCAACAGGCTACTGCCCTGCGCTCTCCCTCCCAACGCACAGCCTTCAGCTGCACTCCCGCAAGCAGCTGCCGAGGCTGCTGGCAGCAGAAGCAAGGCCGGCCATTTGGCCCATTACACACCACCGGAGGGGGCAGTGCAGCGTGCCCTGGCGAGCCCCGCCAGGCACACAGCCGGGAGCAGCAGGAGCCTACCACGCTCCCGGGGGCGCATTATCACCACTTACCGCTCTCTTCCTCCAGAGAGGTGGCGGGCCCCTTGGTGGGAACACTGCTGCCTTCTGGCACCTTCCCAGCATTCAGCCACTTCAAGATGTTGCCTCTCACCAGGACATTCAACGCCTTGTTCATCTTGGTCCTGGTCCACCTGGGAAGGAGGCGTAACAGCAGCTCGGTGGTAAACGTCGGCCCGATGACGGCTGCGCACTTCAAGACCATCCGCTCCGAGGGCTTCATGCTGTCCACCTCAGCCAGCGCAATCCCTGTCAAAAACAAGCCACAGCTCTCTCTCTTGCCCCCTCCCAAGCCTGAGGCTGCCGAGGCTGCCTTAGCTTCCCCACACCAGACGCTACATTTGTAGCCTTCTTTCCTAGGGACCAAACCCCTTGGGCAGTCGCAACCCAGGGCACACAGACACCCAGCCTCTCTCTAGCCCATGCCCCGGGAAAGAACCTCCGTGCAGCCGCCAGCCGCCGCAGCGGGGCTCGGCCCCTCACCTTTCAAGGTGGAGGGAAGCACGATGCTCTGCAGGTTCACGTCAGGTCTGATGGTGCACACCCTGCGCTCCTTCCCCGCGCTGGAGCTCCAGGAGGCTGCGGCAGGGGAAGCCTCCGTTACAGAAGCTGAGCGGAGCAAGAGAGCAGCGTAAAGCGATTTTCAAAGGGAGACGATTCAGGCCGTCACCTCCTGCTTGCCCTCCATCTTCCACCCTTTAGCATTCATCCCCCCCCGGGCAGGTCTTACAGCAGCTGGGCCCTGCGCTCCGTGGCAGCATAAATCCACCGCGCGGCTGCACCCAAGGAACACTGCAGCCACGCCACTCTCCGCCCTGCTCCACAATAACCGCCCCCGTTCATGCTGCCTCCAGACAATACCAGGGCTTAGCTCAGTGCCAGGGAGCGTCTCTTCCCCTCCTTTGCAATTTTCTGCCCCGTCCGCATTGCTTCGCCCCACAAAGCCACCCAAACTCCCCAGCCTGTGCTTAGGCTAGCCCAGCAGCAAGGCATGCAGGAGCCCACGCCTGAGCCAGGCCAAGGCCTCTACTGCTGCAACACCAGCCTGGGCCAACTTCACAGGGGAAGCCCAGGGCAACAACGCGCTCTGGAAGATGCGCCACAGCAACCAGGCCGTCAGCCACAACGGCGCTTACTGAAGAGGCTCTCCCACTTGTCCTCCATTTTCTCGCCCTTCCGCAGCAGGTGGAACAAGAGCATGTCGTGGCGCTTAAGGTCGCTCAGCAGTTCCTCGCAGTAATATGGGATCCCGTAGCTTCTCTGCATCAGGAACCTGGAAAGGAGCAGATCCAGCAGGGACTGACACAGGCAAAGCAAGGTGGGACACGTTTCAGACCAGCCTCTTTGCCACAGCTACACCTCCCTTTTGAACAGGCCAGCACTCCCACTGCCTTTGGCATCTGAGCTGCCCGGAAGATACAGCGGTTGCTGGAACGCGCAGGAAAAGAGTCGCGCGCAGTGCCCAAGGCACAGAGCTGCAAGCCTCGTCTCTCCTGGCCCCAACAGCCTAGATGCTCTCCGGCACCAGTGAGAGCCTCGGCCCCAGCAACAAATCGCCCCCCACTGCCCCACCACGTTCGTTCCCTCCTGCCCTCTGCAGCGGGTCAACCCCTCGCAAAGAGCTCCGAGGCCCCGCCTGGGACTTACGTCTCTAGGGCCCTGGGCACGCTGACAACTCCCAGCTCCCGGCAGGCTTTCTGCACAACAGCTGAAGCTTTCAGCTCTCCCAGATGAACGTGGGTCGTTTGCTGCAACTTCATGATGTCTGCTGCAGCTTCGCAGAGCCTCTGTCTTCCGTAGCGAGCAGGAGCAAAGCCCATGACCACAAAGAGCGGGACATCTCTGAGCACATGCGACATAACAGCCCAGGAGGCAGAGTCGATGTAGTGCGCGTTGTCGATGACAAACAGGACAAGCTCGTCTTCAACGATCTGAAACAAGCACGTTGGTCTGGGTGGATTCTGAGGGATTCTCAAGCATCTTCCACAGGACAGACTTTGGCCGGCCTCTCCCCACACAGAGGACGCGCAGAAGTCGCTCTCCTCTCCCCAGCTACCTCTTCGTTCGCAATCTCACCCGCTCTTCCGTGCTCCGAGACTCTTAAGCTCCCTCGGGCACGGTGGCACGGAAAGACACCGTTCCTCCTCCTCCGGAGCACATGCCCTCCAACTTCACAGGAGCAAAGTTATCAGGGGGCATGGCACGCGGAGTTTAGCCTCTGCAGGGCAATGACTCCGGTACACTGCCCTCCCACCAGCTCCCACCACTCTCCTGCAGAGCCCTCAGCCTGCGGCCTTGCTTTCCTTCTCTGACCCAGGATGGGGAGAACGGCTCACCTTCTGTAGCAGTTTCTTGAAAACCAACCCCAATTCCGTTGTCCTTTGAGCGCCGCTCATCTTGGACACCTTCTCCGACAGGGGAAACTGGCCAGAAAAGCAGAGTCACAGAGAAACAGCCTTTCAGGGCGGTTCAGCACACCTGCCCACCACGCAAGTCCAAGCGAGCAAAACGCCTCTGCTGCCCTCAGCATCTTACCTCTCCCCCCACACAGTGGAGAGGAGACGCAGCGCGCACGTCACCGGGAGCCTACAACGGAGGCCCTCTGCTGAGGGTCTCTGGCAGAGCTCTTGCAGGGAGGCATGAGGGGGGGAGAAGAGCTTCTTCCCTCGCCGTGGCAATCGCGCGAGGGAGCAGGCTGCTCACGCACCAGTGAACTCAGCACCAGCTCATCGGCCCCCTCTCAAAGCCTCTCTGCAATGCCCTTTCCAGGCTGCTGAGCAAGACACCAGGAACTGCCTGCAGCAGCCTGGCACCTGCACTCACCCCTAACAAGGAGCCCCCTCGCCCCCCTCTTTGGACCCACAAACAGAAGCCCAGCCTGTGCTACCCTCCTGCTACTCCCACCACGGAGCTAAGCCCACTCCCCAGCACGGTGTCCCAACCACAACAGCCACAGGACGGCTCACAAGCAGGCCTTCGCCACGGCCACAGAGGCCTCTCGCTCTCACCTTAACGACGAAAGGCACATTGAGGAGGCAGTAGCTGCTCTCTTCCACCAGCCCTTGGAGCTTTTCCTGCAGGGCGAGCTCTCTGGCACTGCACGATTTACAGGCCTGCAGGCCCATGGCCACAGCCAGCACCATGTGCATGGCAGAGTAGACCTGCTTCAGGTTGAGCTCCAGCGCTTCCACAGCCACTACCCTGCCATGCAGAAGCAAAAGGCACTGAGATTCAGAGAGGGACCCAAGCAGCCGCAGGCTTCTCACACTAAGCTCTAGGGGAGAGGCGGAATCCAGGGCCACTTGGGTTTCTTCTCTTGGCTCCGCAGCTACGGCCAAAAGCCCTGGCTGAGCTCGGGCTCTACTTTGCTTGGGGCCTGGCCCAAAGAAGGAAGCTCAACAGCAGTGGCTCCAGCAGCCACCTCTAGCTCCCTCAAGAGGCAGCAGGAGGGCACGCAGCTGCTCCTCAGCAGCAGCTCCTGCAGGCCTTGCAGGGATGCTGCAGTCCAAGGGCCATGCACCCGGGCAGAGGGCAGAGGGGCTCCAGTAGCCCACGGACATCAGCGGCTGGGCAGCGAAAGCGTTCCACAGCTCCCGGTCAGCAACACTCACCTGAGCCCAGCAGCCTGGCCTAAAGAGGCAAGCTCCGTAAGTAAATGGCTCTTTCCAGAGCCCGTCACGCCCTCAAACGCCATGATGTGGCTTGCTTTCTTAGCCACATAGGCTTTCAAGTAACTTTCAAAGAGGGCAATCTCCTCCTCCCGACCTGGGAAGGCAAACAAGAAAGCGACCCGTTGCAGCGAGCTGAAAAGCAAACAGCCGTCGGCACCCTTCTCTCTCGCCGCCGCAGCGGGTCAGTCGGACCCAAGGAAATCTCCTCCCCGATCCCAACTACGGCCATCCCTTTAGCCCTGAGGCTGTGAGCAACTGCACACTGGAAAGGTCCCGCCACGCTAGCTATGCAGCACGGCAGGGAGCATCCGGCGCACGCCTCACCCTGCTTCCCACCTCTAGCTGCGGCCCAACCCCAAAGACAGGAACCAGCTAGGAGCCAAGGTATGCACCAAACCCTTAGGGCCACGCCAGGCAACGCCATCCCTCGCAAAAGCTTCTCCGTTCCCAGAGCGGAACTAACAGGTACCGACGGCAACAAATTGGCCTTCAGCAGACCAAGGCGTTCTCCACCTACCGAGCAACGGGGAAGAGCTGGGCCTCTCCTTCGTAACATCCATGCCAAACATGCTAGCGGGAGGAAGAGAAAAACAAAAGCCAATGAAGTAGGCAGAAGCTGGAGGACGTAGAGCCACGCGTGGAGCTGAGGGTGCGCTCCCGGGGACCCACTCTTCTTTCGAGCCGGAGCGAATCCTGCCCACGCTCCCACTGGCCCAGCAGAGAGCGCAAACACCAAACGAGCACTAGCAAAGCTGCAGCCAGGAAGAAGCCCAACGGCCACAGTGGGACACCACACAGCATCAAGACTCGAGCGCCACAGGCCAAAGCCCAAGGAAGCGGAGACACGAGCAAGAAGCCAGGCAGTGCCGCTGGCTAGCACACTGCTGCACCCCGCAGGACAAGCCAAACAAGTCTCTGGTCCTGCCTACTGCTTCCCTGGCCTTTGCTCACAGGCAGCGCTTTCGAGAAGCGGGGCCCTGCAACAGCTGCTGTCAAGGCAAAGACGGGCAAGAAAAAACACTTCAAGCCACGACGTGCAACAGGACGACAAGGGTCACTTCTTGGGCCAAGGCGCCAAGCACCAGGCACCTTGGGCTCGAGTTTTTCTGAAGTTGCAAGGGGACGGCAACGTCAACGTTCCAAACGGCCTCCAAAGAGGATGCCAAACCCTGGCCCAGGGGAACACCTGAACTTTCACCAGGAGGCACTCAGGAACTGAGTCCTGGCCTGACCAAAAGCTTTCCGGGAGCGTCATGCTCGGAAGCAGCTGGGAGAAAACCTCCCTGGGGCAGAATTGCCACTGCGTTAGTCTTGCGCGCAATGGAGCAAGCAGAGGGCAGAAAGCACAGCTGGAAGCCGTTTGGACCGGGGCTGCAAGGCCCCTCTGTGCCTACGGACACCTAAAAGCCTTCTCCACCCCTCCGGCATCACTCCCCGTCTCCTTACAGCAGGAGGCACCAGCGTAGGCAGGCCAAAAGCGTACCCGTGCTCTGCCTTTCCATCTTCTCAGCCCCAGCGATGGGAGGGGTGGGCGGGGGCCAGCTCTGCACAACTCCTCTTTGCGGACCAAGACTGGACCCTGTGTGCCACCCTGCCCCCAACCAGCCCGCTCAAACAGGACACTCACGACTTCGCCGACACCCCCAGGTATTGATACACGGGGCCGGACCGACAACCCCCTTCATCTTTGCCTCCGGCAGCTCCTCGAAGCACCATCGGGGCAGCCTAGAGGCTGCGTACGTCGCTGCGTCACAGGACACCAGCCCAGGGTAGTGCTCCATCAGCCGGGCTGCCAGATTCACCTTCTGGCCAATGACTGCCGCAGAGAGAGAGCACGCATTCACGTACCTATGAAACCAACCCGCTCCACCCTTCACCGCCAACGGCTGCATCACCTCCAGCACAGGCAAGCCCCAAACCGTTGGCAGCACAACCAGCAGGAACAACAAGGCTCTGAGCCTGGTCCCCCGCACCGCAGCGGCGCCCGCTCTGCCTCCCTCATTCCCCACAGGACACAGGCCAAGGCCTCGTCCCAGCCCAGCACATACGGGCAACAGGGTGTTCCCTGCCGCTCTGCCTCTTCCTTTGACACGCTGCTCCGGCTGAACAGACCCAGCCCAGCCACCCGCTCCTCAGCCAAACACCTCGTACCTGTGTATTCGTGCCTCACGCGATGGCCTACGACTCCGCAGAACACCGTCCCGCTGGTAACCCCGACAGACACGGCCCTGACACACACGGAGAGCGACAGGCGCTCAGCAGCGCCCGCGCACAGGCCTGCCTGCCCACCTACCTTCACCCCTTCACCCGGCTCCCCTCGCACCACCTCCCGCCCTGGCAGGGCAGACCTCGGGGACCTGCAGAGCTCCGCAGCGTAACGCCCCCAGGTGAAAGGGGCTCCCGAGAGCAGCCAGGCAGTTTTCAACCCTTCCCCTAAGGCCTCACAGCTGTGACGGGCGGAAAGTCCCTGACTCCAGCCAGCCTCAGCACGCCTCCTCGGCGCGGGCAAGAAGGGCACCTCTCAGGGCACTGTCTCCTTCCTCCCAGGGACAGAGGAGGCCAAGCTAGAGGGCACGTCTCGCTGAGAAACCATCCCTCCCTCCTTCCCCCGCGCAGTCCCAGGCAACGCGCCTCCCCACTCACTCGATTTTCCTAGGCCTCGAGGAGCACGCCTTGGAGATTTGAACAGCGCTTTCCAAGGCGTGAACGCTTTCGTCGGGCAGCTTCTCTCCAGGGAGTCCAAACACGCACAGGAACGTGCAGCCCTGCCAAGGACAGCGGCAGCACAGCTTGGGACAGCGCCTACGGCAAACGGCTCATGCCGTGCGAGTCGAGCCGCTGCCGAGAGCAGCAGAGCTTCAGGGCAACCCCCAGCCAGAGGGTGCTGATCCCAGCGCCGAGGCAGAGCTGCTTCTCCTTTCCCCGCTGCTCAGTAGACCGAGAGAGCCACTGCCCTCTCGTTTGCTGCCCACACTTTTGCGGGGTGGGCTCCTCCCCCACACTCACTTTATCAAACATGGAGATTTTGTTGATCTCGCCCTTGTGAGGACGGATGATCTCCAGCATCATCACGCTGCTGTCCTGGATAGCCTTGCAGATCTGCGTTAAGTTGACATCGGCAGCAAACTGCAGCTTGACAAAGAGGCAGGTGACCGGCCGTAGCTCGGACAAGTAGTCCAGGGGCTGTCTGTCATCAATCTGGAAGACGAGAGCAGCACACCTTCAGCAGCCAGCTCTCCCCGAGAGCGGACTGCCCCCAGCAAACACCAAGCAAGAGCCCCCACGTGGGCAGCAGCACGCGCTCTCAGCGGAAGGAATAACTCCTCCCCTCGGGGCAAAATAAACACAGCTCCCGGCAGCTGTGGCCATACCTTCCTCAGAACAGATGCGGGGACGTACTTCCGCAGCAACTTCCCCAGAGCATGCCGAGGGGCCAGGGAAACAGCAGGCCTCAGGATGCCTAGGGAAGGAAAATCCAGGCGGTCACTGGCAGGCTGGCACTACGAGCCTGCCTAGGGAAAAGCAGTTGGAAAGCAGGGGCTGGCACTGGAACTCAGGGAGGGAAAGTCTCCTCCAGTTGCACATTTCTTCCTCCTGCAGGTGCTCAGCCAGAGCAGGCCCCTGGAAGCAGGGGGAAGCAGCGAGTGCCTCCGCTGAAGCGCACCAGGGCCAAAGGCACAAATGCTGACTGCAAGGGGGAGAGGGCAGAGGGCGTTCCTCGCTGGCCCCTGAACAAGCCCGCCCCCACCTTTCTGGGCAGCCACAGAACGTCATGAACACGGGCCTCACCTGACGCCTCAGGAGAACTGTAGTTCAGCTGGGCTCGGGTAAACTTGGAGAAGATGTCTTCGCGTTCCGACAGAGACATCCGTTCCATGCCTGTAACCTAAAGGCACACAGTACAAAAACGCGTCGAGGACAGCTCCAGGACCCACAGAGGACAGTACCCGTTGAGGCAAACTCTTCCAGCGCCTCCTGACCCCCTCTTCAAAGCCACCCAGCAGAATCCAGAGGCAACCCTGAGACAAAACTGCTCCCCAGCAGCTACTGCTCCCCACCTACGGGAGCACCTCTACACCTAGAACTCCCTCCACGCGCGTCTCCTCGCCCTTCTCACATCTTCCTCCCTCACAGCCACGTCCACGCCCAGGCCCTCAGAATTGCTCCAGAGGCCGTCCCACCCACCTTCACAGCGCTTTGGCCTTTAAGTCTCTTGGTCTTGATCTGGTTCCGGTTACAGAGCTCCCAGCAGCTGGGTGACAGGATCACGTCACTTGCATTGGCAAGGTTTTGGGCCTGCCACACTTCACCCACGGCCTGGCCAAGGATCAGGAAGTGCTGCTGCTTTTTGTCTCCAACAGTCAGGAGGGACATATGCCCTGCAGAGATCCCTGGTGAGAGACAAGCACAACTGATGCAGAGAGCATTTTTACCTCCACAGCCCGCCACAGCTCAGCTCCTCCCAGGCCAACTTTGAAGCTCAGCCCTGGAGCCAGGCTCTTCCGCTCAACTGCTTCGAGCGCAGGCGTCCCACTTGATGGATTCAGGATCGATCGTGGCCGGGGAGGGGGTCCTAATCAGGGGCCCCACACCGGCACGTTGGCCAGCCACCGGCTCACTTTGCATGCAGGCAGCTCGTGAACGCCTGCCTGAGAACGCGCAGCAGCCTAACGCAGCACTCCCCGTACCTATCTTCAGTCGGAGCTTCAGACCCACGTCCGTCTCACGGATCCTGTACTTCTCCTGGATTTGCTGGCTACACTGCAGCACCAGGCTGATGGTGTCTCTCAGCTGCGCGTGCTTTGCTCTCCACAGCACCAGCACAGCATCCCCTGGGGAAAGCGAGGGGACAGGGACGGCTCTCGTGACACCTGACGCTCCCTGACCTGCACCCACCGGCCGGGACAGCGGAAGCCAGCAGGCGTGCCAGGGAAAACGCGTTTGGGTGAAGGCATCCTCCTCAACTACAGCACCCTGGCCACAGGCACACCTCCCCCTCTGCCCCGCCAGCTACAACTGCAGCCACGCCGCCAGGGCCCGGGACGGCAGCTCCCCCTGGGCACCTGCGTGCCAGCAGAGCCACCCCTCGGGGCTCTGCCGGCTCGCGCCTCTGTCTCCCCTCTCCCCTCGCACTCGTCTGCAGCTGCAGCAGACAAGGCCACGTCTCTTTTACGCACACGTACCTGCAAACTTCAAGATGTCTCCACCAAAAGCCAGCAGCTCTGCAGACCAAAAAAAAAAACACAAGAAGAGCTGCAGCTAGGCCTTCTTCAGGAAGGCCGCAGGACAAGCCGCTCTGCTCAGACAGCAGCACAAGAGCAGCGGTGCTTTGGGGGCACAACTTAGCAAACGTAGCAGCTACACTGCTCACAGGGACCACAGCCCTGGGACCTACGCTACTGTGCCCTGTGACAAGGCCCCAGGGAAGGCAACGCACACTTTGGTCAGCGCCCCCATCCCCAGCTCATTTGGGCACTAACACTGGCTAGATGCCCCCGCTCCCCCCTGCGCCCCAACACCAGCAAAATCTTCCTCCATCACTGAACAGCGGTCACTCCACAAGCCCAAGGGTGGGTGCTGAGAAAGCGGGCACCTCCTTAGTCTTTGTGGGGAGCAGAAAGCACCTGCCAGAAGAGCCCAGCTGCTCTCGGCGGCTCTCAGCCCCATAGGAACCCCCAGCCCGCGCAAGGAGGAGGCGGCGGCGGCAGCAGCAGCAGCAGCAGCAGCAGCAGCAGCAGGCTGCCCAGCACCTCCCTCTCGTCGTGGCCCAATCCCACACAGTCCTGCAGAACGGCACTTACCCTCCAAAATGTCACCCATGTAGCGATTGAGGGTTTGCGTTACCTCATCCGCACCCCGCTCTATGCTGATGCTCTGGCTGAATTTCTCTGTCAGAGCAGTGAAACCTGCAACAGGGACACACAGGCACAAAGAAATCAGGACGCGTCTACAGGGCCAAAGGACCTGGCACTTTCCACGTCGCTTTCAGCCAGCCAAGAGAACCACGCTCCGGGAGAACCCAGGCGCGCCCCTGACAGCAGCCACAGCCCTCTAATTCCACCCGCGCTTCTGAGCGCTCGCTGACGGGCGCCTTCCCCATGCTCACACCCACCCGTTACGCCTAGCTCCTGCACTTGGCTGCCACCCTCCAGCGCGTCCCCCGGCTGCCTCCCCTCTTGCCTACAGCCAGGCAACACCCTGAGCTAGAAAGCCCACGAGGCCTTGGCCAACTAACGCAGCACCTGGCCAGCCAGCTCCTCTGCGCAGCAGCTGCTCCTCCAAGTTTGCCCTGACAAAGACTAACAAGGGGGAGGCAAGGCAGCCAGGCCTCCTCTCCCAGGCCTCCATGAGCCAGAGCCTGGCCCACCTCACACCTCCCCAAAGCTCCAGAGAGAGCACTGCAGGCAACAGCGCGGGCCCAAGCTGCTGCTCCGGCAGCCTCAGGGCTCCCTAACGCACGCTGCTCTGAGCAGACGGCTGACCACAAGCAGGCCGCAGGGCTGCTGCCAGCAAAGACCACCCCCGGGCTGTGACCTCAGCTACGTCCGAGCGCTACTTCCCCAAAGCGGAAGACCTCAGCGGCAAACGACATCTCCTTTGACCCCTTCTCTACCACAGGCGGGACGACCAGGGCTCCAAAAGGCCCGCTAAGTCCCAGCGGCTCGGGTCGGGGACTCCTCCTCAGTGCCCGCCCTTCATAACGCTTTGACCCACCTGACACATCAGCAAAGAGCAGCACTCCATGGAAGTTCTGAACGCAACGGTTCTCCTGCTTCAAGTCCTCAGACAAAAGCAGGTCGGGGACGTAAGCAGCTACTTCCCCCAGTTCTGAGCAGTGCTTTGACCTTCGCTCCCAGGCACAAGACATCGTCAGCGCCCTGGGGTACCTGCGGTACCTCAGTACAAGACGACCCACCGTGCCCACCAGGGAGGACGACCAGACACCACTGCACAGCGTTGCGCACTGGCCTTTGGGAGGCGCGGCTGGCCCTCTGTCACCAAGGGGCCGGGGGAGGTCACAGTCGGCTCACAGTGACATCGTCCGCGTGTCATCATTTACCTGTCCACTGTCGCCTACACTGATCCGGCTAACAGTGACAGCCTCGGCAAGGCACCGCTTACCCAGCAACTGCCGGGAAGCTACCCCCCGCTCCCTCCCTACGCCGAGCCGGTTGCTCAGAGGTGGCTAGCGCGACGCAGTTGTCTCCCGTACAGAGCTGAAGGAGGCTCGCACAGCGACTGACCTCCACCCGTGGCCGAAACAGCAGCTGCTTCCCACGTTCCCAAGCGCAAAGGGCCTAACAGACGTGCTGACAGCCAGCAGCCCAGGCTTCCCCAAAAGCACGGCCACTGCAGCACGCAGCTGGGCGTTTCCGGGGCTGCTCGGAGCACTTGTATTTCTTTGCAAAAAGAAGTGGGGCTTTCCCGGGGGGGCAGCGGGGGACACAGCCAACCTCCATCCACACGGCTCCTGGGGGAGGCCGGGAGGAGATGGACAGGGCTGGGCCAGGACCACGGCGCACCGACGTATCAGAGAGGGCAAGACAAAGTCCAAAGCCGCAGCAGGAGGCAGCTCCAGGTCCCTGCTCCGAGTGAGAACGCTGTTGTAAACCTTGCATGCCCCAGGGAAACAGAGCCACGCTGGGCACCCTGGCTCACGCATGGCCCTCTGCCTCCAGGCAGGCAAAGGCAGCTCCCCGTCCACCTTAGCCGCTGCCCCGAGCCACACAACTGCTGCCACCAAAGCAGCAGCACTGAGGAGAGCCGGGCTCTACGGGGGACGAGGGCTAGCAGCCAAGGCCGCGCTCCGCGCGCGCCAAAGCTGCCCTTCTCCCCAGTCGCTCAGAGGAGCAGCTGCACGAGTTGGCGTGCCTGCCACACGGTGACACTCAGCGGCTGCTTGCCCAGGCAGCCTCCAGTGTCCCTCTCGGACTGTGCCTCTCCCTCAGGCAATGGCCAGGCGAGGGAGCACCAGCCCCTCCCAGGCCTGGGGGACCAGGTGCTTTAGACAAGCCTGTGCCCTTGCGCTGCTGACCTCAAACAGCAGAGCACTTGACAGCAGAAACCAGCCTGCCTTCTTTCCTGCTGCCTCAGCACTCAGAGAGAGGCTACCAAGATGGTCTCTCTTCTTGCCTCCAGAAGGCTCCCCCTGCTGCCTCGGGGCCCACCAAAGTCTCCCAAGCAAGCACAAGTCACTTGCACCCAACACACACAACTGCAACCTGCTGGCGACAGCCAGGCACACACACCGAGCCAGGCCCAGGTTCGGAACGCTGCTTGCCAGCCCAGCTCACACGCTTCCTCCTTCCTCCTTCCCACGAGGCAGGCAAAGCGGTCACCCGTACGGGAGACTGACGATGCAGGCCGACCGAGCAGGCTTGCTCTGCCTCCTCAGGAAGAGCGCGCAGCAGCGTGACGACGCCTAGGCCAACGCTCTCTCTTGCCAGTGAGCAGCAAGGGCTGGCTGCTCCCCAAGGCAAGCTCAGCTGGGAGCTGGGCCGACCCCAGCACAAGCAGCGCCCTCGCCCACAGGGGCATCCCTCTTGGCTACATCTATATGCACACACGTACATCCATTCTCCACTAAGGAGCTCTCATCCGCATCAACCAGAGAGGGCAACAGGATGAGGCCGCTAGTGCTGTTGACTTTTCTGACTAGGGAACACTTCCAACCAGTCCCGCTTCCAGAAAAACACCCTCCCACCCTCCCCACCTCAGCAACCACTTGGCCCTACACCAGGGCCAAGCTCCTCCTGCAGCCGGCTCAAGCGCTTACACAGCGCCACAGGGAACTGCACTAGGGCGAGGGGGAGAGAATTTCTTGCACTGCTTTACAGCCCTCGACTCTTGTGAGCACTAACAACGGGGGTGGTGGCTTCCCCGCCGCCTAGCTTTCCCAATAAACCACAGGCCAGAGACTCTCGTGGCACGCCTTCAGCGTCCTCTTGCTGTGGTCTGTGACTCCATACAGAACGCTGAGATGATGGCAGTGTTTCTTTATTTAACCCCTGGAAGAGCATCCTCGCTCGGCCGTGCTGGCAGCTTCAGCAGGTACCTGCAGCTACAGACTTCAGGCTTTGCTTGCTTCAGCTGGGGAAAACGTGGCGCTGTCTCCAGCCACAAGTCTCCCACGGGGCCCTTGCCAGTGAACCACCGCTCCTGAGGAAAACAAAAGCCCAAGTGAGAGCCGCGAAGAACAGGAGGTCCCCAGAGCCACAGGCGCGGTCCGGGAAGGCAAGCGAGGCCTCTCGCAGTAGCTTCTTCCACCCATCACCCAATTTGCCGTGCTGCAAAAGCCTATCAGGGAGGGCAAGGAGAGGGAACGCAAAGGAAACCTCCTCCAGCCAGGTTCAGGCTGGCTCCCAGAGCTGGCTCAAGGGAGAGGCAGAGATTCCACTCCACCGCTCCTCAGCCCAGCAGAGATGCTGGGAAGGAGCGGCATGCTGCAGCGCCTGCTGCTCCCTCGCGTGTCCTTCCAGCCCCTCCTGAGGGAAGGGCATCGCAGCTGCCACTGCCCTCCTGCTGAGGAGAGCTAGCAGCCCCTACCAGCTCGCCAAGGACTTTCGGCACACGCTCCTGAAGCTCGCTGGGGGCTTTCCCTACGTGGACCTGCCGGAGTACAGTCCGCGCCACCTTCTCCTAGGGCATGCCAAACCTCTGCCCAGGGAGCAACTCAGAGGCAAAGAGGATCCACTTACAGCGCTCATCTCCAGCCAAGTCTTCTCCAGGAGGTTGCCATTCGCCTCACAGGCTTGGAGGCCCTGCCTGAGGCACAACAGGCTCTGGTCTTTGTTACCCAGCATGCAGAAAACGTACGCTTTCAGATGGTAGGCTCTGGGGTAGAAGACGGGGCTTGTAGAGCACCGAGCAAAAACCTCTTCCACAAGCTACCGAGAGAACAACGGAGAGGCACGTCAGCAGAAGTCATCGAGCTGGGCGATGGCTCGGCACTGAGGACCGCACCTATTCCCCAAAGGGGAAAGCAGCCGCAAAGGCACAAGGAGCACGCAGCTAGCAAGGCTGAGATACCACACAAGTCTCTCCCGAGCCATAAGCCCTCACATGCAGCAGGCATTTCAGCAGGGCTCACTAGCTAGCTCATGGCTGTGCAAGTCTCTTCTCCTGTCTTGCAGACCATTCCCATCCCCACAAGGGAATCCTCACGTGCCCAGGAAGACCCCCGTCACCTCACTGCCTTCTCTACCACCTCTTGCTGCCGCCCCAGGGGGGAGCAGCCTCTTGCCATGTTCCTCTCTAACCCACTACCACACTCTGCCTCTAGCCTGGCTCCATCCCAGCGCGGCTGCTTCGCCCTGGCCTTGCCAATCCACTGCTGCTCGCAACACAGCTTTCCCTAGAGGCCCCTCACAGCGTGCACACCCCCCTCCTCCTCTTCCCTCACCCTTAGAGCCCTGCTGCGGCTCTCCCGGGCCCTCGCCGAGCTGCGCTCAATGTCGTTCCGCAGCACCAGCGTGTAGCACTCCAGGAGCCGGCTGCATGCTTGGGTGGCCAAAACGGAGGCGTCAGCTCTCTTCAGCAGCCTCTTGGCCTTTTCAAAGGGCTTCTGGAACTCGGCCCACTGCCCAAGCCTTCCAAACCTACACCGTCCAGAGAGAAACACACACACACACACACACGTTTTGTAGAGTACTTGATCAAGTACTCTACACCCCAGCGACGGCCGCCTTGTTGGACAGGGCACGGGGGACACGACAGGCCCAGAGCTCCCACCTCCCCTGCCAGAACCACTGCCTGGGCCTCTCGCCAGTCTAAGCACCTCTGTAACTTACCAAAGAGCCAGGGACGAATACAGTCCAAGCAGGATGCTGTTGTGCGAGCTGAGGATGTGGTTTGCTTCGTTCTGCTCAACGAAGCTCCTGCACTCTTCAAATGACTTGTACTCCCAGCCTGTAATACAAATGCATCGCAGAGAAGCAGTGCCGCCCTCCGCTGCCTTGTTTTCCCTCGGGCATTCGTAGCAGGACAAAGCTCAAGCACAGCTGGAGAATTTCTGGGCAGGTAAACCACTCAGAGAGCAAGCAAAACCAAACAGGAACAAGGCAAGGGCTGGAGTTCTAGCCTAGCTCCTCAGGGCTAGTCAAGCGCCACACAAATATCTATTCCCTTTTCTTCAGCAGCTTTCGAGCGCTGACAGACACACGCTGCCATTGACCAGCAAGCGACAGCCACTCCATAGCGTAGGCTGTTAGATGCCTCCTGGTCAGGCACATCCCCCAGCACTGCTAGGCCCGCCTCCCCAGGAGCCAGAGCAGAGCGAGCCTGGGAAGAGGTTTCAGAAAGGGGAATCTCAAAACACGGGAAGCAAAGAGGGAAATTGCCAGCATTTTGAAATCACTCTGGGATCACCTGTAGAACATGCAAACAAAGACAGGGGAGGCAGGAAAGACAGACAAAGACACACCCAGAGCCAAAGAGCCCGGGACTCGGCCCAGGAAGTGAAAGCGTGGCTGGAGGCTCTGGCGTCCGTGTTGTAGCAGGAGAAAAAGCATCTTTGCAAGCCTCCTGGCTCTCTGGGGCCCTCCTCACTGAGCACTTACCAGCGTAAAGCAACAGGTCTAAGCAGCAGGAGAAGAAGTATGCCTGCCCAATGATGCTGTGCTCTGCAGCCACCTGCTTCTCGAGCCTGCGCAGCACTTCCTCACATTCTGGGTACCTGCGGAGGAACACAGCGAGCCTCCATGGAGCCTCTCCGCGGGGTGGGATCCCAGTCACCACCTCCGGACGCTCCCCGCTCCCCTTCCCATCATCCCGCTCTCCCTGCGCTGCTCTTTCTGGCATCGCCATCAGAGGTTCTCCATCAGACAGTTGTTCATCTTTTGGCAACAAGTCTCCGGAGAAAGGCCTCAGGGACCCCGGCCCAAACGGCAAGCCCCGGAGCAAAACTCAGGCATCCTTCCCATGCAAGCCAGTGCTTTCCCATTGGCCCAGCAGCAGAGCTACTCACCTTTCCATCAAAGTCTTTGTCAGGAAAAGCAGGCCAAAGAGCACGCACAGCTCCCCACTGCCCTCCGCACTCGCCCACATGACGCGTTTGCTTCGGAAACTGCTCCTCTCGAGACCTCCCCCTGGACGACTGCCGTCTCGGGCACCGGTGCCGCGTGGCATGGAAAGGCCCGCGTCCACCCAACCAAACATGGCTAGCGCCCCCAACACAACGAGCGCCTCCCTGCGCTAGGCTCGCTCCTAAACCAGGCCTGGGAATTGCCTGCGGCAAGCGCTACCTGGCAAGGGCCAGAACCGAGCCAGCAACTGTTCCAGCAGTTTCACAGCACACACTCACGCTCCCCAACAGCCAGCCACGGTCCTTGGCATTGTTTAATTTACCAGCGTCCATACAGCCAGCGAGTATCCAATAAGAAACCAAGCAGCCCTCTTTGCTGCGCGCAGAGAATGACACAAGAAGGATCTCAGGTGGCCCCCCGACCCTGCGCAACCAGCAGTCTGTCCCGCAGCAGCATTACCTCATCTGCAGAAAGAGCGCCGCAAAGAGCGTGGCGAGAACCTCGCAGTCCAGGTCGGGCTTCTCCAGCTCCATCCACAGGCTCTTGGCGCGATAGCCTGCCAAGAAAACAAGCAGGCTCGCACAGGCTCCCTCTGCGGAGAGGCCTTCTCGCAGGCAGCGGGGGCAGTACGTACCTACGTCGACAGAGAGGGGCAGATTCCCCAGGCTGAGGTTCAGATGGCTCAGGGCCTGGGCAAATTTGGCGGCCTTTAATACCCCTCCTCCAAAGAGCTCGACGTCAGAGCTAAGCTGGATGGCCGCCCGCCCGTACTGCAGCCACTCTTCCTGGCAGCCCAGGTCCTGGCAGCACCGCGCATATTCCATGTAGGACAACAGGATCTAAAACGGTCCAGACAGGAGACTGTACAAGACTGAATGTCGCCAGGGTGATTCTCTGGCCTAGACGGCTCAGGGCAGAAACCCAACGGCCAGCTTCTCTCTTCTCTTCTGCTCTCAGGGCTCTCACCCCTACGACAAACGGTTCTTAGGACTGCCGCTGCTAACTGCGGCCGTGGCGAGACGAGGGCCCCAGCGGGGTGCTGCCTTAAAGCCACAACCAGCCCAACGCTTACAACGGTGAAACAAACGCCATGAGAGCGACTACCAGGAAGAAGAGCAACGCACGTCTGCTGGAAGTTTGTAAAGCAAAGTTCAGGGACGGGTACCACTCCGTCGCGTTTGGCCTCTTCTTGCCGCCCCGGGCAGACCCTGCTGGTACTCTAGGCGGGCCAGGGGAAAGGAGCTATGTCAGAAACGCGTCTGCTGCCGCAGAGAGGAGGCACTCACGTGACTCGCATCCTCAGACTCCTCGGCCGTGTTGACCTTCATGAGCGCTGCCAGGCGCGACAGCCTCCGGCCGCTGGAAGTGCCCTCCAGGCTGAAGAGCTGCCGCAGCAAGGAAAGGCAGTGGCTCTGCCGGAACAGCCAGGGCAGCCTCTCCCTCCTGCCACACAAGAGAAACCGCTGGGCCACAGCCACTAGCTACACAGTGCCAGGTCAGGCAGGGCCAGGGGAAGCAGGGCGACAGAGGAGGCAGCTGCACCTGCTCCCAGCAGGGCGGCAGCTGATGCAGGCCGGGCTGCAGGCATGGAAGCGGCAGAGCCAAGAAGCACCACCGGGGAAAGATCGCTGCTAGCGAGAACGGGTTGGCACTACAGCCCAGGGAGGGCGAAGCAAAGCCGGGCACCGCGAGGGAAAGGCTTGTTCTACGGCAGCCTTGCACCTGGCTGCAACCCCCGAGCTTCCTCATTCTCACACCTCCCCTCCACTTACCCCTCCATGCCCACGTCCTGCTCCTCCCTGCCGGCTCCCTTTCCTCTGCAGCCTGTGCTCCCTGGGAACATCTCTCTGCTCTCACCCCCACCATCCCCCACAAGGCAACACGTGCCCGCTCCCCCCACCCAGGAGCCTCCAGGTCCCTCAGCAGCTTTCCCCATGCTAACACCTATGCTCAGGGAAAGTCTGGGCTTAAGCCGAGGCAGGTGTGGGCCTAGGTGCCCGGCACCACGCAGCAAACGCCTCTTCCTTCCCTTCTCTTTCCCTTCGGCTTCTTACCCTGCCTCTTGATGAAGGGAGGACTCTTTGTTCTTCCTGTGGGAGGCACGCTCTGACTTCTCCAGCAGAAACTGGAAGACGACGCCAGCTGAGGTGAGGGGCAATTTTCTCTTCAGCAGGCTCAATGCCTTCCTGAGCGTCTTCTTTGCCAGCTCCACGCAGCCCATGTTGTAGCAGACCTGCACAGGAGAAGGCTTCTTCAGACAGTCCCAAAGGGCTCCGACTGAGCACGCACCACATTTCAAGTCTCTGCCTGAACCGAGGCCGAGGGCCTCGACCGCTTTTGGCCGCAGGCTGAAGCGCTCACAGGAAAGGCTGCTGGTAGCGGCCGTGCCTCAAAATGCCAGGCCTATCGCCGCTGCCGCCACCCCCCACAAAGGCGTCCAACTCCACCCACCAGCAGAGCCCTCAGAACCTCCCCGGCACTTTACCTCCCCTTTCAGGCTCAGGAAGGTGGCTTCTTCAAAGCAGGCAAGCACATCGGCTTTCTCAGCCGCTGAGCTCCTCACGACCTCTGCTTTCTTCAGGTTCATAAAGGCCTTGGAACAAGCACACAGAGAGCAGGTGAGCGTCGGTGCAGAGCCTGCATCCAGCCCCATCGTTCCCAGTTGCCTCCAGCAGCTCTCTGAGGAGGGCACGCATCTGCCCCTGGCGATGCCCACCCTAACACAGCCCACGGGCACGAGTGCTCCTTCGCACCACCTCCTGGCGCGTGCGCCTTGTGCAAAGGTCCTGCTTCTCTGCCCCGCCTCCCTTGCCCCAGGAGAGGCAAACGGGGGGGAGAAGCCCGGCTCTGACGCCAGCGGTTCAGCCCCAAGTCCCCACAGAGGCACGTCCTAGTGCAATGGCAAAATCGGCTTGCCCAGGACAAGGCAACTGAGAGGCCTCCTTGTGCAGTGGGCTCCGGCAAGCAGGGCGACTCACCAGGTAGTTGTCGGAGACGTGCAAGTAGGCAGCCGCGCACTCCAGCAGGTAATAAAGGGCTCTGCCATCGTTGCCCATTGCCATGTGGTGGTGAGCCAGCGGCACAAGCACCAAATCCACAATGGCCCTGCATTCACAGGCACACGCGGCACCGGGCGTCCCTTTGGCCTTGCTGGGCACCGTAGGTACGCGTTCCGTCCTGGCCAGAAACTGCTCTGCCGCTCTACTCAGAGACAAAGATCACGCAGAAAGACAACGCACGCTAGCATCACCTATACCGCTCCGTCTGCCTAGACTAACAGCATATTCTAGCGCAGCACAAGCAAGGCCCTGTGCACACGCGCGTCATACGGGAGCGCTGGGTTTCACAGCCTTCCCAGGCGTGCAGAGGGCTGGCCGCTTATTCTTTCAGCCCCCCGCATTCACAACCACAGTTTCCCAGCAGCGTTCCACATTACAGTTGACACGGGCGACCCCCGAGTGGCCTGGCTCCCCCCATCCTTGCTCCGTCTTCCCCCTGTGCTCCTCCCTCCCTTCCGCTCTTGCCTTCCCTCCTCGCTCGAGAGCTGTGGCTCTGCCCTGACTGCAAGCCAGTACCACTCACTAACACAGCGCTTGGGCGCAGGATTCGTTTTCTTCCACTGCAGCAACGTCAACCCGCGCGCGCTGAGCAGTCTTCTCGCGCGCCGTAGCCCCAGAGCCCAAGGCGAGCGGGGCCAGGCAGGGCAAAACGGGGGCGAGGAGCAACATCGCCCCTTTCAAGCCCTAGCAAACTATTCCTTTGGCTTTAGCGGTAACAAGATCCACGAGCACGCGATGCTGTTGGTGCCTTTGCTGACCCTGCTCTGGAGCAACGCTGCTCTTGGCCACAGGGAGGAAGTCAAGCAGGCCTTTCTGCCACCTTCCAGCAGCCCCCCTGCTCCCGCTGGCTGCTTTGCCCCTGCACACCTCGCAACATTGCTCTCCTACAGCTAGGAAGGCAGGGCTGGCTCCGCCCTAACGTGACCATCGTCACCCTGATCCCACTGGCTTCCTCCAAGAGGCTCATCTCCAGGGCCACCCCATCCCAGCTCCCACCCAACAGGCCAGCTCTTTCCTGAGCTAGAGTCACAGCCAGCAGGCACAACTGCAAACTCCACTTGCCCCCTCTGCAGACCCTGAGCCCGCTGACTTCCCAACGTAACCAAAACCTACTCTCCTCACCGAAAAGTCTCCTCCAAGAAGCTCTTCTCTTTCTGCAGGGCTTTTGCAGTACCTGGAAACAAAGCACGAGTTAAACGCTTCCTCACCTCACACGCGGGAAGAGCTGCATCTTGCCATGCTCCATCCGAAAGGGGAGGAGAGCAGAGTCAAAGGGACCGACGGCAGCTCTCTTCCTGGCCTCTTCCCCCGAGAGCTGCCTTCCCGGCAGGGCTGTTACGTTTTGGGCAAGCGTAGCACACCCACCAGGAAAGGCGCCTCAGCCTGCGGGGCCGGGGGGTGCACCGCAAGGCTCTTGTCACTGCAAGGACATGGGCTGCTCTCCGGTCATTCCAGGGAAACGCAGGAGGGCGTTCCGGGGCACAGAGGCTCTACGCTGTGCCCACAGCATGGCTCTGCTGGTGCAGCTGGCCTCAGTGGAGGACTAAGCTAGTCTCAGGGAAGCCTCTCCCCTCTGCTGACAGCATCCCTAGGCTTCAGCAAAACGCTTCTGCGGACGGCGCTTGAGACAGAGCAGCGCTTCCATTAATTGCGCAAGCACAGTGCGGAGGGCCCAGGCTCCAAAGCACGGCAGCTAGCATACCCGGAGTGGCACGGAGCTCATCCCTCTTCAACTCCTCCTTTCTGAGCAGGGAGGCCTCCCAGCTGGACGAGCAGCGTTCGCTGGCACGGTCGTCGCAGCTCTCTGCCTCCCGGGCGCTGCCGAGGGCCAAGCGGTGGAAGGCCACAAAGTCCCCTCCGCCGCAGCACTGGCACTTGTGCGCTTGCCTCTCCAGGAAGGCCGCGCACTTGCGGTGCATGGCCACCCTCTGTCCCTTGGGCCACAGCTCGTAGGCAGCCTCCCGCAGCAGTGGGGCGCAGAAGGTCAGGACGCCAGACTGCAGCCTCGCGGTCTTCTCGGTCTCGCCCAAGCACCGCTTCTGGGCACCTGAAAGGCAACGGGGCTTCACATCAGCCACAGCTGGGGCCACAGCCGGGGGACGAAAGACAGGCCTTGGCGTGGATCCTTGGCAGGAAACCAGCGCTCCTGCACTCGGAGCCTCGCAGCGCTAGGGTGAAAGGGACCCGTTTGCCTTGCCGACACCAGCACAGCCTGCGCAACAGGCTACTGCCCTGCGCTCTCCCTCCCAACGCACAGCCTTCAGCTGCACTCCCGCAAGCAGCTGCCGAGGCTGCTGGCAGCAGAAGCAAGGCCGGCCATTTGGCCCATTACACACCACCGGAGGGGGCAGTGCAGCGTGCCCTGGCGAGCCCCGCCAGGCACACAGCCAGGAGCAGCAGGAGCCTACCACGCTCCCGGGGGCGCATTATCACCACTTACCGCTCTCTTCCTCCAGAGAGGTGGCGGGCCCCTTGGTGGGAACACTGCTGCCTTCTGGCACCTTCCCAGCATTCAGCCACTTCAAGATGTTGCCTCTCACCAGGACATTCAACGCCTTGTTCATCTTGGTCCTGGTCCACCTGGGAAGGAGGCGTAACAGCAGCTCGGTGGTAAACGTCGGCCCGATGACGGCTGCGCACTTCAAGACCATCCGCTCCGAGGGCTTCATGCTGTCCACCTCAGCCAGCGCAATCCCTGTCAAAAACAAGCCACAGCTCTCTCTCTTGCCCCCTCCCAAGCCTGAGGCTGCCGAGGCTGCCTTAGCTTCCCCACACCAGACGCTACATTTGTAGCCTTCTTTCCTAGGGACCAAACCCCTTGGGCAGTCGCAACCCAGGGCACACAGACACCCAGCCTCTCTCTAGCCCATGCCCCGGGAAAGAACCTCCGTGCAGCCGCCAGCCGCCGCAGCGGGGCTCGGCCCCTCACCTTTCAAGGTGGAGGGAAGCACGATGCTCTGCAGGTTCACGTCAGGTCTGATGGTGCACACCCTGCGCTCCTTCCCCGCGCTGGAGCTCCAGGAGGCTGCGGCAGGGGAAGCCTCCGTTACAGAAGCTGAGCGGAGCAAGAGAGCAGCGTAAAGCGATTTTCAAAGGGAGACGATTCAGGCCGTCACCTCCTGCTTGCCCTCCATCTTCCACCCTTTAGCATTCATCCCCCCCCGGGCAGGTCTTACAGCAGCTGGGCCCTGCGCTCCGTGGCAGCATAAATCCACCGCGCGGCTGCACCCAAGGAACACTGCAGCCACGCCACTCTCCGCCCTGCTCCACAATAACCGCCCCCGTTCATGCTGCCTCCAGACAATACCAGGGCTTAGCTCAGTGCCAGGGAGCGTCTCTTCCCCTCCTTTGCAATTTTCTGCCCCGTCCGCATTGCTTCGCCCCACAAAGCCACCCAAACTCCCCAGCCTGTGCTTAGGCTAGCCCAGCAGCAAGGCATGCAGGAGCCCACGCCTGAGCCAGGCCAAGGCCTCTACTGCTGCAACACCAGCCTGGGCCAACTTCACAGGGGAAGCCCAGGGCAACAACGCGCTCTGGAAGATGCGCCACAGCAACCAGGCCGTCAGCCACAACGGCGCTTACTGAAGAGGCTCTCCCACTTGTCCTCCATTTTCTCGCCCTTCCGCAGCAGGTGGAACAAGAGCATGTCGTGGCGCTTAAGGTCGCTCAGCAGTTCCTCGCAGTAATATGGGATCCCGTAGCTTCTCTGCATCAGGAACCTGGAAAGGAGCAGATCCAGCAGGGACTGACACAGGCAAAGCAAGGTGGGACACGTTTCAGACCAGCCTCTTTGCCACAGCTACACCTCCCTTTTGAACAGGCCAGCACTCCCACTGCCTTTGGCATCTGAGCTGCCCGGAAGATACAGCGGTTGCTGGAACGCGCAGGAAAAGAGTCGCGCGCAGTGCCCAAGGCACAGAGCTGCAAGCCTCGTCTCTCCTGGCCCCAACAGCCTAGATGCTCTCCGGCACCAGTGAGAGCCTCGGCCCCAGCAACAAATCGCCCCCCACTGCCCCACCACGTTCGTTCCCTCCTGCCCTCTGCAGCGGGTCAACCCCTCGCAAAGAGCTCCGAGGCCCCGCCTGGGACTTACGTCTCTAGGGCCCTGGGCACGCTGACAACTCCCAGCTCCCGGCAGGCTTTCTGCACAACAGCTGAAGCTTTCAGCTCTCCCAGATGAACGTGGGTCGTTTGCTGCAACTTCATGATGTCTGCTGCAGCTTCGCAGAGCCTCTGTCTTCCGTAGCGAGCAGGAGCAAAGCCCATGACCACAAAGAGCGGGACATCTCTGAGCACATGCGACATAACAGCCCAGGAGGCAGAGTCGATGTAGTGCGCGTTGTCGATGACAAACAGGACAAGCTCGTCTTCAACGATCTGAAACAAGCACGTTGGTCTGGGTGGATTCTGAGGGATTCTCAAGCATCTTCCACAGGACAGACTTTGGCCGGCCTCTCCCCACACAGAGGACGCGCAGAAGTCGCTCTCCTCTCCCCAGCTACCTCTTCGTTCGGAATCTCACCCGCTCTTCCGTGCTCCGAGACTCTTAAGCTCCCTCGGGCACGGTGGCACGGAAAGACACCGTTCCTCCTCCTCCGGAGCACATGCCCTCCAACTTCACAGGAGCAAAGTTATCAGGGGGCATGGCACGCGGAGTTTAGCCTCTGCAGGGCAATGACTCCGGTACACTGCCCTCCCACCAGCTCCCACCACTCTCCTGCAGAGCCCTCAGCCTGCGGCCTTGCTTTCCTTCTCTGACCCAGGATGGGGAGAACGGCTCACCTTCTGTAGCAGTTTCTTGAAAACCAACCCCAATTCCGTTGTCCTTTGAGCGCCGCTCATCTTGGACACCTTCTCCGACAGGGGAAACTGGCCAGAAAAGCAGAGTCACAGAGAAACAGCCTTTCAGGGCGGTTCAGCACACCTGCCCACCACGCAAGTCCAAGCGAGCAAAACGCCTCTGCTGCCCTCAGCATCTTACCTCTCCCCCCACACAGTGGAGAGGAGACGCAGCGCGCACGTCACCGGGAGCCTACAACGGAGGCCCTCTGCTGAGGGTCTCTGGCAGAGCTCTTGCAGGGAGGCATGAGGGGGGGAGAAGAGCTTCTTCCCTCGCCGTGGCAATCGCGCGAGGGAGCAGGCTGCTCACGCACCAGTGAACTCAGCACCAGCTCATCGGCCCCCTCTCAAAGCCTCTCTGCAATGCCCTTTCCAGGCTGCTGAGCAAGACACCAGGAACTGCCTGCAGCAGCCTGGCACCTGCACTCACCCCTAACAAGGAGCCCCCTCGCCCCCCTCTTTGGACCCACAAACAGAAGCCCAGCCTGTGCTACCCTCCTGCTACTCCCACCACGGAGCTAAGCCCACTCCCCAGCACGGTGTCCCAACCACAACAGCCACAGGACGGCTCACAAGCAGGCCTTCGCCACGGCCACAGAGGCCTCTCGCTCTCACCTTAACGACGAAAGGCACATTGAGGAGGCAGTAGCTGCTCTCTTCCACCAGCCCTTGGAGCTTTTCCTGCAGGGCGAGCTCTCTGGCACTGCACGATTTACAGGCCTGCAGGCCCATGGCCACAGCCAGCACCATGTGCATGGCAGAGTAGACCTGCTTCAGGTTGAGCTCCAGCGCTTCCACAGCCACTACCCTGCCATGCAGAAGCAAAAGGCACTGAGATTCAGAGAGGGACCCAAGCAGCCGCAGGCTTCTCACACTAAGCTCTAGGGGAGAGGCGGAATCCAGGGCCACTTGGGTTTCTTCTCTTGGCTCCGCAGCTACGGCCAAAAGCCCTGACTGAGCTCGGGCTCTACTTTGCTTGGGGCCTGGCCCAAAGAAGGAAGCTCAACAGCAGTGGCTCCAGCAGCCACCTCTAGCTCCCTCAAGAGGCAGCAGGAGGGCACGCAGCTGCTCCTCAGCAGCAGCTCCTGCAGGCCTTGCAGGGATGCTGCAGTCCAAGGGCCACGCACCCGGGCAGAGGGCAGAGGGGCTCCAGTAGCCCACGGACATCAGCGGCTGGGCAGCGAAAGCGTTCCACAGCTCCCGGTCAGCAACACTCACCTGAGCCCAGCAGCCTGGCCTAAAGAGGCAAGCTCCGTAAGTAAATGGCTCTTTCCAGAGCCCGTCACGCCCTCAAACGCCATGATGTGGCTTGCTTTCTTATCCACATAGGCTTTCAAGTAACTTTCAAAGAGGGCAATCTCCTCCTCCCGACCTGGGAAGGCAAACAAGAAAGCGACCCGTTGCAGCGAGCTGAAAAGCAAACAGCCGTCGGCACCCTTCTCTCTCGCCGCCGCAGCGGGTCAGTCGGACCCAAGGAAATCTCCTCCCCGATCCCAACTACGGCCATCCCTTTAGCCCTGAGGCTGTGAGCAACTGCACACTGGAAAGGTCCCGCCACGCTAGCTATGCAGCACGGCAGGGAGCATCCGGCGCACGCCTCACCCTGCTTCCCACCTCTAGCTGCGGCCCAACCCCAAAGACAGGAACCAGCTAGGAGCCAAGGTATGCACCAAACCCTTAGGGCCACGCCAGGCAACGCCATCCCTCGCAAAAGCTTCTCCGTTCCCAGAGCGGAACTAACAGGTACCGACGGCAACAAATTGGCCTTCAGCAGACCAAGGCGTTCTCCACCTACCGAGCAACGGGGAAGAGCTGGGCCTCTCCTTCGTAACATCCATGCCAAACATGCTAGCGGGAGGAAGAGAAAAACAAAAGCCAATGAAGTAGGCAGAAGCTGGAGGACGTAGAGCCACGCGTGGAGCTGAGGGTGCGCTCCCGGGGACCCGCTCTTCTTTCGAGCCGGAGCGAATCCTGCCCACGCTCCCACTGGCCCAGCAGAGAGCGCAAACACCAAACGAGCACTAGCAAAGCTGCAGCCAGGAAGAAGCCCAACGGCCACAGTGGGACACCACACAGCATCAAGACTCGAGCGCCACAGGCCAAAGCCCAAGGAAGTGGAGACACGAGCAAGAAGCCAGGCAGTGCCGCTGGCTAGCACACTGCTGCACCCCGCAGGACAAGCCAAACAAGTCTCTGGTCCTGCCTACTGCTTCCCTGGCCTTTGCTCACAGGCAGCGCTTTCGAGAAGCGGGGCCCTGCAACAGCTGCTGTCAAGGCAAAGACGGGCAAGAAAAAACACTTCAAGCCACGACGTGCAACAGGACGACAAGGGTCACTTCTTGGGCCAAGGCGCCAAGCACCAGGCACCTTGGGCTCGAGTTTTTCTGAAGTTGCAAGGGGACGGCAACGTCAACGTTCCAAACGGCCTCCAAAGAGGATGCCAAACCCTGGCCCAGGGGAACACCTGAACTTTCACCAGGAGGCACTCAGGAACTGAGTCCTGGCCTGACCAAAAGCTTTCCGGGAGCGTCATGCTCGGAAGCAGCTGGGAGAAAACCTCCCTGGGGCAGAATTGCCACTGCGTTAGTCTTGCGCGCAATGGAGCAAGCACAGGGCAGAAAGCACAGCTGGAAGCCGTTTGGACCGGGGCTGCAAGGCCCCTCTGTGCCTACGGACACCTAAAAGCCTTCTCCACCCCTCCGGCATCACTCCCCGTCTCCTTACAGCAGGAGGCACCAGCGTAGGCAGGCCAAAAGCGTACCCGTGCTCTGCCTTTCCATCTTCTCAGCCCCAGCGATGGGAGGGGTGGGCGGGGGCCAGCTCTGCACAACTCCTCTTTGCGGACCAAGACTGGACCCTGTGTGCCACCCTGCCCCCAACCAGCCCGCTCAAACAGGACACTCACCACTTCGCCGACACCCCCAGGTATTGATACACGGGGCCAGGATCGACAACCCCCTTCATCTTTGCCTCCGGCAGCTCCTCGAAGCACCATCGGGGCAGCCTAGAGGCTGCGTACGTCGCTGCGTCACAGGACACCAGCCCAGGGTAGTGCTCCATCAGCCGGGCTGCCAGATTCACCTTCTGGCCAATGACTGCCGCAGAGAGAGAGCACGCATTCACGTACCTATGAAACCAACCCGCTCCACCCTTCACCGCCAACGGCTGCATCACCTCCAGCACAGGCAAGCCCCAAACCGTTGGCAGCACAACCAGCAGGAACAACAAGGCTCTGAGCCTGGTCCCCCGCACCGCAGCGGCGCCCGCTCTGCCTCCCTCATTCCCCACAGGACACAGGCCAAGGCCTCGTCCCAGCCCAGCACATACGGGCAACAGGGTGTTCCCTGCCGCTCTGCCTCTTCCTTTGACACGCTGCTCCGGCTGAACAGACCCAGCCCAGCCACCCGCTCCTCAGCCAAACACCTCGTACCTGTGTATTCGTGCCTCACGCGATGGCCTACGACTCCGCAGAACACCGTCCCGCTGGTAACCCCGACAGACACGGCCCTGACACACACGGAGAGCGACAGGCGCTCAGCAGCGCCCGCGCACAGGCCTGCCTGCCCACCTACCTTCACCCCTTCACCCGGCTCCCCTCGCACCACCTCCCGCCCTGGCAGGGCAGACCTCGGGGACCTGCAGAGCTCCGCAGCGTAACGCCCCCAGGTGAAAGGGGCTCCCGAGAGCAGCCAGGCAGTTTTCAACCCTTCCCCTAAGGCCTCACAGCTGTGACGGGCGGAAAGTCCCTGACTCCAGCCAGCCTCAGCACGCCTCCTCGGCGCGGGCAAGAAGGGCACCTCTCAGGGCACTGTCTCCTTCCTCCCAGGGACAGAGGAGGCCAAGCTAGAGGGCACGTCTCGCTGAGAAACCATCCCTCCCTCCTTCCCCCGCGCAGTCCCAGGCAACGCGCCTCCCCACTCACTCGATTTTCCTAGGCCTCGAGGAGCACGCCTTGGAGATTTGAACAGCGCTTTCCAAGGCGTGAACGCTTTCGTCGGGCAGCTTCTCTCCAGGGAGTCCAAACACGCACAGGAACGTGCAGCCCTGCCAAGGACAGCGGCAGCACAGCTTGGGACAGCGCCTACGGCAAACGGCTCATGCCGTGCGAGTCGAGCCGCTGCCGAGAGCAGCAGAGCTTCAGGGCAACCCCCAGCCAGAGGGTGCTGATCCCAGCGCCGAGGCAGAGCTGCTTCTCCTTTCCCCGCTGCTCAGTAGACCGAGAGAGCCACTGCCCTCTCGTTTGCTGCCCACACTTTTGCGGGGTGGGCTCCTCCCCCACACTCACTTTATCAAACATGGAGATTTTGTTGATCTCGCCCTTGTGAGGACGGATGATCTCCAGCATCATCACGCTGCTGTCCTGGATAGCCTTGCAGATCTGCGTTAAGTTGACATCGGCAGCAAACTGCAGCTTGACAAAGAGGCAGGTGACCGGCCGTAGCTCGGACAAGTAGTCCAGGGGCTGTCTGTCATCAATCTGGAAGACGAGAGCAGCACACCTTCAGCAGCCAGCTCTCCCCGAGAGCTGACTGCCCCCAGCAAACACCAAGCAAGAGCCCCCACGTGGGCAGCAGCACGCGCTCTCAGCGGAAGGAATAACTCCTCCCCTCGGGGCAAAATAAACACAGCTCCCGGCAGCTGTGGCCATACCTTCCTCAGAACAGATGCGGGGACGTACTTCCGCAGCAACTTCCCCAGAGCATGCCGAGGGGCCAGGGAAACAGCAGGCCTCAGGATGCCTAGGGAAGGAAAATCCAGGCGGTCACTGGCAGGCTGGCACTACGAGCCTGCCTAGGGAAAAGCAGTTGGAAAGCAGGGGCTGGCACTGGAACTCAGGGAGGGAAAGTCTCCTCCAGTTGCACATTTCTTCCTCCTGCAGGTGCTCAGCCAGAGCAGGCCCCTGGAAGCAGGGGGAAGCAGCGAGTGCCTCCGCTGAAGCGCACCAGGGCCAAAGGCACAAATGCTGACTGCAAGGGGGAGAGGGCAGAGGGCGTTCCTCGCTGGCCCCTGAACAAGCCCGCCCCCACCTTTCTGGGCAGCCACAGAACGTCATGAACACGGGCCTCACCTGACGCCTCAGGAGAACTGTAGTTCAGCTGGGCTCGGGTAAACTTGGAGAAGATGTCTTCGCGTTCCGACAGAGACATCCGTTCCATGCCTGTAACCTAAAGGCACACAGTACAAAAACGCGTCGAGGACAGCTCCAGGACCCACAGAGGACAGTACCCGTTGAGGCAAACTCTTCCAGCGCCTCCTGACCCCCTCTTCAAAGCCACCCAGCAGAATCCAGAGGCAACCCTGAGACAAAACTGCTCCCCAGCAGCTACTGCTCCCCACCTACGGGAGCACCTCTACACCTAGAACTCCCTCCACGCGCGTCTCCTCGCCCTTCTCACATCTTCCTCCCTCACAGCCACGTCCACGCCCAGGCCCTCAGAATTGCTCCAGAGGCCGTCCCACCCACCTTCACAGCGCTTTGGCCTTTAAGTCTCTTGGTCTTGATCTGGTTCCGGTTACAGAGCTCCCAGCAGCTGGGTGACAGGATCACGTCACTTGCATTGGCAAGGTTTTGGGCCTGCCACACTTCACCCACGGCCTGGCCAAGGATCAGGAAGTGCTGCTGCTTTTTGTCTCCAACAGTCAGGAGGGACATATGCCCTGCAGAGATCCCTGGGGAGAGACAAGCACAACTGATGCAGAGAGCATTTTTACCTCCACAGCCCGCCACAGCTCAGCTCCTCCCAGGCCAACTTTGAAGCTCAGCCCTGGAGCCAGGCTCTTCCGCTCAACTGCTTCGAGCGCAGGCGTCCCACTTGATGGATTCAGGATCGATCGTGGCTGGGGAGGGGGTCCTAATCAGGGGCCCCACACCGGCACGTTGGCCAGCCACCGGCTCACTTTGCATGCAGGCAGCTCGTGAACGCCTGCCTGAGAACGCGCAGCAGCCTAACGCAGCACTCCCCGTACCTATCTTCAGTCGGAGCTTCAGACCCACGTCCGTCTCACGGATCCTGTACTTCTCCTGGATTTGCTGGCTACACTGCAGCACCAGGCTGATGGTGTCTCTCAGCTGCGCGTGCTTTGCTCTCCACAGCACCAGCACAGCATCCCCTGGGGAAAGCGAGGGGACAGGGACGGCTCTCGTGACACCTGACGCTCCCTGACCTGCACCCACCGGCCGGGACAGCGGAAGCCAGCAGGCGTGCCAGGGAAAACGCGTTTGGGTGAAGGCATCCTCCTCAACTACAGCACCCTGGCCACAGGCACACCTCCCCCTCTGCCCCGCCAGCTACAACTGCAGCCACGCCGCCAGGGCCCGGGACGGCAGCTCCCCCTGGGCACCTGCGTGCCAGCAGAGCCACCCCTCGGGGCTCTGCCGGCTCGCGCCTCTGTCTCCCCTCTCCCCTCGCACTCGTCTGCAGCTGCAGCAGACAAGGCCACGTCTCTTTTACGCACACGTACCTGCAAACTTCAAGATGTCTCCACCAAAAGCCAGCAGCTCTGCAGACCAAAAAAAAAAACACAAGAAGAGCTGCAGCTAGGCCTTCTTCAGGAAGGCCGCAGGACAAGCCGCTCTGCTCAGACAGCAGCACAAGAGCAGCGGTGCTTTGGGGGCACAACTTAGCAAACGTAGCAGCTACACTGCTCACAGGGACCACAGCCCTGGGACCTACGCTACTGTGCCCTGTGACAAGGCCCCAGGGAAGGCAACGCACACTTTGGTCAGCGCCCCCATCCCCAGCTCATTTGGGCACTAACACTGGCTAGATGCCCCCGCTCCCCCCTGCGCCCCAACACCAGCAAAATCTTCCTCCATCACTGAACAGCGGTCACTCCACAAGCCCAAGGGTGGGTGCTGAGAAAGCGGGCACCTCCTTAGTCTTTGTGGGGAGCAGAAAGCACCTGCCAGAAGAGCCCAGCTGCTCTCGGCGGCTCTCAGCCCCATAGGAACCCCCAGCCCGCGCAAGGAGGAGGCGGCGGCGGCAGCAGCAGCAGCAGCAGCAGCAGCAGGCTGCCCAGCACCTCCCTCTCGTCGTGGCCCAATCCCACACAGTCCTGCAGAACGGCACTTACCCTCCAAAATGTCACCCATGTAGCGATTGAGGGTTTGCGTTACCTCATCCGCACCCCGCTCTATGCTGATGCTCTGGCTGAATTTCTCTGTCAGAGCAGTGAAACCTGCAACAGGGACACACAGGCACAAAGAAATCAGGACGCGTCTACAGGGCCAAAGGACCTGGCACTTTCCACGTCGCTTTCAGCCAGCCAAGGGAACCACGCTCCGGGAGAACCCAGGCGCGCCCCTGACAGCAGCCACAGCCCTCTAATTCCACCCGCGCTTCTGAGCGCTCGCTGACGGGCGCCTTCCCCATGCTCACACCCACCCGTTACGCCTAGCTCCTGCACTTGGCTGCCACCCTCCAGCGCGTCCCCCGGCTGCCTCCCCTCTTGCCTACAGCCAGGCAACACCCTGAGCTAGAAAGCCCACGAGGCCTTTGCCAACTAACGCAGCACCTGGCCAGCCAGCTCCTCTGCGCAGCAGCTGCTCCTCCAAGTTTGCCCTGACAAAGACTAACAAGGGGGAGGCAAGGCAGCCAGGCCTCCTCTCCCAGGCCTCCATGAGCCAGAGCCTGGCCCACCTCACACCTCCCCAAAGCTCCAGAGAGAGCACTGCAGGCAACAGCGCGGGCCCAAGCTGCTGCTCCGGCAGCCTCAGGGCTCCCTAACGCACGCTGCTCTGAGCAGACGGCTGACCACAAGCAGGCCGCAGGGCTGCTGCCAGCAAAGACCACCCCCGGGCTGTGACCTCAGCTACGTCCGAGCGCTACTTCCCCAAAGCGGAAGACCTCAGCGGCAAACGACATCTCCTTTGACCCCTTCTCTACCACAGGCGGGACGACCAGGGCTCCAAAAGGCCCGCTAAGTCCCAGCGGCTCGGGTCGGGGACTCCTCCTCAGTGCCCGCCCTTCATAACGCTTTGACCCACCTGACACATCAGCAAAGAGCAGCACTCCATGGAAGTTCTGAACGCAACGGTTCTCCTGCTTCAAGTCCTCAGACAAAAGCAGGTCGGGGACGTAAGCAGCTACTTCCCCCAGTTCTGAGCAGTGCTTTGACCTTCGCTCCCAGGCACAAGACATCGTCAGCGCCCTGGGGTACCTGCGGTACCTCAGTACAAGACGACCCACCGTGCCCACCAGGGAGGACGACCAGACACCACTGCACAGCGTTGCGCACTGGCCTTTGGGAGGCGCGGCTGGCCCTCTGTCACCAAGGGGCCGGGGGAGGTCACAGTCGGCTCACAGTGACATCGTCCGCGTGTCATCATTTACCTGTCCACTGTCGCCTACGCTGATCCGGCTAACAGTGACAGCCTCGGCAAGGCACCGCTTACCCAGCAACTGCCGGGAAGCTACCCCCCGCTCCCTCCCTACACCGAGCCGGTTGCTCAGAGGTGGCTAGCGCGACGCAGTTGTCTCCCGTACAGAGCTGAAGGAGGCTCGCACAGCGACTGACCTCCACCCGTGGCCGAAACAGCAGCTGCTTCCCACGTTCCCAAGCGCAAAGGGCCTAACAGACGTGCTGACAGCCAGCAGCCCAGGCTTCCCCAAAAGCACGGCCACTGCAGCACGCAGCTGGGCGTTTCCGGGGCTGCTCGGAGGACTTGTATTTCTTTGCAAAAAGAAGTGGGGCTTTCCCGGGGGGGCAGCGGGGGACACAGCCAACCTCCATCCACACGGCTCCTGGGGGAGGCCGGGAGGAGATGGACAGGGCTGGGCCAGGACCACGGCGCACCGACGTATCAGAGAGGGCAAGACAAAGTCCAAAGCCGCAGCAGGAGGCAGCTCCAGGTCCCTGCTCCGAGTGAGAACGCTGTTGTAAACCTTGCATGCCCCAGGGAAACAGAGCCACGCTGGGCACCCTGGCTCACGCACGGCCCTCTGCCTCCAGGCAGGCAAAGGCAGCTCCCCGTCCACCTTAGCCGCTGCCCCGAGCCACACAACTGCTGCCACCAAAGCAGCAGCACTGAGGAGAGCCGGGCTCTACGGGGGACGAGGGCTAGCAGCCAAGGCCGCGCTCCGCGCGCGCCAAAGCTGCCCTTCTCCCCAGTCGCTCAGAGGAGCAGCTGCACGAGTTGGCGTGCCTGCCACACGGTGACACTCAGCGGCTGCTTGCCCAGGCAGCCTCCAGTGTCCCTCTCGGACTGTGCCTCTCCCTCAGGCAATGGCCAGGCGAGGGAGCACCAGCCCCTCCCAGGCCTGGGGGACCAGGTGCTTTAGACAAGCCTGTGCCCTTGCGCTGCTGACCTCAAACAGCAGAGCACTTGACAGCAGAAACCAGCCTGCCTTCTTTCCTGCTGCCTCAGCACTCAGAGAGAGGCTACCAAGATGGTCTCTCTTCTTGCCTCCAGAAGGCTCCCCCTGCTGCCTCGGGGCCCACCAAAGTCCCCCAAGCAAGCACAAGTCACTTGCACCCAACACACACAACTGCAACCTGCTGGCGACAGCCAGGCACACACACCGAGCCAGGCCCAGGTTCGGAACGCTGCTTGCCAGCCCAGCTCACACGCTTCCTCCTTCCTCCTTCCCACGAGGCAGGCAAAGCGGTCACCCGTACGGGAGACTGACGATGCAGGCCGACCGAGCAGGCTTGCTCTGCCTCCTCAGGAAGAGCGCGCAGCAGCGTGACGACGCCTAGGCCAACGCTCTCTCTTGCCAGTGAGCAGCAAGGGCTGGCTGCTCCCCAAGGCAAGCTCAGCTGGGAGCTGGGCCGACCCCAGCACAAGCAGCGCCCTCGCCCACAGGGGCATCCCTCTTGGCTACATCTATATGCACACACGTACATCCATTCTCCACTAAGGAGCTCTCATCCGCATCAACCAGAGAGGGCAACAGGATGAGGCCGCTAGTGCTGTTGACTTTTCTGACTAGGGAACACTTCAAACCAGTCCCGCTTCCAGAAAAACACCCTCCCACCCTCCCCACCTCAGCAACCACTTGGCCCTACACCAGGGCCAAGCTCCTCCTGCAGCCGGCTCAAGCGCTTACACAGCGCCACAGGGAACTGCACTAGGGCGAGGGGGAGAGAATTTCTTGCACTGCTTTACAGCCCTCGACTCTTGTGAGCACTAACAACGGGGGTGGTGGCTTCCCCGCCGCCTAGCTTTCCCAATAAACCACAGGCCAGAGACTCTCGTGGCACGCCTTCAGCGTCCTCTTGCTGTGGTCTGTGACTCCATACAGAACGCTGAGATGATGGCAGTGTTTCTTTATTTAACCCCTGGAAGAGCATCCTCGCTCGGCCGTGCTGGCAGCTTCAGCAGGTACCTGCAGCTACAGACTTCAGGCTTTGCTTGCTTCAGCTGGGGAAAACGTGGCGCTGTCTCCAGCCACAAGTCTCCCACGGGGCCCTTGCCAGTGAACCACCGCTCCTGAGGAAAACAAAAGCCCAAGTGAGAGCCGCGAAGAACAGGAGGTCCCCAGAGCCACAGGCGCGGTCCGGGAAGGCAAGCGAGGCCTCTCGCAGTAGCTTCTTCCACCCATCACCCAATTTGCCGTGCTGCAAAAGCCTATCAGGGAGGGCAAGGAGAGGGAACGCAAAGGAAACCTCCTCCAGCCAGGTTCAGGCTGGCTCCCAGAGCTGGCTCAAGGGAGAGGCAGAGATTCCACTCCACCGCTCCTCAGCCCAGCAGAGATGCTGGGAAGGAGCGGCATGCTGCAGCGCCTGCTGCTCCCTCGCGTGTCCTTCCAGCCCCTCCTGAGGGAAGGGCATCGCAGCTGCCACTGCCCTCCTGCTGAGGAGGGCTAGCAGCCCCTACCAGCTCGCCAAGGACTTTCGGCACACGCTCCTGAAGCTCGCTGGGGGCTTTCCCTACGTGGACCTGCCGGAGTACAGTCCGCGCCACCTTCTCCTAGGGCATGCCAAACCTCTGCCCAGGGAGCAACTCAGAGGCAAAGAGGATCCACTTACAGCGCTCATCTCCAGCCAAGTCTTCTCCAGGAGGTTGCCATTCGCCTCACAGGCTTGGAGGCCCTGCCTGAGGCACAACAGGCTCTGGTCTTTGTTACCCAGCATGCAGAAAACGTACGCTTTCAGATGGTAGGCTCTGGGGTAGAAGACGGGGCTTGTAGAGCACCGAGCAAAAACCTCTTCCACAAGCTACCGAGAGAACAACGGAGAGGCACGTCAGCAGAAGTCATCGAGCTGGGCGATGGCTCGGCACTGAGGACCGCACCTATTCCCCAAAGGGGAAAGCAGCCGCAAAGGCACAAGGAGCACGCAGCTAGCAAGGCTGAGATACCACACAAGTCTCTCCCGAGCCATAAGCCCTCACATGCAGCAGGCATTTCAGCAGGGCTCACTAGCTAGCTCATGGCTGTGCAAGTCTCTTCTCCTGTCTTGCAGACCATTCCCATCCCCACAAGGGAATCCTCACGTGCCCAGGAAGACCCCCGTCACCTCACTGCCTTCTCTACCACCTCTTGCTGCCGCCCCATGGGGGAGCAGCCTCTTGCCATGTTCCTCTCTAACCCACTACCACACTCTGCCTCTAGCCTGGCTCCATCCCAGCGCGGCTGCTTCGCCCTGGCCTTGCCAATCCACTGCTGCTCGCAACACAGCTTTCCCTAGAGGCCCCTCACAGCGTGCACACCCCCCTCCTCCTCTTCCCTCACCCTTAGAGCCCTGCTGCGGCTCTCCCGGGCCCTCGCCGAGCTGCGCTCAATGTCCTTCCGCAGCACCAGCGTGTAGCACTCCAGGAGCCGGCTGCATGCTTGGGTGGCCAAAACGGAGGCGTCAGCTCTCTTCAGCAGCCTCTTGGCCTTTTCAAAGGGCTTCTGGAACTCGGCCCACTGCCCAAGCCTTCCAAACCTACACCGTCCAGAGAGAAACACACACACACACACACACACACACGTTTTGTAGAGTACTTGATCAAGTACTCTACACCCCAGCGACGGCCGCCTTGTTGGACAGGGCACGGGGGACACGACAGGCCCAGAGCTCCCACCTCCCCTGCCAGAACCACTGCCTGGGCCTCTCGCCAGTCTAAGCACCTCTGTAACTTACCAAAGAGCCAGGGACGAATACAGTCCAAGCAGGATGCTGTTGTGCGAGCTGAGGATGTGGTTTGCTTCGTTCTGCTCAACGAAGCTCCTGCACTCTTCAAATGACTTGTACTCCCAGCCTGTAATACAAATGCATCGCAGAGAAGCAGTGCCGCCCTCCGCTGCCTTGTTTTCCCTCGGGCATTCGTAGCAGGACAAAGCTCAAGCACAGCTGGAGAATTTCTGGGCAGGTAAACCACTCAGAGAGCAAGCAAAACCAAACAGGAACAAGGCAAGGGCTGGAGTTCTAGCCTAGCTCCTCAGGGCTAGTCAAGCGCCACACAAATATCTATTCCCTTTTCTTCAGCAGCTTTCGAGCGCTGACAGACACACGCTGCCATTGACCAGCAAGCGACAGCCACTCCATAGCGTAGGCTGTTAGATGCCTCCTGGTCAGGCACATCCCCCAGCACTGCTAGGCCCGCCTCCCCAGGAGCCAGAGCAGAGCGAGCCTGGGAAGAGGTTTCAGAAAGGGGAATCTCAAAACACGGGAAGCAAAGAGGGAAATTGCCAGCATTTTGAAATCACTCTGGGATCACCTGTAGAACATGCAAACAAAGACAGGGGAGGCAGGAAAGACAGACAAAGACACACCCAGAGCCAAAGAGCCCGGGACTCGGCCCAGGAAGTGAAAGCGTGGCTGGAGGCTCTGGCGTCCGTGTTGTAGCAGGAGAAAAAGCATCTTTGCAAGCCTCCTGGCTCTCTGGGGCCCTCCTCACTGAGCACTTACCAGCGTAAAGCAACAGGTCTAAGCAGCAGGAGAAGAAGTATGCCTGCCCAATGATGCTGTGCTCTGCAGCCACCTGCTTCTCGAGCCTGCGCAGCACTTCCTCACATTCTGGGTACCTGCGGAGGAACACAGCGAGCCTCCATGGAGCCTCTCCGCGGGGTGGGATCCCAGTCACCACCTCCGGACGCTCCCCGCTCCCCTTCCCATCATCCCGCTCTCCCTGCGCTGCTCTTTCTGGCATCGCCATCAGAGGTTCTCCATCAGACAGTTGTTCATCTTTTGGCAACAAGTCTCCGGAGAAAGGCCTCAGGGACCCCGGCCCAAACGGCAAGCCCCGGAGCAAAACTCAGGCATCCTTCCCATGCAAGCCAGTGCTTTCCCATTGGCCCAGCAGCAGAGCTACTCACCTTTCCATCAAAGTCTTTGTCAGGAAAAGCAGGCCAAAGAGCACGCACAGCTCCCCACTGCCCTCCGCACTCGCCCACATGACGCGTTTGCTTCGGAAACTGCTCCTCTCGAGACCTCCCCCTGGACGACTGCCGTCTCGGGCACCGGTGCCGCGTGGCATGGAAAGGCCCGCGTCCACCCAACCAAACATGGCTAGCGCCCCCAACACAACGAGCGCCTCCCTGCGCTAGGCTCGCTCCTAAACCAGGCCTGGGAATTGCCTGCGGCAAGCGCTACCTGGCAAGGGCCAGAACCGAGCCAGGAACTGTTCCAGCAGTTTCACAGCACACACTCACGCTCCCCAACAGCCAGCCACGGTCCTTGGCATTGTTTAATTTACCAGCGTCCATACAGCCAGCGAGTATCCAATAAGAAACCAAGCAGCCCTCTTTGCTGCGCGCAGAGAATGACACAAGAAGGATCTCAGGTGGCCCCCCGACCCTGCGCAACCAGCAGTCTGTCCCGCAGCAGCATTACCTCATCTGCAGAAAGAGCGCCGCAAAGAGCGTGGCGAGAACCTCGCAGTCCAGGTCGGGCTTCTCCAGCTCCATCCACAGGCTCTTGGCGCGATAGCCTGCCAAGAAAACAAGCAGGCTCGCACAGGCTCCCTCTGCGGAGATGCCTTCTCGCAGGCAGCGGGGGCAGTACGTACCTACGTCGACAGAGAGGGGCAGATTCCCCAGGCTGAGGTTCAGATGGCTCAGGGCCTGGGCAAATTTGGCGGCCTTTAATACCCCTCCTCCAAAGAGCTCGACGTCAGAGCTAAGCTGGATGGCCGCCCGCCCGTACTGCAGCCACTCTTCCTGGCAGCCCAGGTCCTGGCAGCACCGCGCATATTCCATGTAGGACAACAGGATCTAAAACGGTCCAGACAGGAGACTGTACAAGACTGAATGTCGCCAGGGTGATTCTCTGGCCTAGACGGCTCAGGGCAGAAACCCAACGGCCAGCTTCTCTCTTCTCTTCTGCTCTCAGGGCTCTCACCCCTACGACAAACGGTTCTTAGGACTGCCGCTGCTAACTGCGGCCGTGGCGAGACGAGGGCCCCAGCGGGGTGCTGCCTTAAAGCCACAACCAGCCCAACGCTTACAACGGTGAAACAAACGCCATGAGAGCGACTACCAGGAAGAAGAGCAACGCACGTCTGCTGGAAGTTTGTAAAGCAAAGTTCAGGGACGGGTACCACTCCGTCGCGTTTGGCCTCTTCTTGCCGCCCCGGGCAGACCCTGCTGGTACTCTAGGCGGGCCAGGGGAAAGGAGCTATGTCAGAAACGCGTCTGCTGCCGCAGAGAGGAGGCACTCACGTGACTCGCATCCTCAGACTCCTCGGCCGTGTTGACCTTCATGAGCGCTGCCAGGCGCGACAGCCTCCGGCCGCTGGAAGTGCCCTCCAGGCTGAAGAGCTGCCGCAGCAAGGAAAGGCAGTGGCTCTGCCGGAACAGCCAGGGCAGCCTCTCCCTCCTGCCACACAAGAGAAACCGCTGGGCCACAGCCACTAGCTACACAGTGCCAGGTCAGGCAGGGCCAGGGGAAGCAGGGCGACAGAGGAGGCAGCTGCACCTGCTCCCAGCAGGGCGGCAGCTGATGCAGGCCGGGCTGCAGGCATGGAAGCGGCAGAGCCAAGAAGCACCACCGGGGAAAGATCGCTGCTAGCGAGAACGGGTTGGCACTACAGCCCAGGGAGGGCGAAGCAAAGCCGGGCACCGCGAGGGAAAGGCTTGTTCTACGGCAGCCTTGCACCTGGCTGCAACCCCCGAGCTTCCTCATTCTCACACCTCCCCTCCACTTACCCCTCCATGCCCACGTCCTGCTCCTCCCTGCCGGCTCCCTTTCCTCTGCAGCCTGTGCTCCCTGGGAACATCTCTCTGCTCTCACCCCCACCATCCCCCACAAGGCAACACGTGCCCGCTCCCCCCACCCAGGAGCCTCCAGGTCCCTCAGCAGCTTTCCCCATGCTAACACCTATGCTCAGGGAAAGTCTGGGCTTAAGCCGAGGCAGGTGTGGGCCTAGGTGCCCGGCACCACGCAGCAAACGCCTCTTCCTTCCCTTCTCTTTCCCTTCGGCTTCTTACCCTGCCTCTTGATGAAGGGAGGACTCTTTGTTCTTCCTGTGGGAGGCACGCTCTGACTTCTCCAGCAGAAACTGGAAGACGACGCCAGCTGAGGTGAGGGGCAATTTTCTCTTCAGCAGGCTCAATGCCTTCCTGAGCGTCTTCTTTGCCAGCTCCACGCAGCCCATGTTGTAGCAGACCTGCACAGGAGAAGGCTTCTTCAGACAGTCCCAAAGGGCTCCGACTGAGCACGCACCACATTTCAAGTCTCTGCCTGAACCGAGGCCGAGGGCCTCGACCGCTTTTGGCCGCAGGCTGAAGCGCTCACAGGAAAGGCTGCTGGTAGCGGCCGTGCCTCAAAATGCCAGGCCTATCGCCGCTGCCGCCACCCCCCACAAAGGCGTCCAACTCCACCCACCAGCAGAGCCCTCAGAACCTCCCCGGCACTTTACCTCCCCTTTCAGGCTCAGGAAGGTGGCTTCTTCAAAGCAGGCAAGCACATCGGCTTTCTCAGCCGCTGAGCTCCTCACGACCTCTGCTTTCTTCAGGTTCATAAAGGCCTTGGAACAAGCACACAGAGAGCAGGTGAGCGTCGGTGCAGAGCCTGCATCCAGCCCCATCGTTCCCAGTTGCCTCCAGCAGCTCTCTGAGGAGGGCACGCATCTGCCCCTGGCGATGCCCACCCTAACACAGCCCACGGGCACGAGTGCTCCTTCGCACCACCTCCTGGCGCGTGCGCCTTGTGCAAAGGTCCTGCTTCTCTGCCCCGCCTCCCTTGCCCCAGGAGAGGCAAACGGGGGGGAGAAGCCCGGCTCTGACGCCAGCGGTTCAGCCCCAAGTCCCCACAGAGGCACGTCCTAGTGCAATGGCAAAATCGGCTTGCCCAGGACAAGGCAACTGAGAGGCCTCCTTGTGCAGTGGGCTCCGGCAAGCAGGGCGACTCACCAGGTAGTTGTCGGAGACGTGCAAGTAGGCAGCCGCGCACTCCAGCAGGTAATAAAGGGCTCTGCCATCGTTGCCCATTGCCATGTGGTGGTGAGCCAGCGGCACAAGCACCAAATCCACAATGGCCCTGCATTCACAGGCACACGCGGCACCGGGCGTCCCTTTGGCCTTGCTGGGCACCGTAGGTACGCGTTCCGTCCTGGCCAGAAACTGCTCTGCCGCTCTACTCAGAGACAAAGATCACGCAGAAAGACAACGCACGCTAGCATCACCTATACCGCTCCGTCTGCCTAGACTAACAGCATATTCTAGCGCAGCACAAGCAAGGCCCTGTGCACACGCGCGTCATACGGGAGCGCTGGGTTTCACAGCCTTCCCAGGCGTGCAGAGGGCTGGCCGCTTATTCTTTCAGCCCCCCGCATTCACAACCACAGTTTCCCAGCAGCGTTCCACATTACAGTTGACACGGGCGACCCCCGAGTGGCCTGGCTCCCCCCATCCTTGCTCCGTCTTCCCCCTGTGCTCCTCCCTCCCTTCCGCTCTTGCCTTCCCTCCTCGCTCGAGAGCTGTGGCTCTGCCCTGACTGCAAGCCAGTACCACTCACTAACACAGCGCTTGGGCGCAGGATTCGTTTTCTTCCACTGCAGCAACGTCAACCCGCGCGCGCTGAGCAGTCTTCTCGCGCGCCGTAGCCCCAGAGCCCAAGGCGAGCGGGGCCAGGCAGGGCAAAACGGGGGCGAGGAGCAACATCGCCCCTTTCAAGCCCTAGCAAACTATTCCTTTGGCTTTAGCGGTAACAAGATCCACGAGCACGCGATGCTGTTGGTGCCTTTGCTGACCCTGCTCTGGAGCAACGCTGCTCTTGGCCACAGGGAGGAAGTCAAGCAGGCCTTTCTGCCACCTTCCAGCAGCCCCCCTGCTCCCGCTGGCTGCTTTGCCCCTGCACACCTCGCAACATTGCTCTCCTACAGCTAGGAAGGCAGGGCTGGCTCCGCCCTAACGTGACCATCGTCACCCTGATCCCACTGGCTTCCTCCAAGAGGCTCATCTCCAGGGCCACCCCATCCCAGCTCCCACCCAACAGGCCAGCTCTTTCCTGAGCTAGAGTCACAGCCAGCAGGCACAACTGCAAACTCCACTTGCCCCCTCTGCAGACCCTGAGCCCGCTGACTTCCCAACGTAACCAAAACCTACTCTCCTCACCGAAAAGTCTCCTCCAAGAAGCTCTTCTCTTTCTGCAGGGCTTTTGCAGTACCTGGAAACAAAGCACGAGTTAAACGCTTCCTCACCTCACACGCGGGAAGAGCTGCATCTTGCCATGCTCCATCCGAAAGGGGAGGAGAGCAGAGTCAAAGGGACCGACGGCAGCTCTCTTCCTGGCCTCTTCCCCCGAGAGCTGCCTTCCCGGCAGGGCTGTTACGTTTTGGGCAAGCGTAGCACACCCACCAGGAAAGGCGCCTCAGCCTGCGGGGCCGGGGGGTGCACCGCAAGGCTCTTGTCACTGCAAGGACATGGGCTGCTCTCCGGTCATTCCAGGGAAACGCAGGAGGGCGTTCCGGGGCACAGAGGCTCTACGCTGTGCCCACAGCATGGCTCTGCTGGTGCAGCTGGCCTCAGTGGAGGACTAAGCTAGTCTCAGGGAAGCCTCTCCCCTCTGCTGACAGCATCCCTAGGCTTCAGCAAAACGCTTCTGCGGACGGCGCTTGAGACAGAGCAGCGCTTCCATTAATTGCGCAAGCACAGTGCGGAGGGCCCAGGCTCCAAAGCACGGCAGCTAGCATACCCGGAGTGGCACGGAGCTCATCCCTCTTCAACTCCTCCTTTCTGAGCAGGGAGGCCTCCCAGCTGGACGAGCAGCGTTCGCTGGCACGGTCGTCGCAGCTCTCTGCCTCCCGGGCACTGCCGAGGGCCAAGCGGTGGAAGGCCACAAAGTCCCCTCCGCCGCAGCACTGGCACTTGTGCGCTTGCCTCTCCAGGAAGGCCGCGCACTTGCGGTGCATGGCCACCCTCTGTCCCTTGGGCCACAGCTCGTAGGCAGCCTCCCGCAGCAGTGGGGCGCAGAAGGTCAGGACGCCAGACTGCAGCCTCGCGGTCTTCTCGGTCTCGCCCAAGCACCGCTTCTGGGCACCTGAAAGGCAACGGGGCTTCACATCAGCCACAGCTGGGGCCACAGCCGGGGGACGAAAGACAGGCCTTGGCGTGGATCCTTGGCAGGAAACCAGCGCTCCTGCACTCGGAGCCTCGCAGCGCTAGGGTGAAAGGGACCCGTTTGCCTTGCCGACACCAGCACAGCCTGCGCAACAGGCTACTGCCCTGCGCTCTCCCTCCCAACGCACAGCCTTCAGCTGCACTCCCGCAAGCAGCTGCCGAGGCTGCTGGCAGCAGAAGCAAGGCCGGCCATTTGGCCCATTACACACCACCGGAGGGGGCAGTGCAGCGTGCCCTGGCGAGCCCCGCCAGGCACACAGCCGGGAGCAGCAGGAGCCTACCACGCTCCCGGGGGCGCATTATCACCACTTACCGCTCTCTTCCTCCAGAGAGGTGGCGGGCCCCTTGGTGGGAACACTGCTGCCTTCTGGCACCTTCCCAGCATTCAGCCACTTCAAGATGTTGCCTCTCACCAGGACATTCAACGCCTTGTTCATCTTGGTCCTGGTCCACCTGGGAAGGAGGCGTAACAGCAGCTCGGTGGTAAACGTCGGCCCGATGACGGCTGCGCACTTCAAGACCATCCGCTCCGAGGGCTTCATGCTGTCCACCTCAGCCAGCGCAATCCCTGTCAAAAACAAGCCACAGCTCTCTCTCTTGCCCCCTCCCAAGCCTGAGGCTGCCGAGGCTGCCTTAGCTTCCCCACACCAGACGCTACATTTGTAGCCTTCTTTCCTAGGGACCAAACCCCTTGGGCAGTCGCAACCCAGGGCACACAGACACCCAGCCTCTCTCTAGCCCATGCCCCGGGAAAGAACCTCCGTGCAGCCGCCAGCCGCCGCAGCGGGGCTCGGCCCCTCACCTTTCAAGGTGGAGGGAAGCACGATGCTCTGCAGGTTCACGTCAGGTCTGATGGTGCACACCCTGCGCTCCTTCCCCGCGCTGGAGCTCCAGGAGGCTGCGGCAGGGGAAGCCTCCGTTACAGAAGCTGAGCGGAGCAAGAGAGCAGCGTAAAGCGATTTTCAAAGGGAGACGATTCAGGCCGTCACCTCCTGCTTGCCCTCCATCTTCCACCCTTTAGCATTCATCCCCCCCCGGGCAGGTCTTACAGCAGCTGGGCCCTGCGCTCCGTGGCAGCATAAATCCACCGCGCGGCTGCACCCAAGGAACACTGCAGCCACGCCACTCTCCGCCCTGCTCCACAATAACCGCCCCCGTTCATGCTGCCTCCAGACAATACCAGGGCTTAGCTCAGTGCCAGGGAGCGTCTCTTCCCCTCCTTTGCAATTTTCTGCCCCGTCCGCATTGCTTCGCCCCACAAAGCCACCCAAACTCCCCAGCCTGTGCTTAGGCTAGCCCAGCAGCAAGGCATGCAGGAGCCCACGCCTGAGCCAGGCCAAGGCCTCTACTGCTGCAACACCAGCCTGGGCCAACTTCACAGGGGAAGCCCAGGGCAACAACGCGCTCTGGAAGATGCGCCACAGCAACCAGGCCGTCAGCCACAACGGCGCTTACTGAAGAGGCTCTCCCACTTGTCCTCCATTTTCTCGCCCTTCCGCAGCAGGTGGAACAAGAGCATGTCGTGGCGCTTAAGGTCGCTCAGCAGTTCCTCGCAGTAATATGGGATCCCGTAGCTTCTCTGCATCAGGAACCTGGAAAGGAGCAGATCCAGCAGGGACTGACACAGGCAAAGCAAGGTGGGACACGTTTCAGACCAGCCTCTTTGCCACAGCTACACCTCCCTTTTGAACAGGCCAGCACTCCCACTGCCTTTGGCATCTGAGCTGCCCGGAAGATACAGCGGTTGCTGGAACGCGCAGGAAAAGAGTCGCGCGCAGTGCCCAAGGCACAGAGCTGCAAGCCTCGTCTCTCCTGGCCCCAACAGCCTAGATGCTCTCCGGCACCAGTGAGAGCCTCGGCCCCAGCAACAAATCGCCCCCCACTGCCCCACCACGTTCGTTCCCTCCTGCCCTCTGCAGCGGGTCAACCCCTCGCAAAGAGCTCCGAGGCCCCGCCTGGGACTTACGTCTCTAGGGCCCTGGGCACGCTGACAACTCCCAGCTCCCGGCAGGCTTTCTGCACAACAGCTGAAGCTTTCAGCTCTCCCAGATGAACGTGGGTCGTTTGCTGCAACTTCATGATGTCTGCTGCAGCTTCGCAGAGCCTCTGTCTTCCGTAGCGAGCAGGAGCAAAGCCCATGACCACAAAGAGCGGGACATCTCTGAGCACATGCGACATAACAGCCCAGGAGGCAGAGTCGATGTAGTGCGCGTTGTCGATGACAAACAGGACAAGCTCGTCTTCAACGATCTGAAACAAGCACGTTGGTCTGGGTGGATTCTGAGGGATTCTCAAGCATCTTCCACAGGACAGACTTTGGCCGGCCTCTCCCCACACAGAGGACGCGCAGAAGTCGCTCTCCTCTCCCCAGCTACCTCTTCGTTCGGAATCTCACCCGCTCTTCCGTGCTCCGAGACTCTTAAGCTCCCTCGGGCACGGTGGCACGGAAAGACACCGTTCCTCCTCCTCCGGAGCACATGCCCTCCAACTTCACAGGAGCAAAGTTATCAGGGGGCATGGCACGCGGAGTTTAGCCTCTGCAGGGCAATGACTCCGGTACACTGCCCTCCCACCAGCTCCCACCACTCTCCTGCAGAGCCCTCAGCCTGCGGCCTTGCTTTCCTTCTCTGACCCAGGATGGGGAGAACGGCTCACCTTCTGTAGCAGTTTCTTGAAAACCAACCCCAATTCCGTTGTCCTTTGAGCGCCGCTCATCTTGGACACCTTCTCCGACAGGGGAAACTGGCCAGAAAAGCAGAGTCACAGAGAAACAGCCTTTCAGGGCGGTTCAGCACACCTGCCCACCACGCAAGTCCAAGCGAGCAAAACGCCTCTGCTGCCCTCAGCATCTTACCTCTCCCCCCACACAGTGGAGAGGAGACGCAGCGCGCACGTCACCGGGAGCCTACAACGGAGGCCCTCTGCTGAGGGTCTCTGGCAGAGCTCTTGCAGGGAGGCATGAGGGGGGGAGAAGAGCTTCTTCCCTCGCCGTGGCAATCGCGCGAGGGAGCAGGCTGCTCACGCACCAGTGAACTCAGCACCAGCTCATCGGCCCCCTCTCAAAGCCTCTCTGCAATGCCCTTTCCAGGCTGCTGAGCAAGACACCAGGAACTGCCTGCAGCAGCCTGGCACCTGCACTCACCCCTAACAAGGAGCCCCCTCGCCCCCCTCTTTGGACCCACAAACAGAAGCCCAGCCTGTGCTACCCTCCTGCTACTCCCACCACGGAGCTAAGCCCACTCCCCAGCACGGTGTCCCAACCACAACAGCCACAGGACGGCTCACAAGCAGGCCTTCGCCACGGCCACAGAGGCCTCTCGCTCTCACCTTAACGACGAAAGGCACATTGAGGAGGCAGTAGCTGCTCTCTTCCACCAGCCCTTGGAGCTTTTCCTGCAGGGCGAGCTCTCTGGCACTGCACGATTTACAGGCCTGCAGGCCCATGGCCACAGCCAGCACCATGTGCATGGCAGAGTAGACCTGCTTCAGGTTGAGCTCCAGCGCTTCCACAGCCACTACCCTGCCATGCAGAAGCAAAAGGCACTGAGATTCAGAGAGGGACCCAAGCAGCCGCAGGCTTCTCACACTAAGCTCTAGGGGAGAGGCGGAATCCAGGGCCACTTGGGTTTCTTCTCTTGGCTCCGCAGCTACGGCCAAAAGCCCTGACTGAGCTCGGGCTCTACTTTGCTTGGGGCCTGGCCCAAAGAAGGAAGCTCAACAGCAGTGGCTCCAGCAGCCACCTCTAGCTCCCTCAAGAGGCAGCAGGAGGGCACGCAGCTGCTCCTCAGCAGCAGCTCCTGCAGGCCTTGCAGGGATGCTGCAGTCCAAGGGCCACGCACCCGGGCAGAGGGCAGAGGGGCTCCAGTAGCCCACGGACATCAGCGGCTGGGCAGCGAAAGCGTTCCACAGCTCCCGGTCAGCAACACTCACCTGAGCCCAGCAGCCTGGCCTAAAGAGGCAAGCTCCGTAAGTAAATGGCTCTTTCCAGAGCCCGTCACGCCCTCAAACGCCATGATGTGGCTTGCTTTCTTATCCACATAGGCTTTCAAGTAACTTTCAAAGAGGGCAATCTCCTCCTCCCGACCTGGGAAGGCAAACAAGAAAGCGACCCGTTGCAGTGAGCTGAAAAGCAAACAGCCGTCGGCACCCTTCTCTCTCGCCGCCGCAGCGGGTCAGTCGGACCCAAGGAAATCTCCTCCCCGATCCCAACTACGGCCATCCCTTTAGCCCTGAGGCTGTGAGCAACTGCACACTGGAAAGGTCCCGCCACGCTAGCTATGCAGCACGGCAGGGAGCATCCGGCGCACGCCTCACCCTGCTTCCCACCTCTAGCTGCGGCCCAACCCCAAAGACAGGAACCAGCTAGGAGCCAAGGTATGCACCAAACCCTTAGGGCCACGCCAGGCAACGCCATCCCTCGCAAAAGCTTCTCCGTTCCCAGAGCGGAACTAACAGGTACCGACGGCAACAAATTGGCCTTCAGCAGACCAAGGCGTTCTCCACCTACCGAGCAACGGGGAAGAGCTGGGCCTCTCCTTCGTAACATCCATGCCAAACATGCTAGCGGGAGGAAGAGAAAAACAAAAGCCAATGAAGTAGGCAGAAGCTGGAGGACGTAGAGCCACGCGTGGAGCTGAGGGTGCGCTCCCGGGGACCCGCTCTTCTTTCGAGCCGGAGCGAATCCTGCCCACGCTCCCACTGGCCCAGCAGAGAGCGCAAACACCAAACGAGCACTAGCAAAGCTGCAGCCAGGAAGAAGCCCAACGGCCACAGTGGGACACCACACAGCATCAAGACTCGAGCGCCACAGGCCAAAGCCCAAGGAAGCGGAGACACGAGCAAGAAGCCAGGCAGTGCCGCTGGCTAGCACACTGCTGCACCCCGCAGGACAAGCCAAACAAGTCTCTGGTCCTGCCTACTGCTTCCCTGGCCTTTGCTCACAGGCAGCGCTTTCGAGAAGCGGGGCCCTGCAACAGCTGCTGTCAAGGCAAAGACGGGCAAGAAAAAACACTTCAAGCCACGACGTGCAACAGGACGACAAGGGTCACTTCTTGGGCCAAGGCGCCAAGCACCAGGCACCTTGGGCTCGAGTTTTTCTGAAGTTGCAAGGGGACGGCAACGTCAACGTTCCAAACGGCCTCCAAAGAGGATGCCAAACCCTGGCCCAGGGGAACACCTGAACTTTCACCAGGAGGCACTCAGGAACTGAGTCCTGGCCTGACCAAAAGCTTTCCGGGAGCGTCATGCTCGGAAGCAGCTGGGAGAAAACCTCCCTGGGGCAGAATTGCCACTGCGTTAGTCTTGCGCGCAATGGAGCAAGCACAGGGCAGAAAGCACAGCTGGAAGCCGTTTGGACCGGGGCTGCAAGGCCCCTCTGTGCCTACGGACACCTAAAAGCCTTCTCCACCCCTCCGGCATCACTCCCCGTCTCCTTACAGCAGGAGGCACCAGCGTAGGCAGGCCAAAAGCGTACCCGTGCTCTGCCTTTCCATCTTCTCAGCCCCAGCGATGGGAGGGGTGGGCGGGGGCCAGCTCTGCACAACTCCTCTTTGCGGACCAAGACTGGACCCTGTGTGCCACCCTGCCCCCAACCAGCCCGCTCAAACAGGACACTCACCACTTCGCCGACACCCCCAGGTATTGATACACGGGGCCAGGATCGACAACCCCCTTCATCTTTGCCTCCGGCAGCTCCTCGAAGCACCATCGGGGCAGCCTAGAGGCTGCGTACGTCGCTGCGTCACAGGACACCAGCCCAGGGTAGTGCTCCATCAGCCGGGCTGCCAGATTCACCTTCTGGCCAATGACTGCCGCAGAGAGAGAGCACGCATTCACGTACCTATGAAACCAACCCGCTCCACCCTTCACCGCCAACGGCTGCATCACCTCCAGCACAGGCAAGCCCCAAACCGTTGGCAGCACAACCAGCAGGAACAACAAGGCTCTGAGCCTGGTCCCCCGCACCGCAGCGGCGCCCGCTCTGCCTCCCTCATTCCCCACAGGACACAGGCCAAGGCCTCGTCCCAGCCCAGCACATACGGGCAACAGGGTGTTCCCTGCCGCTCTGCCTCTTCCTTTGACACGCTGCTCCGGCTGAACAGACCCAGCCCAGCCACCCGCTCCTCAGCCAAACACCTCGTACCTGTGTATTCGTGCCTCACGCGATGGCCTACGACTCCGCAGAACACCGTCCCGCTGGTAACCCCGACAGACACGGCCCTGACACACACGGAGAGCGACAGGCGCTCAGCAGCGCCCGCGCACAGGCCTGCCTGCCCACCTACCTTCACCCCTTCACCCGGCTCCCCTCGCACCACCTCCCGCCCTGGCAGGGCAGACCTCGGGGACCTGCAGAGCTCCGCAGCGTAACGCCCCCAGGTGAAAGGGGCTCCCGAGAGCAGCCAGGCAGTTTTCAACCCTTCCCCTAAGGCCTCACAGCTGTGACGGGCGGAAAGACCCTGACTCCAGCCAGCCTCAGCACGCCTCCTCGGCGCGGGCAAGAAGGGCACCTCTCAGGGCACTGTCTCCTTCCTCCCAGGGACAGAGGAGGCCAAGCTAGAGGGCACGTCTCGCTGAGAAACCATCCCTCCCTCCTTCCCCCGCGCAGTCCCAGGCAACGCGCCTCCCCACTCACTCGATTTTCCTAGGCCTCGAGGAGCACGCCTTGGAGATTTGAACAGCGCTTTCCAAGGCGTGAACGCTTTCGTCGGGCAGCTTCTCTCCAGGGAGTCCAAACACGCACAGGAACGTGCAGCCCTGCCAAGGACAGCGGCAGCACAGCTTGGGACAGCGCCTACGGCAAACGGCTCATGCCGTGCGAGTCGAGCCGCTGCCGAGAGCAGCAGAGCTTCAGGGCAACCCCCAGCCAGAGGGTGCTGATCCCAGCGCCGAGGCAGAGCTGCTTCTCCTTTCCCCGCTGCTCAGTAGACCGAGAGAGCCACTGCCCTCTCGTTTGCTGCCCACACTTTTGCGGGGTGGGCTCCTCCCCCACACTCACTTTATCAAACATGGAGATTTTGTTGATCTCGCCCTTGTGAGGACGGATGATCTCCAGCATCATCACGCTGCTGTCCTGGATAGCCTTGCAGATCTGCGTTAAGTTGACATCGGCAGCAAACTGCAGCTTGACAAAGAGGCAGGTGACCGGCCGTAGCTCGGACAAGTAGTCCAGGGGCTGTCTGTCATCAATCTGGAAGACGAGAGCAGGACACCTTCAGCAGCCAGCTCTCCCCGAGAGCGGACTGCCCCCAGCAAACACCAAGCAAGAGCCCCCACGTGGGCAGCAGCACGCGCTCTCAGCGGAAGGAATAACTCCTCCCCTCGGGGCAAAATAAACACAGCTCCCGGCAGCTGTGGCCATACCTTCCTCAGAACAGATGCGGGGACGTACTTCCGCAGCAACTTCCCCAGAGCATGCCGAGGGGCCAGGGAAACAGCAGGCCTCAGGATGCCTAGGGAAGGAAAATCCAGGCGGTCACTGGCAGGCTGGCACTACGAGCCTGCCTAGGGAAAAGCAGTTGGAAAGCAGGGGCTGGCACTGGAACTCAGGGAGGGAAAGTCTCCTCCAGTTGCACATTTCTTCCTCCTGCAGGTGCTCAGCCAGAGCAGGCCCCTGGAAGCAGGGGGAAGCAGCGAGTGCCTCCGCTGAAGCGCACCAGGGCCAAAGGCACAAATGCTGACTGCAAGGGGGAGAGGGCAGAGGGCGTTCCTCGCTGGCCCCTGAACAAGCCCGCCCCCACCTTTCTGGGCAGCCACAGAACGTCATGAACACGGGCCTCACCTGACGCCTCAGGAGAACTGTAGTTCAGCTGGGCTCGGGTAAACTTGGAGAAGATGTCTTCGCGTTCCGACAGAGACATCCGTTCCATGCCTGTAACCTAAAGGCACACAGTACAAAAACGCGTCGAGGACAGCTCCAGGACCCACAGAGGACAGTACCCGTTGAGGCAAACTCTTCCAGCGCCTCCTGACGCCCTCTTCAAAGCCACCCAGCAGAATCCAGAGACAACCCTGAGACAAAACTGCTCCCCAGCAGCTACTGCTCCCCACCTACGGGAGCACCTCTACACCTAGAACTCCCTCCACGCGCGTCTCCTCGCCCTTCTCACATCTTCCTCCCTCACAGCCACGTCCACGCCCAGGCCCTCAGAATTGCTCCAGAGGCCGTCCCACCCACCTTCACAGCGCTTTGGCCTTTAAGTCTCTTGGTCTTGATCTGGTTCCGGTTACAGAGCTCCCAGCAGCTGGGTGACAGGATCACGTCACTTGCATTGGCAAGGTTTTGGGCCTGCCACACTTCACCCACGGCCTGGCCAAGGATCAGGAAGTGCTGCTGCTTTTTGTCTCCAACAGTCAGGAGGGACATATGCCCTGCAGAGATCCCTGGGGAGAGACAAGCACAACTGATGCAGAGAGCATTTTTACCTCCACAGCCCACCACAGCTCAGCTCCTCCCAGGCCAACTTTGAAGCTCAGCCCTGGAGCCAGGCTCTTCCGCTCAACTGCTTCGAGCGCAGGCGTCCCACTTGATGGATTCAGGATCGATCGTGGCTGGGGAGGGGGTCCTAATCAGGGGCCCCACACCGGCACGTTGGCCAGCCACCGGCTCACTTTGCATGCAGGCAGCTCGTGAACGCCTGCCTGAGAACGCGCAGCAGCCTAACGCAGCACTCCCCGTACCTATCTTCAGTCGGAGCTTCAGACCCACGTCCGTCTCACGGATCCTGTACTTCTCCTGGATTTGCTGGCTACACTGCAGCACCAGGCTGATGGTGTCTCTCAGCTGCGCGTGCTTTGCTCTCCACAGCACCAGCACAGCATCCCCTGGGGAAAGCGAGGGGACAGGGACGGCTCTCGTGACACCTGACGCTCCCTGACCTGCACCCACCGGCCGGGACAGCGGAAGCCAGCAGGCGTGCCAGGGAAAACGCGTTTGGGTGAAGGCATCCTCCTCAACTACAGCACCCTGGCCACAGGCACACCTCCCCCTCTGCCCCGCCAGCTACAACTGCAGCCACGCCGCCAGGGCCCGGGACGGCAGCTCCCCCTGGGCACCTGCGTGCCAGCAGAGCCACCCCTCGGGGCTCTGCCGGCTCGCGCCTCTGTCTCCCCTCTCCCCTCGCACTCGTCTGCAGCTGCAGCAGACAAGGCCACGTCTCTTTTACGCACACGTACCTGCAAACTTCAAGATGTCTCCACCAAAAGCCAGCAGCTCTGCAGACCAAAAAAAAAAACACAAGAAGAGCTGCAGCTAGGCCTTCTTCAGGAAGGCCGCAGGACAAGCCGCTCTGCTCAGACAGCAGCACAAGAGCAGCGGTGCTTTGGGGGCACAACTTAGCAAACGTAGCAGCTACACTGCTCACAGGGACCACAGCCCTGGGACCTACGCTACTGTGCCCTGTGACAAGGCCCCAGGGAAGGCAACGCACACTTTGGTCAGCGCCCCCATCCCCAGCTCATTTGGGCACTAACACTGGCTAGATGCCCCCGCTCCCCCCTGCGCCCCAACACCAGCAAAATCTTCCTCCATCACTGAACAGCGGTCACTCCACAAGCCCAAGGGTGGGTGCTGAGAAAGCGGGCACCTCCTTAGTCTTTGTGGGGAGCAGAAAGCACCTGCCAGAAGAGCCCAGCTGCTCTCGGCGGCTCTCAGCCCCATAGGAACCCCCAGCCCGCGCAAGGAGGAGGCGGCGGCGGCAGCAGCAGCAGCAGCAGCAGCAGCAGGCTGCCCAGCACCTCCCTCTCGTCGTGGCCCAATCCCACACAGTCCTGCAGAACGGCACTTACCCTCCAAAATGTCACCCATGTAGCGATTGAGGGTTTGCGTTACCTCATCCGCACCCCGCTCTATGCTGATGCTCTGGCTGAATTTCTCTGTCAGAGCAGTGAAACCTGCAACAGGGACACACAGGCACAAAGAAATCAGGACGCGTCTACAGGGCCAAAGGACCTGGCACTTTCCACGTCGCTTTCAGCCAGCCAAGGGAACCACGCTCCGGGAGAACCCAGGCGCGCCCCTGACAGCAGCCACAGCCCTCTAATTCCACCCGCGCTTCTGAGCGCTCGCTGACGGGCGCCTTCCCCATGCTCACACCCACCCGTTACGCCTAGCTCCTGCACTTGGCTGCCACCCTCCAGCGCGTCCCCCGGCTGCCTCCCCTCTTGCCTACAGCCAGGCAACACCCTGAGCTAGAAAGCCCACGAGGCCTTTGCCAACTAACGCAGCACCTGGCCAGCCAGCTCCTCTGCGCAGCAGCTGCTCCTCCAAGTTTGCCCTGACAAAGACTAACAAGGGGGAGGCAAGGCAGCCAGGCCTCCTCTCCCAGGCCTCCATGAGCCAGAGCCTGGCCCACCTCACACCTCCCCAAAGCTCCAGAGAGAGCACTGCAGGCAACAGCGCGGGCCCAAGCTGCTGCTCCGGCAGCCTCAGGGCTCCCTAACGCACGCTGCTCTGAGCAGACGGCTGACCACAAGCAGGCCGCAGGGCTGCTGCCAGCAAAGACCACCCCCGGGCTGTGACCTCAGCTACGTCCGAGCGCTACTTCCCCAAAGCGGAAGACCTCAGCGGCAAACGACATCTCCTTTGACCCCTTCTCTACCACAGGCGGGACGACCAGGGCTCCAAAAGGCCCGCTAAGTCCCAGCGGCTCGGGTCGGGGACTCCTCCTCAGTGCCCGCCCTTCATAACGCTTTGACCCACCTGACACATCAGCAAAGAGCAGCACTCCATGGAAGTTCTGAACGCAACGGTTCTCCTGCTTCAAGTCCTCAGACAAAAGCAGGTCGGGGACGTAAGCAGCTACTTCCCCCAGTTCTGAGCAGTGCTTTGACCTTCGCTCCCAGGCACAAGACATCGTCAGCGCCCTGGGGTACCTGCGGTACCTCAGTACAAGACGACCCACCGTGCCCACCAGGGAGGACGACCAGACACCACTGCACAGCGTTGCGCACTGGCCTTTGGGAGGCGCGGCTGGCCCTCTGTCACCAAGGGGCCGGGGGAGGTCACAGTCGGCTCACAGTGACATCGTCCGCGTGTCATCATTTACCTGTCCACTGTCGCCTACGCTGATCCGGCTAACAGTGACAGCCTCGGCAAGGCACCGCTTACCCAGCAACTGCCGGGAAGCTACCCCCCGCTCCCTCCCTACACCGAGCCGGTTGCTCAGAGGTGGCTAGCGCGACGCAGTTGTCTCCCGTACAGAGCTGAAGGAGGCTCGCACAGCGACTGAGCTCCACCCGTGGCCGAAACAGCAGCTGCTTCCCACGTTCCCAAGCGCAAAGGGCCTAACAGACGTGCTGACAGCCAGCAGCCCAGGCTTCCCCAAAAGCACGGCCACTGCAGCACGCAGCTGGGCGTTTCCGGGGCTGCTCGGAGGACTTGTATTTCTTTGCAAAAAGAAGTGGGGCTTTCCCGGGGGGGCAGCGGGGGACACAGCCAACCTCCATCCACACGGCTCCTGGGGGAGGCCGGGAGGAGATGGACAGGGCTGGGCCAGGACCACGGCGCACCGACGTATCAGAGAGGGCAAGACAAAGTCCAAAGCCGCAGCAGGAGGCAGCTCCAGGTCCCTGCTCCGAGTGAGAACGCTGTTGTAAACCTTGCATGCCCCAGGGAAACAGAGCCACGCTGGGCACCCTGGCTCACGCACGGCCCTCTGCCTCCAGGCAGGCAAAGGCAGCTCCCCGTCCACCTTAGCCGCTGCCCCGAGCCACACAACTGCTGCCACCAAAGCAGCAGCACTGAGGAGAGCCGGGCTCTACGGGGGACGAGGGCTAGCAGCCAAGGCCGCGCTCCGCGCGCGCCAAAGCTGCCCTTCTCCCCAGTCGCTCAGAGGAGCAGCTGCACGAGTTGGCGTGCCTGCCACACGGTGACACTCAGCGGCTGCTTGCCCAGGCAGCCTCCAGTGTCCCTCTCGGACTGTGCCTCTCCCTCAGGCAATGGCCAGGCGAGGGAGCACCAGCCCCTCCCAGGCCTGGGGGACCAGGTGCTTTAGACAAGCCTGTGCCCTTGCGCTGCTGACCTCAAACAGCAGAGCACTTGACAGCAGAAACCAGCCTGCCTTCTTTCCTGCTGCCTCAGCACTCAGAGAGAGGCTACCAAGATGGTCTCTCTTCTTGCCTCCAGAAGGCTCCCCCTGCTGCCTCGGGGCCCACCAAAGTCCCCCAAGCAAGCACAAGTCACTTGCACCCAACACACACAACTGCAACCTGCTGGCGACAGCCAGGCACACACACCGAGCCAGGCCCAGGTTCGGAACGCTGCTTGCCAGCCCAGCTCACACGCTTCCTCCTTCCTCCTTCCCACGAGGCAGGCAAAGCGGTCACCCGTACGGGAGACTGACGATGCAGGCCGACCGAGCAGGCTTGCTCTGCCTCCTCAGGAAGAGCGCGCAGCAGCGTGACGACGCCTAGGCCAACGCTCTCTCTTGCCAGTGAGCAGCAAGGGCTGGCTGCTCCCCAAGGCAAGCTCAGCTGGGAGCTGGGCCGACCCCAGCACAAGCAGCGCCCTCGCCCACAGGGGCATCCCTCTTGGCTACATCTATATGCACACACGTACATCCATTCTCCACTAAGGAGCTCTCATCCGCATCAACCAGAGAGGGCAACAGGATGAGGCCGCTAGTGCTGTTGACTTTTCTGACTAGGGAACACTTCCAACCAGTCCCGCTTCCAGAAAAACACCCTCCCACCCTCCCCACCTCAGCAACCACTTGGCCCTACACCAGGGCCAAGCTCCTCCTGCAGCCGGCTCAAGCGCTTACACAGCGCCACAGGCAACTGCACTAGGGCGAGGGGGAGAGAATTTCTTGCACTGCTTTACAGCCCTCGACTCTTGTGAGCACTAACAACGGGGGTGGTGGCTTCCCCGCCGCCTAGCTTTCCCAATAAACCACAGGCCAGAGACTCTCGTGGCACGCCTTCAGCGTCCTCTTGCTGTGGTCTGTGACTCCATACAGAACGCTGAGATGATGGCAGTGTTTCTTTATTTAACCCCTGGAAGAGCATCCTCGCTCGGCCGTGCTGGCAGCTTCAGCAGGTACCTGCAGCTACAGACTTCAGGCTTTGCTTGCTTCAGCTGGGGAAAACGTGGCGCTGTCTCCAGCCACAAGTCTCCCACGGGGCCCTTGCCAGTGAACCACCGCTCCTGAGGAAAACAAAAGCCCAAGTGAGAGCCGCGAAGAACAGGAGGTCCCCAGAGCCACAGGCGCGGTCCGGGAAGGCAAGCGAGGCCTCTCGCAGTAGCTTCTTCCACCCATCACCCAATTTGCCGTGCTGCAAAAGCCTATCAGGGAGGGCAAGGAGAGGGAACGCAAAGGAAACCTCCTCCAGCCAGGTTCAGGCTGGCTCCCAGAGCTGGCTCAAGGGAGAGGCAGAGATTCCACTCCACCGCTCCTCAGCCCAGCAGAGATGCTGGGAAGGAGCGGCATGCTGCAGCGCCTGCTGCTCCCTCGCGTGTCCTTCCAGCCCCTCCTGAGGGAAGGGCATCGCAGCTGCCACTGCCCTCCTGCTGAGGAGGGCTAGCAGCCCCTACCAGCTCGCCAAGGACTTTCGGCACACGCTCCTGAAGCTCGCTGGGGGCTTTCCCTACGTGGACCTGCCGGAGTACAGTCCGCGCCACCTTCTCCTAGGGCATGCCAAACCTCTGCCCAGGGAGCAACTCAGAGGCAAAGAGGATCCACTTACAGCGCTCATCTCCAGCCAAGTCTTCTCCAGGAGGTTGCCATTCGCCTCACAGGCTTGGAGGCCCTGCCTGAGGCACAACAGGCTCTGGTCTTTGTTACCCAGCATGCAGAAAACGTACGCTTTCAGATGGTAGGCTCTGGGGTAGAAGACGGGGCTTGTAGAGCACCGAGCAAAAACCTCTTCCACAAGCTACCGAGAGAACAACGGAGAGGCACGTCAGCAGAAGTCATCGAGCTGGGCGATGGCTCGGCACTGAGGACCGCACCTATTCCCCAAAGGGGAAAGCAGCCGCAAAGGCACAAGGAGCACGCAGCTAGCAAGGCTGAGATACCACACAAGTCTCTCCCGAGCCATAAGCCCTCACATGCAGCAGGCATTTCAGCAGGGCTCACTAGCTAGCTCATGGCTGTGCAAGTCTCTTCTCCTGTCTTGCAGACCATTCCCATCCCCACAAGGGAATCCTCACGTGCCCAGGAAGACCCCCGTCACCTCACTGCCTTCTCTACCACCTCTTGCTGCCGCCCCAGGGGGGAGCAGCCTCTTGCCATGTTCCTCTCTAACCCACTACCACACTCTGCCTCTAGCCTGGCTCCATCCCAGCGCGGCTGCTTCGCCCTGGCCTTGCCAATCCACTGCTGCTCGCAACACAGCTTTCCCTAGAGGCCCCTCACAGCGTGCACACCCCCCTCCTCCTCTTCCCTCACCCTTAGAGCCCTGCTGCGGCTCTCCCGGGCCCTCGCCGAGCTGCGCTCAATGTCGTTCCGCAGCACCAGCGTGTAGCACTCCAGGAGCCGGCTGCATGCTTGGGTGGCCAAAACGGAGGCGTCAGCTCTCTTCAGCAGCCTCTTGGCCTTTTCAAAGGGCTTCTGGAACTCGGCCCACTGCCCAAGCCTTCCAAACCTACACCGTCCAGAGAGAAACACACACACACACACACACACACGTTTTGTAGAGTACTTGATCAAGTACTCTACACCCCAGCGACGGCCGCCTTGTTGGACAGGGCACGGGGGACACGACAGGCCCAGAGCTCCCACCTCCCCTGCCAGAACCACTGCCTGGGCCTCTCGCCAGTCTAAGCACCTCTGTAACTTACCAAAGAGCCAGGGACGAATACAGTCCAAGCAGGATGCTGTTGTGCGAGCTGAGGATGTGGTTTGCTTCGTTCTGCTCAACGAAGCTCCTGCACTCTTCAAATGACTTGTACTCCCAGCCTGTAATACAAATGCATCGCAGAGAAGCAGTGCCGCCCTCCGCTGCCTTGTTTTCCCTCGGGCATTCGTAGCAGGACAAAGCTCAAGCACAGCTGGAGAATTTCTGGGCAGGTAAACCACTCAGAGAGCAAGCAAAACCAAACAGGAACAAGGCAAGGGCTGGAGTTCTAGCCTAGCTCCTCAGGGCTAGTCAAGCGCCACACAAATATCTATTCCCTTTTCTTCAGCAGCTTTCGAGCGCTGACAGACACACGCTGCCATTGACCAGCAAGCGACAGCCACTCCATAGCGTAGGCTGTTAGATGCCTCCTGGTCAGGCACATCCCCCAGCACTGCTAGGCCCGCCTCCCCAGGAGCCAGAGCAGAGCGAGCCTGGGAAGAGGTTTCAGAAAGGGGAATCTCAAAACACGGGAAGCAAAGAGGGAAATTGCCAGCATTTTGAAATCACTCTGGGATCACCTGTAGAACATGCAAACAAAGACAGGGGAGGCAGGAAAGACAGACAAAGACACACCCAGAGCCAAAGAGCCCGGGACTCGGCCCAGGAAGTGAAAGCGTGGCTGGAGGCTCTGGCGTCCGTGTTGTAGCAGGAGAAAAAGCATCTTTGCAAGCCTCCTGGCTCTCTGGGGCCCTCCTCACTGAGCACTTACCAGCGTAAAGCAACAGGTCTAAGCAGCAGGAGAAGAAGTATGCCTGCCCAATGATGCTGTGCTCTGCAGCCACCTGCTTCTCGAGCCTGCGCAGCACTTCCTCACATTCTGGGTACCTGCGGAGGAACACAGCGAGCCTCCATGGAGCCTCTCCGCGGGGTGGGATCCCAGTCACCACCTCCGGACGCTCCCCGCTCCCCTTCCCATCATCCCGCTCTCCCTGCGCTGCTCTTTCTGGCATCGCCATCAGAGGTTCTCCATCAGACAGTTGTTCATCTTTTGGCAACAAGTCTCCGGAGAAAGGCCTCAGGGACCCCGGCCCAAACGGCAAGCCCCGGAGCAAAACTCAGGCATCCTTCCCATGCAAGCCAGTGCTTTCCCATTGGCCCAGCAGCAGAGCTACTCACCTTTCCATCAAAGTCTTTGTCAGGAAAAGCAGGCCAAAGAGCACGCACAGCTCCCCACTGCCCTCCGCACTCGCCCACATGACGCGTTTGCTTCGGAAACTGCTCCTCTCGAGACCTCCCCCTGGACGACTGCCGTCTCGGGCACCGGTGCCGCGTGGCATGGAAAGGCCCGCGTCCACCCAACCAAACATGGCTAGCGCCCCCAACACAACGAGCGCCTCCCTGCGCTAGGCTCGCTCCTAAACCAGGCCTGGGAATTGCCTGCGGCAAGCGCTACCTGGCAAGGGCCAGAACCGAGCCAGGAACTGTTCCAGCAGTTTCACAGCACACACTCACGCTCCCCAACAGCCAGCCACGGTCCTTGGCATTGTTTAATTTACCAGCGTCCATACAGCCAGCGAGTATCCAATAAGAAACCAAGCAGCCCTCTTTGCTGCGCGCAGAGAATGACACAAGAAGGATCTCAGGTGGCCCCCCGACCCTGCGCAACCAGCAGTCTGTCCCGCAGCAGCATTACCTCATCTGCAGAAAGAGCGCCGCAAAGAGCGTGGCGAGAACCTCGCAGTCCAGGTCGGGCTTCTCCAGCTCCATCCACAGGCTCTTGGCGCGATAGCCTGCCAAGAAAACAAGCAGGCTCGCACAGGCTCCCTCTGCGGAGAGGCCTTCTCGCAGGCAGCGGGGGCAGTACGTACCTACGTCGACAGAGAGGGGCAGATTCCCCAGGCTGAGGTTCAGATGGCTCAGGGCCTGGGCAAATTTGGCGGCCTTTAATACCCCTCCTCCAAAGAGCTCGACGTCAGAGCTAAGCTGGATGGCCGCCCGCCCGTACTGCAGCCACTCTTCCTGGCAGCCCAGGTCCTGGCAGCACCGCGCATATTCCATGTAGGACAACAGGATCTAAAACGGTCCAGACAGGAGACTGTACAAGACTGAATGTCGCCAGGGTGATTCTCTGGCCTAGACGGCTCAGGGCAGAAACCCAACGGCCAGCTTCTCTCTTCTCTTCTGCTCTCAGGGCTCTCACCCCTACGACAAACGGTTCTTAGGACTGCCGCTGCTAACTGCGGCCGTGGCGAGACGAGGGCCCCAGCGGGGTGCTGCCTTAAAGCCACAACCAGCCCAACGCTTACAACGGTGAAACAAACGCCATGAGAGCGACTACCAGGAAGAAGAGCAACGCACGTCTGCTGGAAGTTTGTAAAGCAAAGTTCAGGGACGGGTACCACTCCGTCGCGTTTGGCCTCTTCTTGCCGCCCCGGGCAGACCCTGCTGGTACTCTAGGCGGGCCAGGGGAAAGGAGCTATGTCAGAAACGCGTCTGCTGCCGCAGAGAGGAGGCACTCACGTGACTCGCATCCTCAGACTCCTCGGCCGTGTTGACCTTCATGAGCGCTGCCAGGCGCGACAGCCTCCGGCCGCTGGAAGTGCCCTCCAGGCTGAAGAGCTGCCGCAGCAAGGAAAGGCAGTGGCTCTGCCGGAACAGCCAGGGCAGCCTCTCCCTCCTGCCACACAAGAGAAACCGCTGGGCCACAGCCACTAGCTACACAGTGCCAGGTCAGGCAGGGCCAGGGGAAGCAGGGCGACAGAGGAGGCAGCTGCACCTGCTCCCAGCAGGGCGGCAGCTGATGCAGGCCGGGCTGCAGGCATGGAAGCGGCAGAGCCAAGAAGCACCACCGGGGAAAGATCGCTGCTAGCGAGAACGGGTTGGCACTACAGCCCAGGGAGGGCGAAGCAAAGCCGGGCACCGCGAGGGAAAGGCTTGTTCTACGGCAGCCTTGCACCTGGCTGCAACCCCCGAGCTTCCTCATTCTCACACCTCCCCTCCACTTACCCCTCCATGCCCACGTCCTGCTCCTCCCTGCCGGCTCCCTTTCCTCTGCAGCCTGTGCTCCCTGGGAACATCTCTCTGCTCTCACCCCCACCATCCCCCACAAGGCAACACGTGCCCGCTCCCCCCACCCAGGAGCCTCCAGGTCCCTCAGCAGCTTTCCCCATGCTAACACCTATGCTCAGGGAAAGTCTGGGCTTAAGCCGAGGCAGGTGTGGGCCTAGGTGCCCGGCACCACGCAGCAAACGCCTCTTCCTTCCCTTCTCTTTCCCTTCGGCTTCTTACCCTGCCTCTTGATGAAGGGAGGACTCTTTGTTCTTCCTGTGGGAGGCACGCTCTGACTTCTCCAGCAGAAACTGGAAGACGACGCCAGCTGAGGTGAGGGGCAATTTTCTCTTCAGCAGGCTCAATGCCTTCCTGAGCGTCTTCTTTGCCAGCTCCACGCAGCCCATGTTGTAGCAGACCTGCACAGGAGAAGGCTTCTTCAGACAGTCCCAAAGGGCTCCGACTGAGCACGCACCACATTTCAAGTCTCTGCCTGAACCGAGGCCGAGGGCCTCGACCGCTTTTGGCCGCAGGCTGAAGCGCTCACAGGAAAGGCTGCTGGTAGCGGCCGTGCCTCAAAATGCCAGGCCTATCGCCGCTGCCGCCACCCCCCACAAAGGCGTCCAACTCCACCCACCAGCAGAGCCCTCAGAACCTCCCCGGCACTTTACCTCCCCTTTCAGGCTCAGGAAGGTGGCTTCTTCAAAGCAGGCAAGCACATCGGCTTTCTCAGCCGCTGAGCTCCTCACGACCTCTGCTTTCTTCAGGTTCATAAAGGCCTTGGAACAAGCACACAGAGAGCAGGTGAGCGTCGGTGCAGAGCCTGCATCCAGCCCCATCGTTCCCAGTTGCCTCCAGCAGCTCTCTGAGGAGGGCACGCATCTGCCCCTGGCGATGCCCACCCTAACACAGCCCACGGGCACGAGTGCTCCTTCGCACCACCTCCTGGCGCGTGCGCCTTGTGCAAAGGTCCTGCTTCTCTGCCCCGCCTCCCTTGCCCCAGGAGAGGCAAACGGGGGGGAGAAGCCCGGCTCTGACGCCAGCGGTTCAGCCCCAAGTCCCCACAGAGGCACGTCCTAGTGCAATGGCAAAATCGGCTTGCCCAGGACAAGGCAACTGAGAGGCCTCCTTGTGCAGTGGGCTCCGGCAAGCAGGGCGACTCACCAGGTAGTTGTCGGAGACGTGCAAGTAGGCAGCCGCGCACTCCAGCAGGTAATAAAGGGCTCTGCCATCGTTGCCCATTGCCATGTGGTGGTGAGCCAGCGGCACAAGCACCAAATCCACAATGGCCCTGCATTCACAGGCACACGCGGCACCGGGCGTCCCTTTGGCCTTGCTGGGCACCGTAGGTACGCGTTCCGTCCTGGCCAGAAACTGCTCTGCCGCTCTACTCAGAGACAAAGATCACGCAGAAAGACAACGCACGCTAGCATCACCTATACCGCTCCGTCTGCCTAGACTAACAGCATATTCTAGCGCAGCACAAGCAAGGCCCTGTGCACACGCGCGTCATACGGGAGCGCTGGGTTTCACAGCCTTCCCAGGCGTGCAGAGGGCTGGCCGCTTATTCTTTCAGCCCCCCGCATTCACAACCACAGTTTCCCAGCAGCGTTCCACATTACAGTTGACACGGGCGACCCCCGAGTGGCCTGGCTCCCCCCATCCTTGCTCCGTCTTCCCCCTGTGCTCCTCCCTCCCTTCCGCTCTTGCCTTCCCTCCTCGCTCGAGAGCTGTGGCTCTGCCCTGACTGCAAGCCAGTACCACTCACTAACACAGCGCTTGGGCGCAGGATTCGTTTTCTTCCACTGCAGCAACGTCAACCCGCGCGCGCTGAGCAGTCTTCTCGCGCGCCGTAGCCCCAGAGCCCAAGGCGAGCGGGGCCAGGCAGGGCAAAACGGGGGCGAGGAGCAACATCGCCCCTTTCAAGCCCTAGCAAACTATTCCTTTGGCTTTAGCGGTAACAAGATCCACGAGGACGCGATGCTGTTGGTGCCTTTGCTGACCCTGCTCTGGAGCAACGCTGCTCTTGGCCACAGGGAGGAAGTCAAGCAGGCCTTTCTGCCACCTTCCAGCAGCCCCCCTGCTCCCGCTGGCTGCTTTGCCCCTGCACACCTCGCAACATTGCTCTCCTACAGCTAGGAAGGCAGGGCTGGCTCCGCCCTAACGTGACCATCGTCACCCTGATCCCACTGGCTTCCTCCAAGAGGCTCATCTCCAGGGCCACCCCATCCCAGCTCCCACCCAACAGGCCAGCTCTTTCCTGAGCTAGAGTCACAGCCAGCAGGCACAACTGCAAACTCCACTTGCCCCCTCTGCAGACCCTGAGCCCGCTGACTTCCCAACGTAACCAAAACCTACTCTCCTCACCGAAAAGTCTCCTCCAAGAAGCTCTTCTCTTTCTGCAGGGCTTTTGCAGTACCTGGAAACAAAGCACGAGTTAAACGCTTCCTCACCTCACACGCGGGAAGAGCTGCATCTTGCCATGCTCCATCCGAAAGGGGAGGAGAGCAGAGTCAAAGGGACCGACGGCAGCTCTCTTCCTGGCCTCTTCCCCCGAGAGCTGCCTTCCCGGCAGGGCTGTTACGTTTTGGGCAAGCGTAGCACACCCACCAGGAAAGGCGCCTCAGCCTGCGGGGCCGGGGGGTGCACCGCAAGGCTCTTGTCACTGCAAGGACATGGGCTGCTCTCCGGTCATTCCAGGGAAACGCAGGAGGGCGTTCCGGGGCACAGAGGCTCTACGCTGTGCCCACAGCATGGCTCTGCTGGTGCAGCTGGCCTCAGTGGAGGACTAAGCTAGTCTCAGGGAAGCCTCTCCCCTCTGCTGACAGCATCCCTAGGCTTCAGCAAAACGCTTCTGCGGACGGCGCTTGAGACAGAGCAGCGCTTCCATTAATTGCGCAAGCACAGTGCGGAGGGCCCAGGCTCCAAAGCACGGCAGCTAGCATACCCGGAGTGGCACGGAGCTCATCCCTCTTCAACTCCTCCTTTCTGAGCAGGGAGGCCTCCCAGCTGGACGAGCAGCGTTCGCTGGCACGGTCGTCGCAGCTCTCTGCCTCCCGGGCGCTGCCGAGGGCCAAGCGGTGGAAGGCCACAAAGTCCCCTCCGCCGCAGCACTGGCACTTGTGCGCTTGCCTCTCCAGGAAGGCCGCGCACTTGCGGTGCATGGCCACCCTCTGTCCCTTGGGCCACAGCTCGTAGGCAGCCTCCCGCAGCAGTGGGGCGCAGAAGGTCAGGACGCCAGACTGCAGCCTCGCGGTCTTCTCGGTCTCGCCCAAGCACCGCTTCTGGGCACCTGAAAGGCAACGGGGCTTCACATCAGCCACAGCTGGGGCCACAGCCGGGGGACGAAAGACAGGCCTTGGCGTGGATCCTTGGCAGGAAACCAGCGCTCCTGCACTCGGAGCCTCGCAGCGCTAGGGTGAAAGGGACCCGTTTGCCTTGCCGACACCAGCACAGCCTGCGCAACAGGCTACTGCCCTGCGCTCTCCCTCCCAACGCACAGCCTTCAGCTGCACTCCCGCAAGCAGCTGCCGAGGCTGCTGGCAGCAGAAGCAAGGCCGGCCATTTGGCCCATTACACACCACCGGAGGGGGCAGTGCAGCGTGCCCTGGCGAGCCCCGCCAGGCACACAGCCGGGAGCAGCAGGAGCCTACCACGCTCCCGGGGGCGCATTATCACCACTTACCGCTCTCTTCCTCCAGAGAGGTGGCGGGCCCCTTGGTGGGAACACTGCTGCCTTCTGGCACCTTCCCAGCATTCAGCCACTTCAAGATGTTGCCTCTCACCAGGACATTCAACGCCTTGTTCATCTTGGTCCTGGTCCACCTGGGAAGGAGGCGTAACAGCAGCTCGGTGGTAAACGTCGGCCCGATGACGGCTGCGCACTTCAAGACCATCCGCTCCGAGGGCTTCATGCTGTCCACCTCAGCCAGCGCAATCCCTGTCAAAAACAAGCCACAGCTCTCTCTCTTGCCCCCTCCCAAGCCTGAGGCTGCCGAGGCTGCCTTAGCTTCCCCACACCAGACGCTACATTTGTAGCCTTCTTTCCTAGGGACCAAACCCCTTGGGCAGTCGCAACCCAGGGCACACAGACACCCAGCCTCTCTCTAGCCCATGCCCCGGGAAAGAACCTCCGTGCAGCCGCCAGCCGCCGCAGCGGGGCTCGGCCCCTCACCTTTCAAGGTGGAGGGAAGCACGATGCTCTGCAGGTTCACGTCAGGTCTGATGGTGCACACCCTGCGCTCCTTCCCCGCGCTGGAGCTCCAGGAGGCTGCGGCAGGGGAAGCCTCCGTTACAGAAGCTGAGCGGAGCAAGAGAGCAGCGTAAAGCGATTTTCAAAGGGAGACGATTCAGGCCGTCACCTCCTGCTTGCCCTCCATCTTCCACCCTTTAGCATTCATCCCCCCCCGGGCAGGTCTTACAGCAGCTGGGCCCTGCGCTCCGTGGCAGCATAAATCCACCGCGCGGCTGCACCCAAGGAACACTGCAGCCACGCCACTCTCCGCCCTGCTCCACAATAACCGCCCCCGTTCATGCTGCCTCCAGACAATACCAGGGCTTAGCTCAGTGCCAGGGAGCGTCTCTTCCCCTCCTTTGCAATTTTCTGCCCCGTCCGCATTGCTTCGCCCCACAAAGCCACCCAAACTCCCCAGCCTGTGCTTAGGCTAGCCCAGCAGCAAGGCATGCAGGAGCCCACGCCTGAGCCAGGCCAAGGCCTCTACTGCTGCAACACCAGCCTGGGCCAACTTCACAGGGGAAGCCCAGGGCAACAACGCGCTCTGGAAGATGCGCCACAGCAACCAGGCCGTCAGCCACAACGGCGCTTACTGAAGAGGCTCTCCCACTTGTCCTCCATTTTCTCGCCCTTCCGCAGCAGGTGGAACAAGAGCATGTCGTGGCGCTTAAGGTCGCTCAGCAGTTCCTCGCAGTAATATGGGATCCCGTAGCTTCTCTGCATCAGGAACCTGGAAAGGAGCAGATCCAGCAGGGACTGACACAGGCAAAGCAAGGTGGGACACGTTTCAGACCAGCCTCTTTGCCACAGCTACACCTCCCTTTTGAACAGGCCAGCACTCCCACTGCCTTTGGCATCTGAGCTGCCCGGAAGATACAGCGGTTGCTGGAACGCGCAGGAAAAGAGTCGCGCGCAGTGCCCAAGGCACAGAGCTGCAAGCCTCGTCTCTCCTGGCCCCAACAGCCTAGATGCTCTCCGGCACCAGTGAGAGCCTCGGCCCCAGCAACAAATCGCCCCCCACTGCCCCACCACGTTCGTTCCCTCCTGCCCTCTGCAGCGGGTCAACCCCTCGCAAAGAGCTCCGAGGCCCCGCCTGGGACTTACGTCTCTAGGGCCCTGGGCACGCTGACAACTCCCAGCTCCCGGCAGGCTTTCTGCACAACAGCTGAAGCTTTCAGCTCTCCCAGATGAACGTGGGTCGTTTGCTGCAACTTCATGATGTCTGCTGCAGCTTCGCAGAGCCTCTGTCTTCCGTAGCGAGCAGGAGCAAAGCCCATGACCACAAAGAGCGGGACATCTCTGAGCACATGCGACATAACAGCCCAGGAGGCAGAGTCGATGTAGTGCGCGTTGTCGATGACAAACAGGACAAGCTCGTCTTCAACGATCTGAAACAAGCACGTTGGTCTGGGTGGATTCTGAGGGATTCTCAAGCATCTTCCACAGGACAGACTTTGGCCGGCCTCTCCCCACACAGAGGACGCGCAGAAGTCGCTCTCCTCTCCCCAGCTACCTCTTCGTTCGCAATCTCACCCGCTCTTCCGTGCTCCGAGACTCTTAAGCTCCCTCGGGCACGGTGGCACGGAAAGACACCGTTCCTCCTCCTCCGGAGCACATGCCCTCCAACTTCACAGGAGCAAAGTTATCAGGGGGCATGGCACGCGGAGTTTAGCCTCTGCAGGGCAATGACTCCGGTACACTGCCCTCCCACCAGCTCCCACCACTCTCCTGCAGAGCCCTCAGCCTGCGGCCTTGCTTTCCTTCTCTGACCCAGGATGGGGAGAACGGCTCACCTTCTGTAGCAGTTTCTTGAAAACCAACCCCAATTCCGTTGTCCTTTGAGCGCCGCTCATCTTGGACACCTTCTCCGACAGGGGAAACTGGCCAGAAAAGCAGAGTCACAGAGAAACAGCCTTTCAGGGCGGTTCAGCACACCTGCCCACCACGCAAGTCCAAGCGAGCAAAACGCCTCTGCTGCCCTCAGCATCTTACCTCTCCCCCCACACAGTGGAGAGGAGACGCAGCGCGCACGTCACCGGGAGCCTACAACGGAGGCCCTCTGCTGAGGGTCTCTGGCAGAGCTCTTGCAGGGAGGCATGAGGGGGGGAGAAGAGCTTCTTCCCTCGCCGTGGCAATCGCGCGAGGGAGCAGGCTGCTCACGCACCAGTGAACTCAGCACCAGCTCATCGGCCCCCTCTCAAAGCCTCTCTGCAATGCCCTTTCCAGGCTGCTGAGCAAGACACCAGGAACTGCCTGCAGCAGCCTGGCACCTGCACTCACCCCTAACAAGGAGCCCCCTCGCCCCCCTCTTTGGACCCACAAACAGAAGCCCAGCCTGTGCTACCCTCCTGCTACTCCCACCACGGAGCTAAGCCCACTCCCCAGCACGGTGTCCCAACCACAACAGCCACAGGACGGCTCACAAGCAGGCCTTCGCCACGGCCACAGAGGCCTCTCGCTCTCACCTTAACGACGAAAGGCACATTGAGGAGGCAGTAGCTGCTCTCTTCCACCAGCCCTTGGAGCTTTTCCTGCAGGGCGAGCTCTCTGGCACTGCACGATTTACAGGCCTGCAGGCCCATGGCCACAGCCAGCACCATGTGCATGGCAGAGTAGACCTGCTTCAGGTTGAGCTCCAGCGCTTCCACAGCCACTACCCTGCCATGCAGAAGCAAAAGGCACTGAGATTCAGAGAGGGACCCAAGCAGCCGCAGGCTTCTCACACTAAGCTCTAGGGGAGAGGCGGAATCCAGGGCCACTTGGGTTTCTTCTCTTGGCTCCGCAGCTACGGCCAAAAGCCCTGGCTGAGCTCGGGCTCTACTTTGCTTGGGGCCTGGCCCAAAGAAGGAAGCTCAACAGCAGTGGCTCCAGCAGCCACCTCTAGCTCCCTCAAGAGGCAGCAGGAGGGCACGCAGCTGCTCCTCAGCAGCAGCTCCTGCAGGCCTTGCAGGGATGCTGCAGTCCAAGGGCCACGCACCCGGGCAGAGGGCAGAGGGGCTCCAGTAGCCCACGGACATCAGCGGCTGGGCAGCGAAAGCGTTCCACAGCTCCCGGTCAGCAACACTCACCTGAGCCCAGCAGCCTGGCCTAAAGAGGCAAGCTCCGTAAGTAAATGGCTCTTTCCAGAGCCCGTCACGCCCTCAAACGCCATGATGTGGCTTGCTTTCTTAGCCACATAGGCTTTCAAGTAACTTTCAAAGAGGGCAATCTCCTCCTCCCGACCTGGGAAGGCAAACAAGAAAGCGACCCGTTGCAGCGAGCTGAAAAGCAAACAGCCGTCGGCACCCTTCTCTCTCGCCGCCGCAGCGGGTCAGTCGGACCCAAGGAAATCTCCTCCCCGATCCCAACTACGGCCATCCCTTTAGCCCTGAGGCTGTGAGCAACTGCACACTGGAAAGGTCCCGCCACGCTAGCTATGCAGCACGGCAGGGAGCATCCGGCGCACGCCTCACCCTGCTTCCCACCTCTAGCTGCGGCCCAACCCCAAAGACAGGAACCAGCTAGGAGCCAAGGTATGCACCAAACCCTTAGGGCCACGCCAGGCAACGCCATCCCTCGCAAAAGCTTCTCCGTTCCCAGAGCGGAACTAACAGGTACCGACGGCAACAAATTGGCCTTCAGCAGACCAAGGCGTTCTCCACCTACCGAGCAACGGGGAAGAGCTGGGCCTCTCCTTCGTAACATCCATGCCAAACATGCTAGCGGGAGGAAGAGAAAAACAAAAGCCAATGAAGTAGGCAGAAGCTGGAGGACGTAGAGCCACGCGTGGAGCTGAGGGTGCGCTCCCGGGGACCCGCTCTTCTTTCGAGCCGGAGCGAATCCTGCCCACGCTCCCACTGGCCCAGCAGAGAGCGCAAACACCAAACGAGCACTAGCAAAGCTGCAGCCAGGAAGAAGCCCAACGGCCACAGTGGGACACCACACAGCATCAAGACTCGAGCGCCACAGGCCAAAGCCCAAGGAAGCGGAGACACGAGCAAGAAGCCAGGCAGTGCCGCTGGCTAGCACACTGCTGCACCCCGCAGGACAAGCCAAACAAGTCTCTGGTCCTGCCTACTGCTTCCCTGGCCTTTGCTCACAGGCAGCGCTTTCGAGAAGCGGGGCCCTGCAACAGCTGCTGTCAAGGCAAAGACGGGCAAGAAAAAACACTTCAAGCCACGACGTGCAACAGGACGACAAGGGTCACTTCTTGGGCCAAGGCGCCAAGCACCAGGCACCTTGGGCTCGAGTTTTTCTGAAGTTGCAAGGGGACGGCAACGTCAACGTTCCAAACGGCCTCCAAAGAGGATGCCAAACCCTGGCCCAGGGGAACACCTGAACTTTCACCAGGAGGCACTCAGGAACTGAGTCCTGGCCTGACCAAAAGCTTTCCGGGAGCGTCATGCTCGGAAGCAGCTGGGAGAAAACCTCCCTGGGGCAGAATTGCCACTGCGTTAGTCTTGCGCGCAATGGAGCAAGCACAGGGCAGAAAGCACAGCTGGAAGCCGTTTGGACCGGGGCTGCAAGGCCCCTCTGTGCCTACGGACACCTAAAAGCCTTCTCCACCCCTCCGGCATCACTCCCCGTCTCCTTACAGCAGGAGGCACCAGCGTAGGCAGGCCAAAAGCGTACCCGTGCTCTGCCTTTCCATCTTCTCAGCCCCAGCGATGGGAGGGGTGGGCGGGGGCCAGCTCTGCACAACTCCTCTTTGCGGACCAAGACTGGACCCTGTGTGCCACCCTGCCCCCAACCAGCCCGCTCAAACAGGACACTCACCACTTCGCCGACACCCCCAGGTATTGATACACGGGGCCAGGATCGACAACCCCCTTCATCTTTGCCTCCGGCAGCTCCTCGAAGCACCATCGGGGCAGCCTAGAGGCTGCGTACGTCGCTGCGTCACAGGACACCAGCCCAGGGTAGTGCTCCATCAGCCGGGCTGCCAGATTCACCTTCTGGCCAATGACTGCCGCAGAGAGAGAGCACGCATTCACGTACCTATGAAACCAACCCGCTCCACCCTTCACCGCCAACGGCTGCATCACCTCCAGCACAGGCAAGCCCCAAACCGTTGGCAGCACAACCAGCAGGAACAACAAGGCTCTGAGCCTGGTCCCCCGCACCGCAGCGGCGCCCGCTCTGCCTCCCTCATTCCCCACAGGACACAGGCCAAGGCCTCGTCCCAGCCCAGCACATACGGGCAACAGGGTGTTCCCTGCCGCTCTGCCTCTTCCTTTGACACGCTGCTCCGGCTGAACAGACCCAGCCCAGCCACCCGCTCCTCAGCCAAACACCTCGTACCTGTGTATTCGTGCCTCACGCGATGGCCTACGACTCCGCAGAACACCGTCCCGCTGGTAACCCCGACAGACACGGCCCTGACACACACGGAGAGCGACAGGCGCTCAGCAGCGCCCGCGCACAGGCCTGCCTGCCCACCTACCTTCACCCCTTCACCCGGCTCCCCTCGCACCACCTCCCGCCCTGGCAGGGCAGACCTCGGGGACCTGCAGAGCTCCGCAGCGTAACGCCCCCAGGTGAAAGGGGCTCCCGAGAGCAGCCAGGCAGTTTTCAACCCTTCCCCTAAGGCCTCACAGCTGTGACGGGCGGAAAGTCCCTGACTCCAGCCAGCCTCAGCACGCCTCCTCGGCGCGGGCAAGAAGGGCACCTCTCAGGGCACTGTCTCCTTCCTCCCAGGGACAGAGGAGGCCAAGCTAGAGGGCACGTCTCGCTGAGAAACCATCCCTCCCTCCTTCCCCCGCGCAGTCCCAGGCAACGCGCCTCCCCACTCACTCGATTTTCCTAGGCCTCGAGGAGCACGCCTTGGAGATTTGAACAGCGCTTTCCAAGGCGTGAACGCTTTCGTCGGGCAGCTTCTCTCCAGGGAGTCCAAACACGCACAGGAACGTGCAGCCCTGCCAAGGACAGCGGCAGCACAGCTTGGGACAGCGCCTACGGCAAACGGCTCATGCCGTGCGAGTCGAGCCGCTGCCGAGAGCAGCAGAGCTTCAGGGCAACCCCCAGCCAGAGGGTGCTGATCCCAGCGCCGAGGCAGAGCTGCTTCTCCTTTCCCCGCTGCTCAGTAGACCGAGAGAGCCACTGCCCTCTCGTTTGCTGCCCACACTTTTGCGGGGTGGGCTCCTCCCCCACACTCACTTTATCAAACATGGAGATTTTGTTGATCTCGCCCTTGTGAGGACGGATGATCTCCAGCATCATCACGCTGCTGTCCTGGATAGCCTTGCAGATCTGCGTTAAGTTGACATCGGCAGCAAACTGCAGCTTGACAAAGAGGCAGGTGACCGGCCGTAGCTCGGACAAGTAGTCCAGGGGCTGTCTGTCATCAATCTGGAAGACGAGAGCAGGACACCTTCAGCAGCCAGCTCTCCCCGAGAGCGGACTGCCCCCAGCAAACACCAAGCAAGAGCCCCCACGTGGGCAGCAGCACGCGCTCTCAGCGGAAGGAATAACTCCTCCCCTCGGGGCAAAATAAACACAGCTCCCGGCAGCTGTGGCCATACCTTCCTCAGAACAGATGCGGGGACGTACTTCCGCAGCAACTTCCCCAGAGCATGCCGAGGGGCCAGGGAAACAGCAGGCCTCAGGATGCCTAGGGAAGGAAAATCCAGGCGGTCACTGGCAGGCTGGCACTACGAGCCTGCCTAGGGAAAAGCAGTTGGAAAGCAGGGGCTGGCACTGGAACTCAGGGAGAGAAAGTCTCCTCCAGTTGCACATTTCTTCCTCCTGCAGGTGCTCAGCCAGAGCAGGCCCCTGGAAGCAGGGGGAAGCAGCGAGTGCCTCCGCTGAAGCGCACCAGGGCCAAAGGCACAAATGCTGACTGCAAGGGGGAGAGGGCAGAGGGCGTTCCTCGCTGGCCCCTGAACAAGCCCGCCCCCACCTTTCTGGGCAGCCACAGAACGTCATGAACACGGGCCTCACCTGACGCCTCAGGAGAACTGTAGTTCAGCTGGGCTCGGGTAAACTTGGAGAAGATGTCTTCGCGTTCCGACAGAGACATCCGTTCCATGCCTGTAACCTAAAGGCACACAGTACAAAAACGCGTCGAGGACAGCTCCAGGACCCACAGAGGACAGTACCCGTTGAGGCAAACTCTTCCAGCGCCTCCTGACCCCCTCTTCAAAGCCACCCAGCAGAATCCAGAGGCAACCCTGAGACAAAACTGCTCCCCAGCAGCTACTGCTCCCCACCTACGGGAGCACCTCTACACCTAGAACTCCCTCCACGCGCGTCTCCTCGCCCTTCTCACATCTTCCTCCCTCACAGCCACGTCCACGCCCAGGCCCTCAGAATTGCTCCAGAGGCCGTCCCACCCACCTTCACAGCGCTTTGGCCTTTAAGTCTCTTGGTCTTGATCTGGTTCCGGTTACAGAGCTCCCAGCAGCTGGGTGACAGGATCACGTCACTTGCATTGGCAAGGTTTTGGGCCTGCCACACTTCACCCACGGCCTGGCCAAGGATCAGGAAGTGCTGCTGCTTTTTGTCTCCAACAGTCAGGAGGGACATATGCCCTGCAGAGATCCCTGGTGAGAGACAAGCACAACTGATGCAGAGAGCATTTTTACCTCCACAGCCCACCACAGCTCAGCTCCTCCCAGGCCAACTTTGAAGCTCAGCCCTGGAGCCAGGCTCTTCCGCTCAACTGCTTCGAGCGCAGGCGTCCCACTTGATGGATTCAGGATCGATCGTGGCCGGGGAGGGGGTCCTAATCAGGGGCCCCACACCGGCACGTTGGCCAGCCACCGGCTCACTTTGCATGCAGGCAGCTCGTGAACGCCTGCCTGAGAACGCGCAGCAGCCTAACGCAGCACTCCCCGTACCTATCTTCAGTCGGAGCTTCAGACCCACGTCCGTCTCACGGATCCTGTACTTCTCCTGGATTTGCTGGCTACACTGCAGCACCAGGCTGATGGTGTCTCTCAGCTGCGCGTGCTTTGCTCTCCACAGCACCAGCACAGCATCCCCTGGGGAAAGCGAGGGGACAGGGACGGCTCTCGTGACACCTGACGCTCCCTGACCTGCACCCACCGGCCGGGACAGCGGAAGCCAGCAGGCGTGCCAGGGAAAACGCGTTTGGGTGAAGGCATCCTCCTCAACTACAGCACCCTGGCCACAGGCACACCTCCCCCTCTGCCCCGCCAGCTACAACTGCAGCCACGCCGCCAGGGCCCGGGACGGCAGCTCCCCCTGGGCACCTGCGTGCCAGCAGAGCCACCCCTCGGGGCTCTGCCGGCTCGCGCCTCTGTCTCCCCTCTCCCCTCGCACTCGTCTGCAGCTGCAGCAGACAAGGCCACGTCTCTTTTACGCACACGTACCTGCAAACTTCAAGATGTCTCCACCAAAAGCCAGCAGCTCTGCAGACCAAAAAAAAAAACACAAGAAGAGCTGCAGCTAGGCCTTCTTCAGGAAGGCCGCAGGACAAGCCGCTCTGCTCAGACAGCAGCACAAGAGCAGCGGTGCTTTGGGGGCACAACTTAGCAAACGTAGCAGCTACACTGCTCACAGGGACCACAGCCCTGGGACCTACGCTACTGTGCCCTGTGACAAGGCCCCAGGGAAGGCAACGCACACTTTGGTCAGCGCCCCCATCCCCAGCTCATTTGGGCACTAACACTGGCTAGATGCCCCCGCTCCCCCCTGCGCCCCAACACCAGCAAAATCTTCCTCCATCACTGAACAGCGGTCACTCCACAAGCCCAAGGGTGGGTGCTGAGAAAGCGGGCACCTCCTTAGTCTTTGTGGGGAGCAGAAAGCACCTGCCAGAAGAGCCCAGCTGCTCTCGGCGGCTCTCAGCCCCATAGGAACCCCCAGCCCGCGCAAGGAGGAGGCGGCGGCGGCAGCAGCAGCAGCAGCAGCAGCAGCAGCAGCAGGCTGCCCAGCACCTCCCTCTCGTCGTGGCCCAATCCCACACAGTCCTGCAGAACGGCACTTACCCTCCAAAATGTCACCCATGTAGCGATTGAGGGTTTGCGTTACCTCATCCGCACCCCGCTCTATGCTGATGCTCTGGCTGAATTTCTCTGTCAGAGCAGTGAAACCTGCAACAGGGACACACAGGCACAAAGAAATCAGGACGCGTCTACAGGGCCAAAGGACCTGGCACTTTCCACGTCGCTTTCAGCCAGCCAAGAGAACCACGCTCCGGGAGAACCCAGGCGCGCCCCTGACAGCAGCCACAGCCCTCTAATTCCACCCGCGCTTCTGAGCGCTCGCTGACGGGCGCCTTCCCCATGCTCACACCCACCCGTTACGCCTAGCTCCTGCACTTGGCTGCCACCCTCCAGCGCGTCCCCCGGCTGCCTCCCCTCTTGCCTACAGCCAGGCAACACCCTGAGCTAGAAAGCCCACGAGGCCTTTGCCAACTAACGCAGCACCTGGCCAGCCAGCTCCTCTGCGCAGCAGCTGCTCCTCCAAGTTTGCCCTGACAAAGACTAACAAGGGGGAGGCAAGGCAGCCAGGCCTCCTCTCCCAGGCCTCCATGAGCCAGAGCCTGGCCCACCTCACACCTCCCCAAAGCTCCAGAGAGAGCACTGCAGGCAACAGCGCGGGCCCAAGCTGCTGCTCCGGCAGCCTCAGGGCTCCCTAACGCACGCTGCTCTGAGCAGACGGCTGACCACAAGCAGGCCGCAGGGCTGCTGCCAGCAAAGACCACCCCCGGGCTGTGACCTCAGCTACGTGCGAGCGCTACTTCCCCAAAGCGGAAGACCTCAGCGGCAAACGACATCTCCTTTGACCCCTTCTCTACCACAGGCGGGACGACCAGGGCTCCAAAAGGCCCGCTAAGTCCCAGCGGCTCGGGTCGGGGACTCCTCCTCAGTGCCCGCCCTTCATAACGCTTTGACCCACCTGACACATCAGCAAAGAGCAGCACTCCATGGAAGTTCTGAACGCAACGGTTCTCCTGCTTCAAGTCCTCAGACAAAAGCAGGTCGGGGACGTAAGCAGCTACTTCCCCCAGTTCTGAGCAGTGCTTTGACCTTCGCTCCCAGGCACAAGACATCGTCAGCGCCCTGGGGTACCTGCGGTACCTCAGTACAAGACGACCCACCGTGCCCACCAGGGAGGACGACCAGACACCACTGCACAGCGTTGCGCACTGGCCTTTGGGAGGCGCGGCTGGCCCTCTGTCACCAAGGGGCCGGGGGAGGTCACAGTCGGCTCACAGTGACATCGTCCGCGTGTCATCATTTACCTGTCCACTGTCGCCTACACTGATCCGGCTAACAGTGACAGCCTCGGCAAGGCACCGCTTACCCAGCAACTGCCGGGAAGCTACCCCCCGCTCCCTCCCTACGCCGAGCCGGTTGCTCAGAGGTGGCTAGCGCGACGCAGTTGTCTCCCGTACAGAGCTGAAGGAGGCTCGCACAGCGACTGACCTCCACCCGTGGCCGAAACAGCAGCTGCTTCCCACGTTCCCAAGCGCAAAGGGCCTAACAGACGTGCTGACAGCCAGCAGCCCAGGCTTCCCCAAAAGCACGGCCACTGCAGCACGCAGCTGGGCGTTTCCGGGGCTGCTCGGAGGACTTGTATTTCTTTGCAAAAAGAAGTGGGGCTTTCCCGGGGGGGCAGCGGGGGACACAGCCAACCTCCATCCACACGGCTCCTGGGGGAGGCCGGGAGGAGATGGACAGGGCTGGGCCAGGACCACGGCGCACCGACGTATCAGAGAGGGCAAGACAAAGTCCAAAGCCGCAGCAGGAGGCAGCTCCAGGTCCCTGCTCCGAGTGAGAACGCTGTTGTAAACCTTGCATGCCCCAGGGAAACAGAGCCACGCTGGGCACCCTGGCTCACGCACGGCCCTCTGCCTCCAGGCAGGCAAAGGCAGCTCCCCGTCCACCTTAGCCGCTGCCCCGAGCCACACAACTGCTGCCACCAAAGCAGCAGCACTGAGGAGAGCCGGGCTCTACGGGGGACGAGGGCTAGCAGCCAAGGCCGCGCTCCGCGCGCGCCAAAGCTGCCCTTCTCCCCAGTCGCTCAGAGGAGCAGCTGCACGAGTTGGCGTGCCTGCCACACGGTGACACTCAGCGGCTGCTTGCCCAGGCAGCCTCCAGTGTCCCTCTCGGACTGTGCCTCTCCCTCAGGCAATGGCCAGGCGAGGGAGCACCAGCCCCTCCCAGGCCTGGGGGACCAGGTGCTTTAGACAAGCCTGTGCCCTTGCGCTGCTGACCTCAAACAGCAGAGCACTTGACAGCAGAAACCAGCCTGCCTTCTTTCCTGCTGCCTCAGCACTCAGAGAGAGGCTACCAAGATGGTCTCTCTTCTTGCCTCCAGAAGGCTCCCCCTGCTGCCTCGGGGCCCACCAAAGTCCCCCAAGCAAGCACAAGTCACTTGCACCCAACACACACAACTGCAACCTGCTGGCGACAGCCAGGCACACACACCGAGCCAGGCCCAGGTTCGGAACGCTGCTTGCCAGCCCAGCTCACACGCTTCCTCCTTCCTCCTTCCCACGAGGCAGGCAAAGCGGTCACCCGTACGGGAGACTGACGATGCAGGCCGACCGAGCAGGCTTGCTCTGCCTCCTCAGGAAGAGCGCGCAGCAGCGTGACGACGCCTAGGCCAACGCTCTCTCTTGCCAGTGAGCAGCAAGGGCTGGCTGCTCCCCAAGGCAAGCTCAGCTGGGAGCTGGGCCGACCCCAGCACAAGCAGCGCCCTCGCCCACAGGGGCATCCCTCTTGGCTACATCTATATGCACACACGTACATCCATTCTCCACTAAGGAGCTCTCATCCGCATCAACCAGAGAGGGCAACAGGATGAGGCCGCTAGTGCTGTTGACTTTTCTGACTAGGGAACACTTCCAACCAGTCCCGCTTCCAGAAAAACACCCTCCCACCCTCCCCACCTCAGCAACCACTTGGCCCTACACCAGGGCCAAGCTCCTCCTGCAGCCGGCTCAAGCGCTTACACAGCGCCACAGGCAACTGCACTAGGGCGAGGGGGAGAGAATTTCTTGCACTGCTTTACAGCCCTCGACTCTTGTGAGCACTAACAACGGGGGTGGTGGCTTCCCCGCCGCCTAGCTTTCCCAATAAACCACAGGCCAGAGACTCTCGTGGCACGCCTTCAGCGTCCTCTTGCTGTGGTCTGTGACTCCATACAGAACGCTGAGATGATGGCAGTGTTTCTTTATTTAACCCCTGGAAGAGCATCCTCGCTCGGCCGTGCTGGCAGCTTCAGCAGGTACCTGCAGCTACAGACTTCAGGCTTTGCTTGCTTCAGCTGGGGAAAACGTGGCGCTGTCTCCAGCCACAAGTCTCCCACGGGGCCCTTGCCAGTGAACCACCGCTCCTGAGGAAAACAAAAGCCCAAGTGAGAGCCGCGAAGAACAGGAGGTCCCCAGAGCCACAGGCGCGGTCCGGGAAGGCAAGCGAGGCCTCTCGCAGTAGCTTCTTCCACCCATCACCCAATTTGCCGTGCTGCAAAAGCCTATCAGGGAGGGCAAGGAGAGGGAACGCAAAGGAAACCTCCTCCAGCCAGGTTCAGGCTGGCTCCCAGAGCTGGCTCAAGGGAGAGGCAGAGATTCCACTCCACCGCTCCTCAGCCCAGCAGAGATGCTGGGAAGGAGCGGCATGCTGCAGCGCCTGCTGCTCCCTCGCGTGTCCTTCCAGCCCCTCCTGAGGGAAGGGCATCGCAGCTGCCACTGCCCTCCTGCTGAGGAGGGCTAGCAGCCCCTACCAGCTCGCCAAGGACTTTCGGCACACGCTCCTGAAGCTCGCTGGGGGCTTTCCCTACGTGGACCTGCCGGAGTACAGTCCGCGCCACCTTCTCCTAGGGCATGCCAAACCTCTGCCCAGGGAGCAACTCAGAGGCAAAGAGGATCCACTTACAGCGCTCATCTCCAGCCAAGTCTTCTCCAGGAGGTTGCCATTCGCCTCACAGGCTTGGAGGCCCTGCCTGAGGCACAACAGGCTCTGGTCTTTGTTACCCAGCATGCAGAAAACGTACGCTTTCAGATGGTAGGCTCTGGGGTAGAAGACGGGGCTTGTAGAGCACCGAGCAAAAACCTCTTCCACAAGCTACCGAGAGAACAACGGAGAGGCACGTCAGCAGAAGTCATCGAGCTGGGCGATGGCTCGGCACTGAGGACCGCACCTATTCCCCAAAGGGGAAAGCAGCCGCAAAGGCACAAGGAGCACGCAGCTAGCAAGGCTGAGATACCACACAAGTCTCTCCCGAGCCATAAGCCCTCACATGCAGCAGGCATTTCAGCAGGGCTCACTAGCTAGCTCATGGCTGTGCAAGTCTCTTCTCCTGTCTTGCAGACCATTCCCATCCCCACAAGGGAATCCTCACGTGCCCAGGAAGACCCCCGTCACCTCACTGCCTTCTCTACCACCTCTTGCTGCCGCCCCATGGGGGAGCAGCCTCTTGCCATGTTCCTCTCTAACCCACTACCACACTCTGCCTCTAGCCTGGCTCCATCCCAGCGCGGCTGCTTCGCCCTGGCCTTGCCAATCCACTGCTGCTCGCAACACAGCTTTCCCTAGAGGCCCCTCACAGCGTGCACACCCCCCTCCTCCTCTTCCCTCACCCTTAGAGCCCTGCTGCGGCTCTCCCGGGCCCTCGCCGAGCTGCGCTCAATGTCGTTCCGCAGCACCAGCGTGTAGCACTCCAGGAGCCGGCTGCATGCTTGGGTGGCCAAAACGGAGGCGTCAGCTCTCTTCAGCAGCCTCTTGGCCTTTTCAAAGGGCTTCTGGAACTCGGCCCACTGCCCAAGCCTTCCAAACCTACACCGTCCAGAGAGAAACACACACACACACACACACACACGTTTTGTAGAGTACTTGATCAAGTACTCTACACCCCAGCGACGGCCGCCTTGTTGGACAGGGCACGGGGGACACGACAGGCCCAGAGCTCCCACCTCCCCTGCCAGAACCACTGCCTGGGCCTCTCGCCAGTCTAAGCACCTCTGTAACTTACCAAAGAGCCAGGGACGAATACAGTCCAAGCAGGATGCTGTTGTGCGAGCTGAGGATGTGGTTTGCTTCGTTCTGCTCAACGAAGCTCCTGCACTCTTCAAATGACTTGTACTCCCAGCCTGTAATACAAATGCATCGCAGAGAAGCAGTGCCGCCCTCCGCTGCCTTGTTTTCCCTCGGGCATTCGTAGCAGGACAAAGCTCAAGCACAGCTGGAGAATTTCTGGGCAGGTAAACCACTCAGAGAGCAAGCAAAACCAAACAGGAACAAGGCAAGGGCTGGAGTTCTAGCCTAGCTCCTCAGGGCTAGTCAAGCGCCACACAAATATCTATTCCCTTTTCTTCAGCAGCTTTCGAGCGCTGACAGACACACGCTGCCATTGACCAGCAAGCGACAGCCACTCCATAGCGTAGGCTGTTAGATGCCTCCTGGTCAGGCACATCCCCCAGCACTGCTAGGCCCGCCTCCCCAGGAGCCAGAGCAGAGCGAGCCTGGGAAGAGGTTTCAGAAAGGGGAATCTCAAAACACGGGAAGCAAAGAGGGAAATTGCCAGCATTTTGAAATCACTCTGGGATCACCTGTAGAACATGCAAACAAAGACAGGGGAGGCAGGAAAGACAGACAAAGACACACCCAGAGCCAAAGAGCCCGGGACTCGGCCCAGGAAGTGAAAGCGTGGCTGGAGGCTCTGGCGTCCGTGTTGTAGCAGGAGAAAAAGCATCTTTGCAAGCCTCCTGGCTCTCTGGGGCCCTCCTCACTGAGCACTTACCAGCGTAAAGCAACAGGTCTAAGCAGCAGGAGAAGAAGTATGCCTGCCCAATGATGCTGTGCTCTGCAGCCACCTGCTTCTCGAGCCTGCGCAGCACTTCCTCACATTCTGGGTACCTGCGGAGGAACACAGCGAGCCTCCATGGAGCCTCTCCGCGGGGTGGGATCCCAGTCACCACCTCCGGACGCTCCCCGCTCCCCTTCCCATCATCCCGCTCTCCCTGCGCTGCTCTTTCTGGCATCGCCATCAGAGGTTCTCCATCAGACAGTTGTTCATCTTTTGGCAACAAGTCTCCGGAGAAAGGCCTCAGGGACCCCGGCCCAAACGGCAAGCCCCGGAGCAAAACTCAGGCATCCTTCCCATGCAAGCCAGTGCTTTCCCATTGGCCCAGCAGCAGAGCTACTCACCTTTCCATCAAAGTCTTTGTCAGGAAAAGCAGGCCAAAGAGCACGCACAGCTCCCCACTGCCCTCCGCACTCGCCCACATGACGCGTTTGCTTCGGAAACTGCTCCTCTCGAGACCTCCCCCTGGACGACTGCCGTCTCGGGCACCGGTGCCGCGTGGCATGGAAAGGCCCGCGTCCACCCAACCAAACATGGCTAGCGCCCCCAACACAACGAGCGCCTCCCTGCGCTAGGCTCGCTCCTAAACCAGGCCTGGGAATTGCCTGCGGCAAGCGCTACCTGGCAAGGGCCAGAACCGAGCCAGCAACTGTTCCAGCAGTTTCACAGCACACACTCACGCTCCCCAACAGCCAGCCACGGTCCTTGGCATTGTTTAATTTACCAGCGTCCATACAGCCAGCGAGTATCCAATAAGAAACCAAGCAGCCCTCTTTGCTGCGCGCAGAGAATGACACAAGAAGGATCTCAGGTGGCCCCCCGACCCTGCGCAACCAGCAGTCTGTCCCGCAGCAGCATTACCTCATCTGCAGAAAGAGCGCCGCAAAGAGCGTGGCGAGAACCTCGCAGTCCAGGTCGGGCTTCTCCAGCTCCATCCACAGGCTCTTGGCGCGATAGCCTGCCAAGAAAACAAGCAGGCTCGCACAGGCTCCCTCTGCGGAGAGGCCTTCTCGCAGGCAGCGGGGGCAGTACGTACCTACGTCGACAGAGAGGGGCAGATTCCCCAGGCTGAGGTTCAGATGGCTCAGGGCCTGGGCAAATTTGGCGGCCTTTAATACCCCTCCTCCAAAGAGCTCGACGTCAGAGCTAAGCTGGATGGCCGCCCGCCCGTACTGCAGCCACTCTTCCTGGCAGCCCAGGTCCTGGCAGCACCGCGCATATTCCATGTAGGACAACAGGATCTAAAACGGTCCAGACAGGAGACTGTACAAGACTGAATGTCGCCAGGGTGATTCTCTGGCCTAGACGGCTCAGGGCAGAAACCCAACGGCCAGCTTCTCTCTTCTCTTCTGCTCTCAGGGCTCTCACCCCTACGACAAACGGTTCTTAGGACTGCCGCTGCTAACTGCGGCCGTGGCGAGACGAGGGCCCCAGCGGGGTGCTGCCTTAAAGCCACAACCAGCCCAACGCTTACAACGGTGAAACAAACGCCATGAGAGCGACTACCAGGAAGAAGAGCAACGCACGTCTGCTGGAAGTTTGTAAAGCAAAGTTCAGGGACGGGTACCACTCCGTCGCGTTTGGCCTCTTCTTGCCGCCCCGGGCAGACCCTGCTGGTACTCTAGGCGGGCCAGGGGAAAGGAGCTATGTCAGAAACGCGTCTGCTGCCGCAGAGAGGAGGCACTCACGTGACTCGCATCCTCAGACTCCTCGGCCGTGTTGACCTTCATGAGCGCTGCCAGGCGCGACAGCCTCCGGCCGCTGGAAGTGCCCTCCAGGCTGAAGAGCTGCCGCAGCAAGGAAAGGCAGTGGCTCTGCCGGAACAGCCAGGGCAGCCTCTCCCTCCTGCCACACAAGAGAAACCGCTGGGCCACAGCCACTAGCTACACAGTGCCAGGTCAGGCAGGGCCAGGGGAAGCAGGGCGACAGAGGAGGCAGCTGCACCTGCTCCCAGCAGGGCGGCAGCTGATGCAGGCCGGGCTGCAGGCATGGAAGCGGCAGAGCCAAGAAGCACCACCGGGGAAAGATCGCTGCTAGCGAGAACGGGTTGGCACTACAGCCCAGGGAGGGCGAAGCAAAGCCGGGCACCGCGAGGGAAAGGCTTGTTCTACGGCAGCCTTGCACCTGGCTGCAACCCCCGAGCTTCCTCATTCTCACACCTCCCCTCCACTTACCCCTCCATGCCCACGTCCTGCTCCTCCCTGCCGGCTCCCTTTCCTCTGCAGCCTGTGCTCCCTGGGAACATCTCTCTGCTCTCACCCCCACCATCCCCCACAAGGCAACACGTGCCCGCTCCCCCCACCCAGGAGCCTCCAGGTCCCTCAGCAGCTTTCCCCATGCTAACACCTATGCTCAGGGAAAGTCTGGGCTTAAGCCGAGGCAGGTGTGGGCCTAGGTGCCCGGCACCACGCAGCAAACGCCTCTTCCTTCCCTTCTCTTTCCCTTCGGCTTCTTACCCTGCCTCTTGATGAAGGGAGGACTCTTTGTTCTTCCTGTGGGAGGCACGCTCTGACTTCTCCAGCAGAAACTGGAAGACGACGCCAGCTGAGGTGAGGGGCAATTTTCTCTTCAGCAGGCTCAATGCCTTCCTGAGCGTCTTCTTTGCCAGCTCCACGCAGCCCATGTTGTAGCAGACCTGCACAGGAGAAGGCTTCTTCAGACAGTCCCAAAGGGCTCCGACTGAGCACGCACCACATTTCAAGTCTCTGCCTGAACCGAGGCCGAGGGCCTCGACCGCTTTTGGCCGCAGGCTGAAGCGCTCACAGGAAAGGCTGCTGGTAGCGGCCGTGCCTCAAAATGCCAGGCCTATCGCCGCTGCCGCCACCCCCCACAAAGGCGTCCAACTCCACCCACCAGCAGAGCCCTCAGAACCTCCCCGGCACTTTACCTCCCCTTTCAGGCTCAGGAAGGTGGCTTCTTCAAAGCAGGCAAGCACATCGGCTTTCTCAGCCGCTGAGCTCCTCACGACCTCTGCTTTCTTCAGGTTCATAAAGGCCTTGGAACAAGCACACAGAGAGCAGGTGAGCGTCGGTGCAGAGCCTGCATCCAGCCCCATCGTTCCCAGTTGCCTCCAGCAGCTCTCTGAGGAGGGCACGCATCTGCCCCTGGCGATGCCCACCCTAACACAGCCCACGGGCACGAGTGCTCCTTCGCACCACCTCCTGGCGCGTGCGCCTTGTGCAAAGGTCCTGCTTCTCTGCCCCGCCTCCCTTGCCCCAGGAGAGGCAAACGGGGGGGAGAAGCCCGGCTCTGACGCCAGCGGTTCAGCCCCAAGTCCCCACAGAGGCACGTCCTAGTGCAATGGCAAAATCGGCTTGCCCAGGACAAGGCAACTGAGAGGCCTCCTTGTGCAGTGGGCTCCGGCAAGCAGGGCGACTCACCAGGTAGTTGTCGGAGACGTGCAAGTAGGCAGCCGCGCACTCCAGCAGGTAATAAAGGGCTCTGCCATCGTTGCCCATTGCCATGTGGTGGTGAGCCAGCGGCACAAGCACCAAATCCACAATGGCCCTGCATTCACAGGCACACGCGGCACCGGGCGTCCCTTTGGCCTTGCTGGGCACCGTAGGTACGCGTTCCGTCCTGGCCAGAAACTGCTCTGCCGCTCTACTCAGAGACAAAGATCACGCAGAAAGACAACGCACGCTAGCATCACCTATACCGCTCCGTCTGCCTAGACTAACAGCATATTCTAGCGCAGCACAAGCAAGGCCCTGTGCACACGCGCGTCATACGGGAGCGCTGGGTTTCACAGCCTTCCCAGGCGTGCAGAGGGCTGGCCGCTTATTCTTTCAGCCCCCCGCATTCACAACCACAGTTTCCCAGCAGCGTTCCACATTACAGTTGACACGGGCGACCCCCGAGTGGCCTGGCTCCCCCCATCCTTGCTCCGTCTTCCCCCTGTGCTCCTCCCTCCCTTCCGCTCTTGCCTTCCCTCCTCGCTCGAGAGCTGTGGCTCTGCCCTGACTGCAAGCCAGTACCACTCACTAACACAGCGCTTGGGCGCAGGATTCGTTTTCTTCCACTGCAGCAACGTCAACCCGCGCGCGCTGAGCAGTCTTCTCGCGCGCCGTAGCCCCAGAGCCCAAGGCGAGCGGGGCCAGGCAGGGCAAAACGGGGGCGAGGAGCAACATCGCCCCTTTCAAGCCCTAGCAAACTATTCCTTTGGCTTTAGCGGTAACAAGATCCACGAGCACGCGATGCTGTTGGTGCCTTTGCTGACCCTGCTCTGGAGCAACGCTGCTCTTGGCCACAGGGAGGAAGTCAAGCAGGCCTTTCTGCCACCTTCCAGCAGCCCCCCTGCTCCCGCTGGCTGCTTTGCCCCTGCACACCTCGCAACATTGCTCTCCTACAGCTAGGAAGGCAGGGCTGGCTCCGCCCTAACGTGACCATCGTCACCCTGATCCCACTGGCTTCCTCCAAGAGGCTCATCTCCAGGGCCACCCCATCCCAGCTCCCACCCAACAGGCCAGCTCTTTCCTGAGCTAGAGTCACAGCCAGCAGGCACAACTGCAAACTCCACTTGCCCCCTCTGCAGACCCTGAGCCCGCTGACTTCCCAACGTAACCAAAACCTACTCTCCTCACCGAAAAGTCTCCTCCAAGAAGCTCTTCTCTTTCTGCAGGGCTTTTGCAGTACCTGGAAACAAAGCACGAGTTAAACGCTTCCTCACCTCACACGCGGGAAGAGCTGCATCTTGCCATGCTCCATCCGAAAGGGGAGGAGAGCAGAGTCAAAGGGACCGACGGCAGCTCTCTTCCTGGCCTCTTCCCCCGAGAGCTGCCTTCCCGGCAGGGCTGTTACGTTTTGGGCAAGCGTAGCACACCCACCAGGAAAGGCGCCTCAGCCTGCGGGGCCGGGGGGTGCACCGCAAGGCTCTTGTCACTGCAAGGACATGGGCTGCTCTCCGGTCATTCCAGGGAAACGCAGGAGGGCGTTCCGGGGCACAGAGGCTCTACGCTGTGCCCACAGCATGGCTCTGCTGGTGCAGCTGGCCTCAGTGGAGGACTAAGCTAGTCTCAGGGAAGCCTCTCCCCTCTGCTGACAGCATCCCTAGGCTTCAGCAAAACGCTTCTGCGGACGGCGCTTGAGACAGAGCAGCGCTTCCATTAATTGCGCAAGCACAGTGCGGAGGGCCCAGGCTCCAAAGCACGGCAGCTAGCATACCCGGAGTGGCACGGAGCTCATCCCTCTTCAACTCCTCCTTTCTGAGCAGGGAGGCCTCCCAGCTGGACGAGCAGCGTTCGCTGGCACGGTCGTCGCAGCTCTCTGCCTCCCGGGCGCTGCCGAGGGCCAAGCGGTGGAAGGCCACAAAGTCCCCTCCGCCGCAGCACTGGCACTTGTGCGCTTGCCTCTCCAGGAAGGCCGCGCACTTGCGGTGCATGGCCACCCTCTGTCCCTTGGGCCACAGCTCGTAGGCAGCCTCCCGCAGCAGTGGGGCGCAGAAGGTCAGGACGCCAGACTGCAGCCTCGCGGTCTTCTCGGTCTCGCCCAAGCACCGCTTCTGGGCACCTGAAAGGCAACGGGGCTTCACATCAGCCACAGCTGGGGCCACAGCCGGGGGACGAAAGACAGGCCTTGGCGTGGATCCTTGGCAGGAAACCAGCGCTCCTGCACTCGGAGCCTCGCAGCGCTAGGGTGAAAGGGACCCGTTTGCCTTGCCGACACCAGCACAGCCTGCGCAACAGGCTACTGCCCTGCGCTCTCCCTCCCAACGCACAGCCTTCAGCTGCACTCCCGCAAGCAGCTGCCGAGGCTGCTGGCAGCAGAAGCAAGGCCGGCCATTTGGCCCATTACACACCACCGGAGGGGGCAGTGCAGCGTGCCCTGGCGAGCCCCGCCAGGCACACAGCCAGGAGCAGCAGGAGCCTACCACGCTCCCGGGGGCGCATTATCACCACTTACCGCTCTCTTCCTCCAGAGAGGTGGCGGGCCCCTTGGTGGGAACACTGCTGCCTTCTGGCACCTTCCCAGCATTCAGCCACTTCAAGATGTTGCCTCTCACCAGGACATTCAACGCCTTGTTCATCTTGGTCCTGGTCCACCTGGGAAGGAGGCGTAACAGCAGCTCGGTGGTAAACGTCGGCCCGATGACGGCTGCGCACTTCAAGACCATCCGCTCCGAGGGCTTCATGCTGTCCACCTCAGCCAGCGCAATCCCTGTCAAAAACAAGCCACAGCTCTCTCTCTTGCCCCCTCCCAAGCCTGAGGCTGCCGAGGCTGCCTTAGCTTCCCCACACCAGACGCTACATTTGTAGCCTTCTTTCCTAGGGACCAAACCCCTTGGGCAGTCGCAACCCAGGGCACACAGACACCCAGCCTCTCTCTAGCCCATGCCCCGGGAAAGAACCTCCGTGCAGCCGCCAGCCGCCGCAGCGGGGCTCGGCCCCTCACCTTTCAAGGTGGAGGGAAGCACGATGCTCTGCAGGTTCACGTCAGGTCTGATGGTGCACACCCTGCGCTCCTTCCCCGCGCTGGAGCTCCAGGAGGCTGCGGCAGGGGAAGCCTCCGTTACAGAAGCTGAGCGGAGCAAGAGAGCAGCGTAAAGCGATTTTCAAAGGGAGACGATTCAGGCCGTCACCTCCTGCTTGCCCTCCATCTTCCACCCTTTAGCATTCATCCCCCCCCGGGCAGGTCTTACAGCAGCTGGGCCCTGCGCTCCGTGGCAGCATAAATCCACCGCGCGGCTGCACCCAAGGAACACTGCAGCCACGCCACTCTCCGCCCTGCTCCACAATAACCGCCCCCGTTCATGCTGCCTCCAGACAATACCAGGGCTTAGCTCAGTGCCAGGGAGCGTCTCTTCCCCTCCTTTGCAATTTTCTGCCCCGTCCGCATTGCTTCGCCCCACAAAGCCACCCAAACTCCCCAGCCTGTGCTTAGGCTAGCCCAGCAGCAAGGCATGCAGGAGCCCACGCCTGAGCCAGGCCAAGGCCTCTACTGCTGCAACACCAGCCTGGGCCAACTTCACAGGGGAAGCCCAGGGCAACAACGCGCTCTGGAAGATGCGCCACAGCAACCAGGCCGTCAGCCACAACGGCGCTTACTGAAGAGGCTCTCCCACTTGTCCTCCATTTTCTCGCCCTTCCGCAGCAGGTGGAACAAGAGCATGTCGTGGCGCTTAAGGTCGCTCAGCAGTTCCTCGCAGTAATATGGGATCCCGTAGCTTCTCTGCATCAGGAACCTGGAAAGGAGCAGATCCAGCAGGGACTGACACAGGCAAAGCAAGGTGGGACACGTTTCAGACCAGCCTCTTTGCCACAGCTACACCTCCCTTTTGAACAGGCCAGCACTCCCACTGCCTTTGGCATCTGAGCTGCCCGGAAGATACAGCGGTTGCTGGAACGCGCAGGAAAAGAGTCGCGCGCAGTGCCCAAGGCACAGAGCTGCAAGCCTCGTCTCTCCTGGCCCCAACAGCCTAGATGCTCTCCGGCACCAGTGAGAGCCTCGGCCCCAGCAACAAATCGCCCCCCACTGCCCCACCACGTTCGTTCCCTCCTGCCCTCTGCAGCGGGTCAACCCCTCGCAAAGAGCTCCGAGGCCCCGCCTGGGACTTACGTCTCTAGGGCCCTGGGCACGCTGACAACTCCCAGCTCCCGGCAGGCTTTCTGCACAACAGCTGAAGCTTTCAGCTCTCCCAGATGAACGTGGGTCGTTTGCTGCAACTTCATGATGTCTGCTGCAGCTTCGCAGAGCCTCTGTCTTCCGTAGCGAGCAGGAGCAAAGCCCATGACCACAAAGAGCGGGACATCTCTGAGCACATGCGACATAACAGCCCAGGAGGCAGAGTCGATGTAGTGCGCGTTGTCGATGACAAACAGGACAAGCTCGTCTTCAACGATCTGAAACAAGCACGTTGGTCTGGGTGGATTCTGAGGGATTCTCAAGCATCTTCCACAGGACAGACTTTGGCCGGCCTCTCCCCACACAGAGGACGCGCAGAAGTCGCTCTCCTCTCCCCAGCTACCTCTTCGTTCGGAATCTCACCCGCTCTTCCGTGCTCCGAGACTCTTAAGCTCCCTCGGGCACGGTGGCACGGAAAGACACCGTTCCTCCTCCTCCGGAGCACATGCCCTCCAACTTCACAGGAGCAAAGTTATCAGGGGGCATGGCACGCAGAGTTTAGCCTCTGCAGGGCAATGACTCCGGTACACTGCCCTCCCACCAGCTCCCACCACTCTCCTGCAGAGCCCTCAGCCTGCGGCCTTGCTTTCCTTCTCTGACCCAGGATGGGGAGAACGGCTCACCTTCTGTAGCAGTTTCTTGAAAACCAACCCCAATTCCGTTGTCCTTTGAGCGCCGCTCATCTTGGACACCTTCTCCGACAGGGGAAACTGGCCAGAAAAGCAGAGTCACAGAGAAACAGCCTTTCAGGGCGGTTCAGCACACCTGCCCACCACGCAAGTCCAAGCGAGCAAAACGCCTCTGCTGCCCTCAGCATCTTACCTCTCCCCCCACACAGTGGAGAGGAGACGCAGCGCGCACGTCACCGGGAGCCTACAACGGAGGCCCTCTGCTGAGGGTCTCTGGCAGAGCTCTTGCAGGGAGGCATGAGGGGGGGAGAAGAGCTTCTTCCCTCGCCGTGGCAATCGCGCGAGGGAGCAGGCTGCTCACGCACCAGTGAACTCAGCACCAGCTCATCGGCCCCCTCTCAAAGCCTCTCTGCAATGCCCTTTCCAGGCTGCTGAGCAAGACACCAGGAACTGCCTGCAGCAGCCTGGCACCTGCACTCACCCCTAACAAGGAGCCCCCTCGCCCCCCTCTTTGGACCCACAAACAGAAGCCCAGCCTGTGCTACCCTCCTGCTACTCCCACCACGGAGCTAAGCCCACTCCCCAGCACGGTGTCCCAACCACAACAGCCACAGGACGGCTCACAAGCAGGCCTTCGCCACGGCCACAGAGGCCTCTCGCTCTCACCTTAACGACGAAAGGCACATTGAGGAGGCAGTAGCTGCTCTCTTCCACCAGCCCTTGGAGCTTTTCCTGCAGGGCGAGCTCTCTGGCACTGCACGATTTACAGGCCTGCAGGCCCATGGCCACAGCCAGCACCATGTGCATGGCAGAGTAGACCTGCTTCAGGTTGAGCTCCAGCGCTTCCACAGCCACTACCCTGCCATGCAGAAGCAAAAGGCACTGAGATTCAGAGAGGGACCCAAGCAGCCGCAGGCTTCTCACACTAAGCTCTAGGGGAGAGGCGGAATCCAGGGCCACTTGGGTTTCTTCTCTTGGCTCCGCAGCTACGGCCAAAAGCCCTGACTGAGCTCGGGCTCTACTTTGCTTGGGGCCTGGCCCAAAGAAGGAAGCTCAACAGCAGTGGCTCCAGCAGCCACCTCTAGCTCCCTCAAGAGGCAGCAGGAGGGCACGCAGCTGCTCCTCAGCAGCAGCTCCTGCAGGCCTTGCAGGGATGCTGCAGTCCAAGGGCCACGCACCCGGGCAGAGGGCAGAGGGGCTCCAGTAGCCCACGGACATCAGCGGCTGGGCAGCGAAAGCGTTCCACAGCTCCCGGTCAGCAACACTCACCTGAGCCCAGCAGCCTGGCCTAAAGAGGCAAGCTCCGTAAGTAAATGGCTCTTTCCAGAGCCCGTCACGCCCTCAAACGCCATGATGTGGCTTGCTTTCTTATCCACATAGGCTTTCAAGTAACTTTCAAAGAGGGCAATCTCCTCCTCCCGACCTGGGAAGGCAAACAAGAAAGCGACCCGTTGCAGCGAGCTGAAAAGCAAACAGCCGTCGGCACCCTTCTCTCTCGCCGCCGCAGCGGGTCAGTCGGACCCAAGGAAATCTCCTCCCCGATCCCAACTACGGCCATCCCTTTAGCCCTGAGGCTGTGAGCAACTGCACACTGGAAAGGTCCCGCCACGCTAGCTATGCAGCACGGCAGGGAGCATCCGGCGCACGCCTCACCCTGCTTCCCACCTCTAGCTGCGGCCCAACCCCAAAGACAGGAACCAGCTAGGAGCCAAGGTATGCACCAAACCCTTAGGGCCACGCCAGGCAACGCCATCCCTCGCAAAAGCTTCTCCGTTCCCAGAGCGGAACTAACAGGTACCGACGGCAACAAATTGGCCTTCAGCAGACCAAGGCGTTCTCCACCTACCGAGCAACGGGGAAGAGCTGGGCCTCTCCTTCGTAACATCCATGCCAAACATGCTAGCGGGAGGAAGAGAAAAACAAAAGCCAATGAAGTAGGCAGAAGCTGGAGGACGTAGAGCCACGCGTGGAGCTGAGGGTGCGCTCCCGGGGACCCGCTCTTCTTTCGAGCCGGAGCGAATCCTGCCCACGCTCCCACTGGCCCAGCAGAGAGCGCAAACACCAAACGAGCACTAGCAAAGCTGCAGCCAGGAAGAAGCCCAACGGCCACAGTGGGACACCACACAGCATCAAGACTCGAGCGCCACAGGCCAAAGCCCAAGGAAGCGGAGACACGAGCAAGAAGCCAGGCAGTGCCGCTGGCTAGCACACTGCTGCACCCCGCAGGACAAGCCAAACAAGTCTCTGGTCCTGCCTACTGCTTCCCTGGCCTTTGCTCACAGGCAGCGCTTTCGAGAAGCGGGGCCCTGCAACAGCTGCTGTCAAGGCAAAGACGGGCAAGAAAAAACACTTCAAGCCACGACGTGCAACAGGACGACAAGGGTCACTTCTTGGGCCAAGGCGCCAAGCACCAGGCACCTTGGGCTCGAGTTTTTCTGAAGTTGCAAGGGGACGGCAACGTCAACGTTCCAAACGGCCTCCAAAGAGGATGCCAAACCCTGGCCCAGGGGAACACCTGAACTTTCACCAGGAGGCACTCAGGAACTGAGTCCTGGCCTGACCAAAAGCTTTCCGGGAGCGTCATGCTCGGAAGCAGCTGGGAGAAAACCTCCCTGGGGCAGAATTGCCACTGCGTTAGTCTTGCGCGCAATGGAGCAAGCACAGGGCAGAAAGCACAGCTGGAAGCCGTTTGGACCGGGGCTGCAAGGCCCCTCTGTGCCTACGGACACCTAAAAGCCTTCTCCACCCCTCCGGCATCACTCCCCGTCTCCTTACAGCAGGAGGCACCAGCGTAGGCAGGCCAAAAGCGTACCCGTGCTCTGCCTTTCCATCTTCTCAGCCCCAGCGATGGGAGGGGTGGGCGGGGGCCAGCTCTGCACAACTCCTCTTTGCGGACCAAGACTGGACCCTGTGTGCCACCCTGCCCCCAACCAGCCCGCTCAAACAGGACACTCACCACTTCGCCGACACCCCCAGGTATTGATACACGGGGCCAGGATCGACAACCCCCTTCATCTTTGCCTCCGGCAGCTCCTCGAAGCACCATCGGGGCAGCCTAGAGGCTGCGTACGTCGCTGCGTCACAGGACACCAGCCCAGGGTAGTGCTCCATCAGCCGGGCTGCCAGATTCACCTTCTGGCCAATGACTGCCGCAGAGAGAGAGCACGCATTCACGTACCTATGAAACCAACCCGCTCCACCCTTCACCGCCAACGGCTGCATCACCTCCAGCACAGGCAAGCCCCAAACCGTTGGCAGCACAACCAGCAGGAACAACAAGGCTCTGAGCCTGGTCCCCCGCACCGCAGCGGCGCCCGCTCTGCCTCCCTCATTCCCCACAGGACACAGGCCAAGGCCTCGTCCCAGCCCAGCACATACGGGCAACAGGGTGTTCCCTGCCGCTCTGCCTCTTCCTTTGACACGCTGCTCCGGCTGAACAGACCCAGCCCAGCCACCCGCTCCTCAGCCAAACACCTCGTACCTGTGTATTCGTGCCTCACGCGATGGCCTACGACTCCGCAGAACACCGTCCCGCTGGTAACCCCGACAGACACGGCCCTGACACACACGGAGAGCGACAGGCGCTCAGCAGCGCCCGCGCACAGGCCTGCCTGCCCACCTACCTTCACCCCTTCACCCGGCTCCCCTCGCACCACCTCCCGCCCTGGCAGGGCAGACCTCGGGGACCTGCAGAGCTCCGCAGCGTAACGCCCCCAGGTGAAAGGGGCTCCCGAGAGCAGCCAGGCAGTTTTCAACCCTTCCCCTAAGGCCTCACAGCTGTGACGGGCGGAAAGTCCCTGACTCCAGCCAGCCTCAGCACGCCTCCTCGGCGCGGGCAAGAAGGGCACCTCTCAGGGCACTGTCTCCTTCCTCCCAGGGACAGAGGAGGCCAAGCTAGAGGGCACGTCTCGCTGAGAAACCATCCCTCCCTCCTTCCCCCGCGCAGTCCCAGGCAACGCGCCTCCCCACTCACTCGATTTTCCTAGGCCTCGAGGAGCACGCCTTGGAGATTTGAACAGCGCTTTCCAAGGCGTGAACGCTTTCGTCGGGCAGCTTCTCTCCAGGGAGTCCAAACACGCACAGGAACGTGCAGCCCTGCCAAGGACAGCGGCAGCACAGCTTGGGACAGCGCCTACGGCAAACGGCTCATGCCGTGCGAGTCGAGCCGCTGCCGAGAGCAGCAGAGCTTCAGGGCAACCCCCAGCCAGAGGGTGCTGATCCCAGCGCCGAGGCAGAGCTGCTTCTCCTTTCCCCGCTGCTCAGTAGACCGAGAGAGCCACTGCCCTCTCGTTTGCTGCCCACACTTTTGCGGGGTGGGCTCCTCCCCCACACTCACTTTATCAAACATGGAGATTTTGTTGATCTCGCCCTTGTGAGGACGGATGATCTCCAGCATCATCACGCTGCTGTCCTGGATAGCCTTGCAGATCTGCGTTAAGTTGACATCGGCAGCAAACTGCAGCTTGACAAAGAGGCAGGTGACCGGCCGTAGCTCGGACAAGTAGTCCAGGGGCTGTCTGTCATCAATCTGGAAGACGAGAGCAGCACACCTTCAGCAGCCAGCTCTCCCCGAGAGCGGACTGCCCCCAGCAAACACCAAGCAAGAGCCCCCACGTGGGCAGCAGCACGCGCTCTCAGCGGAAGGAATAACTCCTCCCCTCGGGGCAAAATAAACACAGCTCCCGGCAGCTGTGGCCATACCTTCCTCAGAACAGATGCGGGGACGTACTTCCGCAGCAACTTCCCCAGAGCATGCCGAGGGGCCAGGGAAACAGCAGGCCTCAGGATGCCTAGGGAAGGAAAATCCAGGCGGTCACTGGCAGGCTGGCACTACGAGCCTGCCTAGGGAAAAGCAGTTGGAAAGCAGGGGCTGGCACTGGAACTCAGGGAGAGAAAGTCTCCTCCAGTTGCACATTTCTTCCTCCTGCAGGTGCTCAGCCAGAGCAGGCCCCTGGAAGCAGGGGGAAGCAGCGAGTGCCTCCGCTGAAGCGCACCAGGGCCAAAGGCACAAATGCTGACTGCAAGGGGGAGAGGGCAGAGGGCGTTCCTCGCTGGCCCCTGAACAAGCCCGCCCCCACCTTTCTGGGCAGCCACAGAACGTCATGAACACGGGCCTCACCTGACGCCTCAGGAGAACTGTAGTTCAGCTGGGCTCGGGTAAACTTGGAGAAGATGTCTTCGCGTTCCGACAGAGACATCCGTTCCATGCCTGTAACCTAAAGGCACACAGTACAAAAACGCGTCGAGGACAGCTCCAGGACCCACAGAGGACAGTACCCGTTGAGGCAAACTCTTCCAGCGCCTCCTGACCCCCTCTTCAAAGCCACCCAGCAGAATCCAGAGGCAACCCTGAGACAAAACTGCTCCCCAGCAGCTACTGCTCCCCACCTACGGGAGCACCTCTACACCTAGAACTCCCTCCACGCGCGTCTCCTCGCCCTTCTCACATCTTCCTCCCTCACAGCCACGTCCACGCCCAGGCCCTCAGAATTGCTCCAGAGGCCGTCCCACCCACCTTCACAGCGCTTTGGCCTTTAAGTCTCTTGGTCTTGATCTGGTTCCGGTTACAGAGCTCCCAGCAGCTGGGTGACAGGATCACGTCACTTGCATTGGCAAGGTTTTGGGCCTGCCACACTTCACCCACGGCCTGGCCAAGGATCAGGAAGTGCTGCTGCTTTTTGTCTCCAACAGTCAGGAGGGACATATGCCCTGCAGAGATCCCTGGGGAGAGACAAGCACAACTGATGCAGAGAGCATTTTTACCTCCACAGCCCGCCACAGCTCAGCTCCTCCCAGGCCAACTTTGAAGCTCAGCCCTGGAGCCAGGCTCTTCCGCTCAACTGCTTCGAGCGCAGGCGTCCCACTTGATGGATTCAGGATCGATCGTGGCTGGGGAGGGGGTCCTAATCAGGGGCCCCACACCGGCACGTTGGCCAGCCACCGGCTCACTTTGCATGCAGGCAGCTCGTGAACGCCTGCCTGAGAACGCGCAGCAGCCTAACGCAGCACTCCCCGTACCTATCTTCAGTCGGAGCTTCAGACCCACGTCCGTCTCACGGATCCTGTACTTCTCCTGGATTTGCTGGCTACACTGCAGCACCAGGCTGATGGTGTCTCTCAGCTGCGCGTGCTTTGCTCTCCACAGCACCAGCACAGCATCCCCTGGGGAAAGCGAGGGGACAGGGACGGCTCTCGTGACACCTGACGCTCCCTGACCTGCACCCACCGGCCGGGACAGCGGAAGCCAGCAGGCGTGCCAGGGAAAACGCGTTTGGGTGAAGGCATCCTCCTCAACTACAGCACCCTGGCCACAGGCACACCTCCCCCTCTGCCCCGCCAGCTACAACTGCAGCCACGCCGCCAGGGCCCGGGACGGCAGCTCCCCCTGGGCACCTGCGTGCCAGCAGAGCCACCCCTCGGGGCTCTGCCGGCTCGCGCCTCTGTCTCCCCTCTCCCCTCGCACTCGTCTGCAGCTGCAGCAGACAAGGCCACGTCTCTTTTACGCACACGTACCTGCAAACTTCAAGATGTCTCCACCAAAAGCCAGCAGCTCTGCAGACCAAAAAAAAAAACACAAGAAGAGCTGCAGCTAGGCCTTCTTCAGGAAGGCCGCAGGACAAGCCGCTCTGCTCAGACAGCAGCACAAGAGCAGCGGTGCTTTGGGGGCACAACTTAGCAAACGTAGCAGCTACACTGCTCACAGGGACCACAGCCCTGGGACCTACGCTACTGTGCCCTGTGACAAGGCCCCAGGGAAGGCAACGCACACTTTGGTCAGCGCCCCCATCCCCAGCTCATTTGGGCACTAACACTGGCTAGATGCCCCCGCTCCCCCCTGCGCCCCAACACCAGCAAAATCTTCCTCCATCACTGAACAGCGGTCACTCCACAAGCCCAAGGGTGGGTGCTGAGAAAGCGGGCACCTCCTTAGTCTTTGTGGGGAGCAGAAAGCACCTGCCAGAAGAGCCCAGCTGCTCTCGGCGGCTCTCAGCCCCATAGGAACCCCCAGCCCGCGCAAGGAGGAGGCGGCGGCGGCAGCAGCAGCAGCAGCAGCAGCAGCAGCAGCAGGCTGCCCAGCACCTCCCTCTCGTCGTGGCCCAATCCCACACAGTCCTGCAGAACGGCACTTACCCTCCAAAATGTCACCCATGTAGCGATTGAGGGTTTGCGTTACCTCATCCGCACCCCGCTCTATGCTGATGCTCTGGCTGAATTTCTCTGTCAGAGCAGTGAAACCTGCAACAGGGACACACAGGCACAAAGAAATCAGGACGCGTCTACAGGGCCAAAGGACCTGGCACTTTCCACGTCGCTTTCAGCCAGCCAAGGGAACCACGCTCCGGGAGAACCCAGGCGCGCCCCTGACAGCAGCCACAGCCCTCTAATTCCACCCGCGCTTCTGAGCGCTCGCTGACGGGCGCCTTCCCCATGCTCACACCCACCCGTTACGCCTAGCTCCTGCACTTGGCTGCCACCCTCCAGCGCGTCCCCCGGCTGCCTCCCCTCTTGCCTACAGCCAGGCAACACCCTGAGCTAGAAAGCCCACGAGGCCTTTGCCAACTAACGCAGCACCTGGCCAGCCAGCTCCTCTGCGCAGCAGCTGCTCCTCCAAGTTTGCCCTGACAAAGACTAACAAGGGGGAGGCAAGGCAGCCAGGCCTCCTCTCCCAGGCCTCCATGAGCCAGAGCCTGGCCCACCTCACACCTCCCCAAAGCTCCAGAGAGAGCACTGCAGGCAACAGCGCGGGCCCAAGCTGCTGCTCCGGCAGCCTCAGGGCTCCCTAACGCACGCTGCTCTGAGCAGACGGCTGACCACAAGCAGGCCGCAGGGCTGCTGCCAGCAAAGACCACCCCCGGGCTGTGACCTCAGCTACGTCCGAGCGCTACTTCCCCAAAGCGGAAGACCTCAGCGGCAAACGACATCTCCTTTGACCCCTTCTCTACCACAGGCGGGACGACCAGGGCTCCAAAAGGCCCGCTAAGTCCCAGCGGCTCGGGTCGGGGACTCCTCCTCAGTGCCCGCCCTTCATAACGCTTTGACCCACCTGACACATCAGCAAAGAGCAGCACTCCATGGAAGTTCTGAACGCAACGGTTCTCCTGCTTCAAGTCCTCAGACAAAAGCAGGTCGGGGACGTAAGCAGCTACTTCCCCCAGTTCTGAGCAGTGCTTTGACCTTCGCTCCCAGGCACAAGACATCGTCAGCGCCCTGGGGTACCTGCGGTACCTCAGTACAAGACGACCCACCGTGCCCACCAGGGAGGACGACCAGACACCACTGCACAGCGTTGCGCACTGGCCTTTGGGAGGCGCGGCTGGCCCTCTGTCACCAAGGGGCCGGGGGAGGTCACAGTCGGCTCACAGTGACATCGTCCGCGTGTCATCATTTACCTGTCCACTGTCGCCTACGCTGATCCGGCTAACAGTGACAGCCTCGGCAAGGCACCGCTTACCCAGCAACTGCCGGGAAGCTGCCCCCCGCTCCCTCCCTACGCTGAGCCGGTTGCTCAGAGGTGGCTAGCGCGACGCAGTTGTCTCCCGTACAGAGCTGAAGGAGGCTCGCACAGCGACTGACCTCCACCCGTGGCCGAAACAGCAGCTGCTTCCCACGTTCCCAAGCGCAAAGGGCCTAACAGACGTGCTGACAGCCAGCAGCCCAGGCTTCCCCAAAAGCACGGCCACTGCAGCACGCAGCTGGGCGTTTCCGGGGCTGCTCGGAGGACTTGTATTTCTTTGCAAAAAGAAGTGGGGCTTTCCCGGGGGGGCAGCGGGGGACACAGCCAACCTCCATCCACACGGCTCCTGGGGGAGGCCGGGAGGAGATGGACAGGGCTGGGCCAGGACCACGGCGCACCGACGTATCAGAGAGGGCAAGACAAAGTCCAAAGCCGCAGCAGGAGGCAGCTCCAGGTCCCTGCTCCGAGTGAGAACGCTGTTGTAAACCTTGCATGCCCCAGGGAAACAGAGCCACGCTGGGCACCCTGGCTCACGCATGGCCCTCTGCCTCCAGGCAGGCAAAGGCAGCTCCCCGTCCACCTTAGCCGCTGCCCCGAGCCACACAACTGCTGCCACCAAAGCAGCAGCACTGAGGAGAGCCGGGCTCTACGGGGGACGAGGGCTAGCAGCCAAGGCCGCGCTCCGCGCGCGCCAAAGCTGCCCTTCTCCCCAGTCGCTCAGAGGAGCAGCTGCACGAGTTGGCGTGCCTGCCACACGGTGACACTCAGCGGCTGCTTGCCCAGGCAGCCTCCAGTGTCCCTCTCGGACTGTGCCTCTCCCTCAGGCAATGGCCAGGCGAGGGAGCACCAGCCCCTCCCAGGCCTGGGGGACCAGGTGCTTTAGACAAGCCTGTGCCCTTGCGCTGCTGACCTCAAACAGCAGAGCACTTGACAGCAGAAACCAGCCTGCCTTCTTTCCTGCTGCCTCAGCACTCAGAGAGAGGCTACCAAGATGGTCTCTCTTCTTGCCTCCAGAAGGCTCCCCCTGCTGCCTCGGGGCCCACCAAAGTCCCCCAAGCAAGCACAAGTCACTTGCACCCAACACACACAACTGCAACCTGCTGGCGACAGCCAGGCACACACACCGAGCCAGGCCCAGGTTCGGAACGCTGCTTGCCAGCCCAGCTCACACGCTTCCTCCTTCCTCCTTCCCACGAGGCAGGCAAAGCGGTCACCCGTACGGGAGACTGACGATGCAGGCCGACCGAGCAGGCTTGCTCTGCCTCCTCAGGAAGAGCGCGCAGCAGCGTGACGACGCCTAGGCCAACGCTCTCTCTTGCCAGTGAGCAGCAAGGGCTGGCTGCTCCCCAAGGCAAGCTCAGCTGGGAGCTGGGCCGACCCCAGCACAAGCAGCGCCCTCGCCCACAGGGGCATCCCTCTTGGCTACATCTATATGCACACACGTACATCCATTCTCCACTAAGGAGCTCTCATCCGCATCAACCAGAGAGGGCAACAGGATGAGGCCGCTAGTGCTGTTGACTTTTCTGACTAGGGAACACTTCAAACCAGTCCCGCTTCCAGAAAAACACCCTCCCACCCTCCCCACCTCAGCAACCACTTGGCCCTACACCAGGGCCAAGCTCCTCCTGCAGCCGGCTCAAGCGCTTACACAGCGCCACAGGGAACTGCACTAGGGCGAGGGGGAGAGAATTTCTTGCACTGCTTTACAGCCCTCGACTCTTGTGAGCACTAACAACGGGGGTGGTGGCTTCCCCGCCGCCTAGCTTTCCCAATAAACCACAGGCCAGAGACTCTCGTGGCACGCCTTCAGCGTCCTCTTGCTGTGGTCTGTGACTCCATACAGAACGCTGAGATGATGGCAGTGTTTCTTTATTTAACCCCTGGAAGAGCATCCTCGCTCGGCCGTGCTGGCAGCTTCAGCAGGTACCTGCAGCTACAGACTTCAGGCTTTGCTTGCTTCAGCTGGGGAAAACGTGGCGCTGTCTCCAGCCACAAGTCTCCCACGGGGCCCTTGCCAGTGAACCACCGCTCCTGAGGAAAACAAAAGCCCAAGTGAGAGCCGCGAAGAACAGGAGGTCCCCAGAGCCACAGGCGCGGTCCGGGAAGGCAAGCGAGGCCTCTCGCAGTAGCTTCTTCCACCCATCACCCAATTTGCCGTGCTGCAAAAGCCTATCAGGGAGGGCAAGGAGAGGGAACGCAAAGGAAACCTCCTCCAGCCAGGTTCAGGCTGGCTCCCAGAGCTGGCTCAAGGGAGAGGCAGAGATTCCACTCCACCGCTCCTCAGCCCAGCAGAGATGCTGGGAAGGAGCGGCATGCTGCAGCGCCTGCTGCTCCCTCGCGTGTCCTTCCAGCCCCTCCTGAGGGAAGGGCATCGCAGCTGCCACTGCCCTCCTGCTGAGGAGGGCTAGCAGCCCCTACCAGCTCGCCAAGGACTTTCGGCACACGCTCCTGAAGCTCGCTGGGGGCTTTCCCTACGTGGACCTGCCGGAGTACAGTCCGCGCCACCTTCTCCTAGGGCATGCCAAACCTCTGCCCAGGGAGCAACTCAGAGGCAAAGAGGATCCACTTACAGCGCTCATCTCCAGCCAAGTCTTCTCCAGGAGGTTGCCATTCGCCTCACAGGCTTGGAGGCCCTGCCTGAGGCACAACAGGCTCTGGTCTTTGTTACCCAGCATGCAGAAAACGTACGCTTTCAGATGGTAGGCTCTGGGGTAGAAGACGGGGCTTGTAGAGCACCGAGCAAAAACCTCTTCCACAAGCTACCGAGAGAACAACGGAGAGGCACGTCAGCAGAAGTCATCGAGCTGGGCGATGGCTCGGCACTGAGGACCGCACCTATTCCCCAAAGGGGAAAGCAGCCGCAAAGGCACAAGGAGCACGCAGCTAGCAAGGCTGAGATACCACACAAGTCTCTCCCGAGCCATAAGCCCTCACATGCAGCAGGCATTTCAGCAGGGCTCACTAGCTAGCTCATGGCTGTGCAAGTCTCTTCTCCTGTCTTGCAGACCATTCCCATCCCCACAAGGGAATCCTCACGTGCCCAGGAAGACCCCCGTCACCTCACTGCCTTCTCTACCACCTCTTGCTGCCGCCCCATGGGGGAGCAGCCTCTTGCCATGTTCCTCTCTAACCCACTACCACACTCTGCCTCTAGCCTGGCTCCATCCCAGCGCGGCTGCTTCGCCCTGGCCTTGCCAATCCACTGCTGCTCGCAACACAGCTTTCCCTAGAGGCCCCTCACAGCGTGCACACCCCCCTCCTCCTCTTCCCTCACCCTTAGAGCCCTGCTGCGGCTCTCCCGGGCCCTCGCCGAGCTGCGCTCAATGTCGTTCCGCAGCACCAGCGTGTAGCACTCCAGGAGCCGGCTGCATGCTTGGGTGGCCAAAACGGAGGCGTCAGCTCTCTTCAGCAGCCTCTTGGCCTTTTCAAAGGGCTTCTGGAACTCGGCCCACTGCCCAAGCCTTCCAAACCTACACCGTCCAGAGAGAAACACACACACACACACACACACACACGTTTTGTAGAGTACTTGATCAAGTACTCTACACCCCAGCGACGGCCGCCTTGTTGGACAGGGCACGGGGGACACGACAGGCCCAGAGCTCCCACCTCCCCTGCCAGAACCACTGCCTGGGCCTCTCGCCAGTCTAAGCACCTCTGTAACTTACCAAAGAGCCAGGGACGAATACAGTCCAAGCAGGATGCTGTTGTGCGAGCTGAGGATGTGGTTTGCTTCGTTCTGCTCAACGAAGCTCCTGCACTCTTCAAATGACTTGTACTCCCAGCCTGTAATACAAATGCATCGCAGAGAAGCAGTGCCGCCCTCCGCTGCCTTGTTTTCCCTCGGGCATTCGTAGCAGGACAAAGCTCAAGCACAGCTGGAGAATTTCTGGGCAGGTAAACCACTCAGAGAGCAAGCAAAACCAAACAGGAACAAGGCAAGGGCTGGAGTTCTAGCCTAGCTCCTCAGGGCTAGTCAAGCGCCACACAAATATCTATTCCCTTTTCTTCAGCAGCTTTCGAGCGCTGACAGACACACGCTGCCATTGACCAGCAAGCGACAGCCACTCCATAGCGTAGGCTGTTAGATGCCTCCTGGTCAGGCACATCCCCCAGCACTGCTAGGCCCGCCTCCCCAGGAGCCAGAGCAGAGCGAGCCTGGGAAGAGGTTTCAGAAAGGGGAATCTCAAAACACGGGAAGCAAAGAGGGAAATTGCCAGCATTTTGAAATCACTCTGGGATCACCTGTAGAACATGCAAACAAAGACAGGGGAGGCAGGAAAGACAGACAAAGACACACCCAGAGCCAAAGAGCCCGGGACTCGGCCCAGGAAGTGAAAGCGTGGCTGGAGGCTCTGGCGTCCGTGTTGTAGCAGGAGAAAAAGCATCTTTGCAAGCCTCCTGGCTCTCTGGGGCCCTCCTCACTGAGCACTTACCAGCGTAAAGCAACAGGTCTAAGCAGCAGGAGAAGAAGTATGCCTGCCCAATGATGCTGTGCTCTGCAGCCACCTGCTTCTCGAGCCTGCGCAGCACTTCCTCACATTCTGGGTACCTGCGGAGGAACACAGCGAGCCTCCATGGAGCCTCTCCGCGGGGTGGGATCCCAGTCACCACCTCCGGACGCTCCCCGCTCCCCTTCCCATCATCCCGCTCTCCCTGCGCTGCTCTTTCTGGCATCGCCATCAGAGGTTCTCCATCAGACAGTTGTTCATCTTTTGGCAACAAGTCTCCGGAGAAAGGCCTCAGGGACCCCGGCCCAAACGGCAAGCCCCGGAGCAAAACTCAGGCATCCTTCCCATGCAAGCCAGTGCTTTCCCATTGGCCCAGCAGCAGAGCTACTCACCTTTCCATCAAAGTCTTTGTCAGGAAAAGCAGGCCAAAGAGCACGCACAGCTCCCCACTGCCCTCCGCACTCGCCCACATGACGCGTTTGCTTCGGAAACTGCTCCTCTCGAGACCTCCCCCTGGACGACTGCCGTCTCGGGCACCGGTGCCGCGTGGCATGGAAAGGCCCGCGTCCACCCAACCAAACATGGCTAGCGCCCCCAACACAACGAGCGCCTCCCTGCGCTAGGCTCGCTCCTAAACCAGGCCTGGGAATTGCCTGCGGCAAGCGCTACCTGGCAAGGGCCAGAACCGAGCCAGGAACTGTTCCAGCAGTTTCACAGCACACACTCACGCTCCCCAACAGCCAGCCACGGTCCTTGGCATTGTTTAATTTACCAGCGTCCATACAGCCAGCGAGTATCCAATAAGAAACCAAGCAGCCCTCTTTGCTGCGCGCAGAGAATGACACAAGAAGGATCTCAGGTGGCCCCCCGACCCTGCGCAACCAGCAGTCTGTCCCGCAGCAGCATTACCTCATCTGCAGAAAGAGCGCCGCAAAGAGCGTGGCGAGAACCTCGCAGTCCAGGTCGGGCTTCTCCAGCTCCATCCACAGGCTCTTGGCGCGATAGCCTGCCAAGAAAACAAGCAGGCTCGCACAGGCTCCCTCTGCGGAGATGCCTTCTCGCAGGCAGCGGGGGCAGTACGTACCTACGTCGACAGAGAGGGGCAGATTCCCCAGGCTGAGGTTCAGATGGCTCAGGGCCTGGGCAAATTTGGCGGCCTTTAATACCCCTCCTCCAAAGAGCTCGACGTCAGAGCTAAGCTGGATGGCCGCCCGCCCGTACTGCAGCCACTCTTCCTGGCAGCCCAGGTCCTGGCAGCACCGCGCATATTCCATGTAGGACAACAGGATCTAAAACGGTCCAGACAGGAGACTGTACAAGACTGAATGTCGCCAGGGTGATTCTCTGGCCTAGACGGCTCAGGGCAGAAACCCAACGGCCAGCTTCTCTCTTCTCTTCTGCTCTCAGGGCTCTCACCCCTACGACAAACGGTTCTTAGGACTGCCGCTGCTAACTGCGGCCGTGGCGAGACGAGGGCCCCAGCGGGGTGCTGCCTTAAAGCCACAACCAGCCCAACGCTTACAACGGTGAAACAAACGCCATGAGAGCGACTACCAGGAAGAAGAGCAACGCACGTCTGCTGGAAGTTTGTAAAGCAAAGTTCAGGGACGGGTACCACTCCGTCGCGTTTGGCCTCTTCTTGCCGCCCCGGGCAGACCCTGCTGGTACTCTAGGCGGGCCAGGGGAAAGGAGCTATGTCAGAAACGCGTCTGCTGCCGCAGAGAGGAGGCACTCACGTGACTCGCATCCTCAGACTCCTCGGCCGTGTTGACCTTCATGAGCGCTGCCAGGCGCGACAGCCTCCGGCCGCTGGAAGTGCCCTCCAGGCTGAAGAGCTGCCGCAGCAAGGAAAGGCAGTGGCTCTGCCGGAACAGCCAGGGCAGCCTCTCCCTCCTGCCACACAAGAGAAACCGCTGGGCCACAGCCACTAGCTACACAGTGCCAGGTCAGGCAGGGCCAGGGGAAGCAGGGCGACAGAGGAGGCAGCTGCACCTGCTCCCAGCAGGGCGGCAGCTGATGCAGGCCGGGCTGCAGGCATGGAAGCGGCAGAGCCAAGAAGCACCACCGGGGAAAGATCGCTGCTAGCGAGAACGGGTTGGCACTACAGCCCAGGGAGGGCGAAGCAAAGCCGGGCACCGCGAGGGAAAGGCTTGTTCTACGGCAGCCTTGCACCTGGCTGCAACCCCCGAGCTTCCTCATTCTCACACCTCCCCTCCACTTACCCCTCCATGCCCACGTCCTGCTCCTCCCTGCCGGCTCCCTTTCCTCTGCAGCCTGTGCTCCCTGGGAACATCTCTCTGCTCTCACCCCCACCATCCCCCACAAGGCAACACGTGCCCGCTCCCCCCACCCAGGAGCCTCCAGGTCCCTCAGCAGCTTTCCCCATGCTAACACCTATGCTCAGGGAAAGTCTGGGCTTAAGCCGAGGCAGGTGTGGGCCTAGGTGCCCGGCACCACGCAGCAAACGCCTCTTCCTTCCCTTCTCTTTCCCTTCGGCTTCTTACCCTGCCTCTTGATGAAGGGAGGACTCTTTGTTCTTCCTGTGGGAGGCACGCTCTGACTTCTCCAGCAGAAACTGGAAGACGACGCCAGCTGAGGTGAGGGGCAATTTTCTCTTCAGCAGGCTCAATGCCTTCCTGAGCGTCTTCTTTGCCAGCTCCATGCAGCCCATGTTGTAGCAGACCTGCACAGGAGAAGGCTTCTTCAGACAGTCCCAAAGGGCTCCGACTGAGCACGCACCACATTTCAAGTCTCTGCCTGAACCGAGGCCGAGGGCCTCGACCGCTTTTGGCCGCAGGCTGAAGCGCTCACAGGAAAGGCTGCTGGTAGCGGCCGTGCCTCAAAATGCCAGGCCTATCGCCGCTGCCGCCACCCCCCACAAAGGCGTCCAACTCCACCCACCAGCAGAGCCCTCAGAACCTCCCCGGCACTTTACCTCCCCTTTCAGGCTCAGGAAGGTGGCTTCTTCAAAGCAGGCAAGCACATCGGCTTTCTCAGCCGCTGAGCTCCTCACGACCTCTGCTTTCTTCAGGTTCATAAAGGCCTTGGAACAAGCACACAGAGAGCAGGTGAGCGTCGGTGCAGAGCCTGCATCCAGCCCCATCGTTCCCAGTTGCCTCCAGCAGCTCTCAGGAGGGCACGCATCTGCCCCTGGCGATGCCCACCCTAACACAGCCCACGGGCACGAGTGCTCCTTCGCACCACCTCCTGGCGCGTGCGCCTTGTGCAAAGGTCCTGCTTCTCTGCCCCGCCTCCCTTGCCCCAGGAGAGGCAAACGGGGGGGAGAAGCCTGGCTCTGACGCCAGCGGTTCAGCCCCAAGTCCCCACAGAGGCACGTCCTAGTGCAATGGCAAAATCGGCTTGCCCAGGACAAGGCAACTGAGAGGCCTCCTTGTGCAGTGGGCTCCGGCAAGCAGGGCGACTCACCAGGTAGTTGTCGGAGACGTGCAAGTAGGCAGCCGCGCACTCCAGCAGGTAATAAAGGGCTCTGCCATCGTTGCCCATTGCCATGTGGTGGTGAGCCAGCGGCACAAGCACCAAATCCACAATGGCCCTGCATTCACAGGCACACGCGGCACCGGGCGTCCCTTTGGCCTTGCTGGGCACCGTAGGTACGCGTTCCGTCCTGGCCAGAAACTGCTCTGCCGCTCTACTCAGAGACAAAGATCACGCAGAAAGACAACGCACGCTAGCATCACCTATACCGCTCCGTCTGCCTAGACTAACAGCATATTCTAGCGCAGCACAAGCAAGGCCCTGTGCACACGCGCGTCATACGGGAGCGCTGGGTTTCACAGCCTTCCCAGGCGTGCAGAGGGCTGGCCGCTTATTCTTTCAGCCCCCCGCATTCACAACCACAGTTTCCCAGCAGCGTTCCACATTACAGTTGACACGGGCGACCCCCGAGTGGCCTGGCTCCCCCCATCCTTGCTCCGTCTTCCCCCTGTGCTCCTCCCTCCCTTCCGCTCTTGCCTTCCCTCCTCGCTCGAGAGCTGTGGCTCTGCCCTGACTGCAAGCCAGTACCACTCACTAACACAGCGCTTGGGCGCAGGATTCGTTTTCTTCCACTGCAGCAACGTCAACCCGCGCGCGCTGAGCAGTCTTCTCGCGCGCCGTAGCCCCAGAGCCCAAGGCGAGCGGGGCCAGGCAGGGCAAAACGGGGGCGAGGAGCAACATCGCCCCTTTCAAGCCCTAGCAAACTATTCCTTTGGCTTTAGCGGTAACAAGATCCACGAGCACGCGATGCTGTTGGTGCCTTTGCTGACCCTGCTCTGGAGCAACGCTGCTCTTGGCCACAGGGAGGAAGTCAAGCAGGCCTTTCTGCCACCTTCCAGCAGCCCCCCTGCTCCCGCTGGCTGCTTTGCCCCTGCACACCTCGCAACATTGCTCTCCTACAGCTAGGAAGGCAGGGCTGGCTCCGCCCTAACGTGACCATCGTCACCCTGATCCCACTGGCTTCCTCCAAGAGGCTCATCTCCAGGGCCACCCCATCCCAGCTCCCACCCAACAGGCCAGCTCTTTCCTGAGCTAGAGTCACAGCCAGCAGGCACAACTGCAAACTCCACTTGCCCCCTCTGCAGACCCTGAGCCCGCTGACTTCCCAACGTAACCAAAACCTACTCTCCTCACCGAAAAGTCTCCTCCAAGAAGCTCTTCTCTTTCTGCAGGGCTTTTGCAGTACCTGGAAACAAAGCACGAGTTAAACGCTTCCTCACCTCACACGCGGGAAGAGCTGCATCTTGCCATGCTCCATCCGAAAGGGGAGGAGAGCAGAGTCAAAGGGACCGACGGCAGCTCTCTTCCTGGCCTCTTCCCCCGAGAGCTGCCTTCCCGGCAGGGCTGTTACGTTTTGGGCAAGCGTAGCACACCCACCAGGAAAGGCGCCTCAGCCTGCGGGGCCGGGGGGTGCACCGCAAGGCTCTTGTCACTGCAAGGACATGGGCTGCTCTCCGGTCATTCCAGGGAAACGCAGGAGGGCGTTCCGGGGCACAGAGGCTCTACGCTGTGCCCACAGCATGGCTCTGCTGGTGCAGCTGGCCTCAGTGGAGGACTAAGCTAGTCTCAGGGAAGCCTCTCCCCTCTGCTGACAGCATCCCTAGGCTTCAGCAAAACGCTTCTGCGGACGGCGCTTGAGACAGAGCAGCGCTTCCATTAATTGCGCAAGCACAGTGCGGAGGGCCCAGGCTCCAAAGCACGGCAGCTAGCATACCCGGAGTGGCACGGAGCTCATCCCTCTTCAACTCCTCCTTTCTGAGCAGGGAGGCCTCCCAGCTGGACGAGCAGCGTTCGCTGGCACGGTCGTCGCAGCTCTCTGCCTCCCGGGCGCTGCCGAGGGCCAAGCGGTGGAAGGCCACAAAGTCCCCTCCGCCGCAGCACTGGCACTTGTGCGCTTGCCTCTCCAGGAAGGCCGCGCACTTGCGGTGCATGGCCACCCTCTGTCCCTTGGGCCACAGCTCGTAGGCAGCCTCCCGCAGCAGTGGGGCGCAGAAGGTCAGGACGCCAGACTGCAGCCTCGCGGTCTTCTCGGTCTCGCCCAAGCACCGCTTCTGGGCACCTGAAAGGCAACGGGGCTTCACATCAGCCACAGCTGGGGCCACAGCCGGGGGACGAAAGACAGGCCTTGGCGTGGATCCTTGGCAGGAAACCAGCGCTCCTGCACTCGGAGCCTCGCAGCGCTAGGGTGAAAGGGACCCGTTTGCCTTGCCGACACCAGCACAGCCTGCGCAACAGGCTACTGCCCTGCGCTCTCCCTCCCAACGCACAGCCTTCAGCTGCACTCCCGCAAGCAGCTGCCGAGGCTGCTGGCAGCAGAAGCAAGGCCGGCCATTTGGCCCATTACACACCACCGGAGGGGGCAGTGCAGCGTGCCCTGGCGAGCCCCGCCAGGCACACAGCCGGGAGCAGCAGGAGCCTACCACGCTCCCGGGGGCGCATTATCACCACTTACCGCTCTCTTCCTCCAGAGAGGTGGCGGGCCCCTTGGTGGGAACACTGCTGCCTTCTGGCACCTTCCCAGCATTCAGCCACTTCAAGATGTTGCCTCTCACCAGGACATTCAACGCCTTGTTCATCTTGGTCCTGGTCCACCTGGGAAGGAGGCGTAACAGCAGCTCGGTGGTAAACGTCGGCCCGATGACGGCTGCGCACTTCAAGACCATCCGCTCCGAGGGCTTCATGCTGTCCACCTCAGCCAGCGCAATCCCTGTCAAAAACAAGCCACAGCTCTCTCTCTTGCCCCCTCCCAAGCCTGAGGCTGCCGAGGCTGCCTTAGCTTCCCCACACCAGACGCTACATTTGTAGCCTTCTTTCCTAGGGACCAAACCCCTTGGGCAGTCGCAACCCAGGGCACACAGACACCCAGCCTCTCTCTAGCCCATGCCCCGGGAAAGAACCTCCGTGCAGCCGCCAGCCGCCGCAGCGGGGCTCGGCCCCTCACCTTTCAAGGTGGAGGGAAGCACGATGCTCTGCAGGTTCACGTCAGGTCTGATGGTGCACACCCTGCGCTCCTTCCCCGCGCTGGAGCTCCAGGAGGCTGCGGCAGGGGAAGCCTCCGTTACAGAAGCTGAGCGGAGCAAGAGAGCAGCGTAAAGCGATTTTCAAAGGGAGACGATTCAGGCCGTCACCTCCTGCTTGCCCTCCATCTTCCACCCTTTAGCATTCATCCCCCCCCGGGCAGGTCTTACAGCAGCTGGGCCCTGCGCTCCGTGGCAGCATAAATCCACCGCACGGCTGCACCCAAGGAACACTGCAGCCACGCCACTCTCCGCCCTGCTCCACAATAACCGCCCCCGTTCATGCTGCCTCCAGACAATACCAGGGCTTAGCTCAGTGCCAGGGAGCGTCTCTTCCCCTCCTTTGCAATTTTCTGCCCCGTCCGCATTGCTTCGCCCCACAAAGCCACCCAAACTCCCCAGCCTGTGCTTAGGCTAGCCCAGCAGCAAGGCATGCAGGAGCCCACGCCTGAGCCAGGCCAAGGCCTCTACTGCTGCAACACCAGCCTGGGCCAACTTCACAGGGGAAGCCCAGGGCAACAACGCGCTCTGGAAGATGCGCCACAGCAACCAGGCCGTCAGCCACAACGGCGCTTACTGAAGAGGCTCTCCCACTTGTCCTCCATTTTCTCGCCCTTCCGCAGCAGGTGGAACAAGAGCATGTCGTGGCGCTTAAGGTCGCTCAGCAGTTCCTCGCAGTAATATGGGATCCCGTAGCTTCTCTGCATCAGGAACCTGGAAAGGAGCAGATCCAGCAGGGACTGACACAGGCAAAGCAAGGTGGGACACGTTTCAGACCAGCCTCTTTGCCACAGCTACACCTCCCTTTTGAACAGGCCAGCACTCCCACTGCCTTTGGCATCTGAGCTGCCCGGAAGATACAGCGGTTGCTGGAACGCGCAGGAAAAGAGTCGCGCGCAGTGCCCAAGGCACAGAGCTGCAAGCCTCGTCTCTCCTGGCCCCAACAGCCTAGATGCTCTCCGGCACCAGTGAGAGCCTCGGCCCCAGCAACAAATCGCCCCCCACTGCCCCACCACGTTCGTTCCCTCCTGCCCTCTGCAGCGGGTCAACCCCTCGCAAAGAGCTCCGAGGCCCCGCCTGGGACTTACGTCTCTAGGGCCCTGGGCACGCTGACAACTCCCAGCTCCCGGCAGGCTTTCTGCACAACAGCTGAAGCTTTCAGCTCTCCCAGATGAACGTGGGTCGTTTGCTGCAACTTCATGATGTCTGCTGCAGCTTCGCAGAGCCTCTGTCTTCCGTAGCGAGCAGGAGCAAAGCCCATGACCACAAAGAGCGGGACATCTCTGAGCACATGCGACATAACAGCCCAGGAGGCAGAGTCGATGTAGTGCGCGTTGTCGATGACAAACAGGACAAGCTCGTCTTCAACGATCTGAAACAAGCACGTTGGTCTGGGTGGATTCTGAGGGATTCTCAAGCATCTTCCACAGGACAGACTTTGGCCGGCCTCTCCCCACACAGAGGACGCGCAGAAGTCGCTCTCCTCTCCCCAGCTACCTCTTCGTTCGGAATCTCACCCGCTCTTCCGTGCTCCGAGACTCTTAAGCTCCCTCGGGCACGGTGGCACGGAAAGACACCGTTCCTCCTCCTCCGGAGCACATGCCCTCCAACTTCACAGGAGCAAAGTTATCAGGGGGCATGGCACGTGGAGTTTAGCCTCTGCAGGGCAATGACTCCGGTACACTGCCCTCCCACCAGCTCCCACCACTCTCCTGCAGAGCCCTCAGCCTGCGGCCTTGCTTTCCTTCTCTGACCCAGGATGGGGAGAACGGCTCACCTTCTGTAGCAGTTTCTTGAAAACCAACCCCAATTCCGTTGTCCTTTGAGCGCCGCTCATCTTGGACACCTTCTCCGACAGGGGAAACTGGCCAGAAAAGCAGAGTCACAGAGAAACAGCCTTTCAGGGCGGTTCAGCACACCTGCCCACCATGCAAGTCCAAGCGAGCAAAACGCCTCTGCTGCCCTCAGCATCTTACCTCTCCCCCCACACAGTGGAGAGGAGACGCAGCGCGCACGTCACCGGGAGCCTACAACGGAGGCCCTCTGCTGAGGGTCTCTGGCAGAGCTCTTGCAGGGAGGCATGAGGGGGGAGAAGAGCTTCTTCCCTCGCCGTGGCAATCGCGCGAGGGAGCAGGCTGCTCACGCACCAGTGAACTCAGCACCAGCTCATCGGCCCCCTCTCAAAGCCTCTCTGCAATGCCCTTTCCAGGCTGCTGAGCAAGACACCAGGAACTGCCTGCAGCAGCCTGGCACCTGCACTCACCCCTAACAAGGAGCCCCCTCGCCCCCCTCTTTGGACCCACAAACAGAAGCCCAGCCTGTGCTACCCTCCTGCTACTCCCACCACGGAGCTAAGCCCACTCCCCAGCACGGTGTCCCAACCACAACAGCCACAGGACGGCTCACAAGCAGGCCTTCGCCACGGCCACAGAGGCCTCTCGCTCTCACCTTAACGACGAAAGGCACATTGAGGAGGCAGTAGCTGCTCTCTTCCACCAGCCCTTGGAGCTTTTCCTGCAGGGCGAGCTCTCTGGCACTGCACGATTTACAGGCCTGCAGGCCCATGGCCACAGCCAGCACCATGTGCATGGCAGAGTAGACCTGCTTCAGGTTGAGCTCCAGCGCTTCCACAGCCACTACCCTGCCATGCAGAAGCAAAAGGCACTGAGATTCAGAGAGGGACCCAAGCAGCCGCAGGCTTCTCACACTAAGCTCTAGGGGAGAGGCGGAATCCAGGGCCACTTGGGTTTCTTCTCTTGGCTCCGCAGCTACGGCCAAAAGCCCTGACTGAGCTCGGGCTCTACTTTGCTTGGGGCCTGGCCCAAAGAAGGAAGCTCAACAGCAGTGGCTCCAGCAGCCACCTCTAGCTCCCTCAAGAGGCAGCAGGAGGGCACGCAGCTGCTCCTCAGCAGCAGCTCCTGCAGGCCTTGCAGGGATGCTGCAGTCCAAGGGCCACGCACCCGGGCAGAGGGCAGAGGGGCTCCAGTAGCCCACGGACATCAGCGGCTGGGCAGCGAAAGCGTTCCACAGCTCCCGGTCAGCAACACTCACCTGAGCCCAGCAGCCTGGCCTAAAGAGGCAAGCTCCGTAAGTAAATGGCTCTTTCCAGAGCCCGTCACGCCCTCAAACGCCATGATGTGGCTTGCTTTCTTATCCACATAGGCTTTCAAGTAACTTTCAAAGAGGGCAATCTCCTCCTCCCGACCTGGGAAGGCAAACAAGAAAGCGACCCGTTGCAGCGAGCTGAAAAGCAAACAGCCGTCGGCACCCTTCTCTCTCGCCGCCGCAGCGGGTCAGTCGGACCCAAGGAAATCTCCTCCCCGATCCCAACTACGGCCATCCCTTTAGCCCTGAGGCTGTGAGCAACTGCACACTGGAAAGGTCCCGCCACGCTAGCTATGCAGCACGGCAGGGAGCATCCGGCGCACGCCTCACCCTGCTTCCCACCTCTAGCTGCGGCCCAACCCCAAAGACAGGAACCAGCTAGGAGCCAAGGTATGCACCAAACCCTTAGGGCCACGCCAGGCAACGCCATCCCTCGCAAAAGCTTCTCCGTTCCCAGAGCGGAACTAACAGGTACCGACGGCAACAAATTGGCCTTCAGCAGACCAAGGCGTTCTCCACCTACCGAGCAACGGGGAAGAGCTGGGCCTCTCCTTCGTAACATCCATGCCAAACATGCTAGCGGGAGGAAGAGAAAAACAAAAGCCAATGAAGTAGGCAGAAGCTGGAGGACGTAGAGCCACGCGTGGAGCTGAGGGTGCGCTCCCGGGGACCCGCTCTTCTTTCGAGCCGGAGCGAATCCTGCCCACGCTCCCACTGGCCCAGCAGAGAGCGCAAACACCAAACGAGCACTAGCAAAGCTGCAGCCAGGAAGAAGCCCAACGGCCACAGTGGGACACCACACAGCATCAAGACTCGAGCGCCACAGGCCAAAGCCCAAGGAAGCGGAGACACGAGCAAGAAGCCAGGCAGTGCCGCTGGCTAGCACACTGCTGCACCCCGCAGGACAAGCCAAACAAGTCTCTGGTCCTGCCTACTGCTTCCCTGGCCTTTGCTCACAGGCAGCGCTTTCGAGAAGCGGGGCCCTGCAACAGCTGCTGTCAAGGCAAAGACGGGCAAGAAAAAACACTTCAAGCCACGACGTGCAACAGGACGACAAGGGTCACTTCTTGGGCCAAGGCGCCAAGCACCAGGCACCTTGGGCTCGAGTTTTTCTGAAGTTGCAAGGGGACGGCAACGTCAACGTTCCAAACGGCCTCCAAAGAGGATGCCAAACCCTGGCCCAGGGGAACACCTGAACTTTCACCAGGAGGCACTCAGGAACTGAGTCCTGGCCTGACCAAAAGCTTTCCGGGAGCGTCATGCTCGGAAGCAGCTGGGAGAAAACCTCCCTGGGGCAGAATTGCCACTGCGTTAGTCTTGCGCGCAATGGAGCAAGCACAGGGCAGAAAGCACAGCTGGAAGCCGTTTGGACCGGGGCTGCAAGGCCCCTCTGTGCCTACGGACACCTAAAAGCCTTCTCCACCCCTCCGGCATCACTCCCCGTCTCCTTACAGCAGGAGGCACCAGCGTAGGCAGGCCAAAAGCGTACCCGTGCTCTGCCTTTCCATCTTCTCAGCCCCAGCGATGGGAGGGGTGGGCGGGGGCCAGCTCTGCACAACTCCTCTTTGCGGACCAAGACTGGACCCTGTGTGCCACCCTGCCCCCAACCAGCCCGCTCAAACAGGACACTCACCACTTCGCCGACACCCCCAGGTATTGATACACGGGGCCAGGATCGACAACCCCCTTCATCTTTGCCTCCGGCAGCTCCTCGAAGCACCATCGGGGCAGCCTAGAGGCTGCGTACGTCGCTGCGTCACAGGACACCAGCCCAGGGTAGTGCTCCATCAGCCGGGCTGCCAGATTCACCTTCTGGCCAATGACTGCCGCAGAGAGAGAGCACGCATTCACGTACCTATGAAACCAACCCGCTCCACCCTTCACCGCCAACGGCTGCATCACCTCCAGCACAGGCAAGCCCCAAACCGTTGGCAGCACAACCAGCAGGAACAACAAGGCTCTGAGCCTGGTCCCCCGCACCGCAGCGGCGCCCGCTCTGCCTCCCTCATTCCCCACAGGACACAGGCCAAGGCCTCGTCCCAGCCCAGCACATACGGGCAACAGGGTGTTCCCTGCCGCTCTGCCTCTTCCTTTGACACGCTGCTCCGGCTGAACAGACCCAGCCCAGCCACCCGCTCCTCAGCCAAACACCTCGTACCTGTGTATTCGTGCCTCACGCGATGGCCTACGACTCCGCAGAACACCGTCCCGCTGGTAACCCCGACAGACACGGCCCTGACACACACGGAGAGCGACAGGCGCTCAGCAGCGCCCGCGCACAGGCCTGCCTGCCCACCTACCTTCACCCCTTCACCCGGCTCCCCTCGCACCACCTCCCGCCCTGGCAGGGCAGACCTCGGGGACCTGCAGAGCTCCGCAGCGTAACGCCCCCAGGTGAAAGGGGCTCCCGAGAGCAGCCAGGCAGTTTTCAACCCTTCCCCTAAGGCCTCACAGCTGTGACGGGCGGAAAGTCCCTGACTCCAGCCAGCCTCAGCACGCCTCCTCGGCGCGGGCAAGAAGGGCACCTCTCAGGGCACTGTCTCCTTCCTCCCAGGGACAGAGGAGGCCAAGCTAGAGGGCACGTCTCGCTGAGAAACCATCCCTCCCTCCTTCCCCCGCGCAGTCCCAGGCAACGCGCCTCCCCACTCACTCGATTTTCCTAGGCCTCGAGGAGCACGCCTTGGAGATTTGAACAGCGCTTTCCAAGGCGTGAACGCTTTCGTCGGGCAGCTTCTCTCCAGGGAGTCCAAACACGCACAGGAACGTGCAGCCCTGCCAAGGACAGCGGCAGCACAGCTTGGGACAGCGCCTACGGCAAACGGCTCATGCCGTGCGAGTCGAGCCGCTGCCGAGAGCAGCAGAGCTTCAGGGCAACCCCCAGCCAGAGGGTGCTGATCCCAGCGCCGAGGCAGAGCTGCTTCTCCTTTCCCCGCTGCTCAGTAGACCGAGAGAGCCACTGCCCTCTCGTTTGCTGCCCACACTTTTGCGGGGTGGGCTCCTCCCCCACACTCACTTTATCAAACATGGAGATTTTGTTGATCTCGCCCTTGTGAGGACGGATGATCTCCAGCATCATCACGCTGCTGTCCTGGATAGCCTTGCAGATCTGCGTTAAGTTGACATCGGCAGCAAACTGCAGCTTGACAAAGAGGCAGGTGACCGGCCGTAGCTCGGACAAGTAGTCCAGGGGCTGTCTGTCATCAATCTGGAAGACGAGAGCAGGACACCTTCAGCAGCCAGCTCTCCCCGAGAGCGGACTGCCCCCAGCAAACACCAAGCAAGAGCCCCCACGTGGGCAGCAGCACGCGCTCTCAGCGGAAGGAATAACTCCTCCCCTCGGGGCAAAATAAACACAGCTCCCGGCAGCTGTGGCCATACCTTCCTCAGAACAGATGCGGGGACGTACTTCCGCAGCAACTTCCCCAGAGCATGCCGAGGGGCCAGGGAAACAGCAGGCCTCAGGATGCCTAGGGAAGGAAAATCCAGGCGGTCACTGGCAGGCTGGCACTACGAGCCTGCCTAGGGAAAAGCAGTTGGAAAGCAGGGGCTGGCACTGGAACTCAGGGAGAGAAAGTCTCCTCCAGTTGCACATTTCTTCCTCCTGCAGGTGCTCAGCCAGAGCAGGCCCCTGGAAGCAGGGGGAAGCAGCGAGTGCCTCCGCTGAAGCGCACCAGGGCCAAAGGCACAAATGCTGACTGCAAGGGGGAGAGGGCAGAGGGCGTTCCTCGCTGGCCCCTGAACAAGCCCGCCCCCACCTTTCTGGGCAGCCACAGAACGTCATGAACACGGGCCTCACCTGACGCCTCAGGAGAACTGTAGTTCAGCTGGGCTCGGGTAAACTTGGAGAAGATGTCTTCGCGTTCCGACAGAGACATCCGTTCCATGCCTGTAACCTAAAGGCACACAGTACAAAAACGCGTCGAGGACAGCTCCAGGACCCACAGAGGACAGTACCCGTTGAGGCAAACTCTTCCAGCGCCTCCTGACGCCCTCTTCAAAGCCACCCAGCAGAATCCAGAGACAACCCTGAGACAAAACTGCTCCCCAGCAGCTACTGCTCCCCACCTACGGGAGCACCTCTACACCTAGAACTCCCTCCACGCGCGTCTCCTCGCCCTTCTCACACCTTCCTCCCTCACAGCCACGTCCACGCCCAGGCCCTCAGAATTGCTCCAGAGGCCGTCCCACCCACCTTCACAGCGCTTTGGCCTTTAAGTCTCTTGGTCTTGATCTGGTTCCGGTTACAGAGCTCCCAGCAGCTGGGTGACAGGATCACGTCACTTGCATTGGCAAGGTTTTGGGCCTGCCACACTTCACCCACGGCCTGGCCAAGGATCAGGAAGTGCTGCTGCTTTTTGTCTCCAACAGTCAGGAGGGACATATGCCCTGCAGAGATCCCTGGTGAGAGACAAGCACAACTGATGCAGAGAGCATTTTTACCTCCACAGCCCGCCACAGCTCAGCTCCTCCCAGGCCAACTTTGAAGCTCAGCCCTGGAGCCAGGCTCTTCCGCTCAACTGCTTCGAGCGCAGGCATCCCACTTGATGGATTCAGGATCGATCGTGGCCGGGGAGGGGGTCCTAATCAGGGGCCCCACACCGGCACGTTGGCCAGCCACCGGCTCACTTTGCATGCAGGCAGCTCGTGAACGCCTGCCTGAGAACGCGCAGCAGCCTAACGCAGCACTCCCCGTACCTATCTTCAGTCGGAGCTTCAGACCCACGTCCGTCTCACGGATCCTGTACTTCTCCTGGATTTGCTGGCTACACTGCAGCACCAGGCTGATGGTGTCTCTCAGCTGCGTGTGCTTTGCTCTCCACAGCACCAGCACAGCATCCCCTGGGGAAAGCGAGGGGACAGGGACGGCTCTCGTGACACCTGACGCTCCCTGACCTGCACCCACCAGCCGGGACAGCGGAAGCCAGCAGGCGTGCCAGGGAAAACGCGTTTGGGTGAAGGCATCCTCCTCAACTACAGCACCCTGGCCACAGGCACACCTCCCCCTCTGCCCCGCCAGCTACAACTGCAGCCACGCC